>NC_138182.1:29715349-30122849 GCF_964194105.1 Spermophilus citellus
GAAAGAACCATGTTTATACCCACATGTGCCTTACAAGTTCATGTGTACAGAGAAATATGGGCTAGGCTGATTGTCTGAATAGACTTTATTCTGGTCCCCACTGAGCAGTGATTGAGTCAATCAGATGGAAATATCTGACCTTTGATATGTTGACTGGTATCTTCTGCTTTTCTTATCATAAACTAATTTTTTTTGGTACTTTTGTCCTCAATGGATTTTATATTTTATTCTTCTGAGAAAATGCTCTGGAGGATACATAGAACAGAGTTCCAGCTGTTTATTTATTTATTTATTTATTTATTTATTTATTGGTACCAGGGAGTGAACTCAAGGGACACTCAACCACTGAACCACATCCCAGCCCTATTTTGTACTTTATTTAGAGACAGGGTCTCACTGAGTTGTTTAGCACCTCACTTTTGCTGAGGCTGGCTTTGAACTTCTAATCCTCCTGCCTCAGCCTCCCAAGTCACTGGGATTACAAACGTGTGCCACTGTGCCCGGCAAGTCCCAGCTGTTTTTAATGGAGCTCACCAGCCTTCTTCCCTCCATAGTTCAGCATCTTCAAACTTACTGCCTTGTTTTCCCTCTTTTATTCCCTTGGCTCTCAGATACTTCAGTGACTTTCTCATTTGGACATATCTACAATTGCCCATGACTTTCTCATCAGTAAAACAGGGCTACTCGATATTTAATCACCTTTCATGATTTTTGTGAAAATGAGCTATAAAGCTTGAGGGAGTTTTTGTATTATGTGAAATGATAGTCCAGTTTCTTAAAATATTTTTTAAGAAGCTAAAATACTGTTAACTTTAGCATTCTGCCTCCAACAAATTAAACTCTTTGGCCTCAGGCAAGTCACCTAATGTTGACATATCAGTTTCCTGCATGTAAAATGAGAATAATAATTGTTACCCAGCTTACTAGGATTGCAAAGTTGAAGTAATTGTGACTGAAAAACACTATAAATAAAAAATTATGTTATAAATACTTCCTAACAACAATTGCACAAAATCCTCAATATTTCTACCTTCAAATGAACAACTCTACACGGTATCTTTATTCACTCACTTATTCATTTCCTATTTAATTCTTTTGCTATAGAAATAAAAAATCATTAATAATAAAGCAGTATGTATTTATCTGCATGTCTTGCTTTCCAACATGCTAAGGATCTTAAGTATTGTCATATATTATGCAAACAAACATATCTTCATATCTTCCTGTCTTAAAGCTCATCATAATTTTAAAATGAGGAAATCTTACATCATAAATTGTAGATAATTTGTGCTTTATATTTATCTTTGGCCTTCTGGAGAACCTAGAATGCCTTTTAATTTTTGAAAACTGAATTATTATTCTGAATTTTGAGAATGAATCATATCATTTCTTTCAGAAAACAAATTTATGGTTGGCCAGTAAGGCAGAATCCAAAATATCTGACAGGAATCTGATTTACATTCTCTTCTGGCTTGATAACAAGCAGTACATACCTTACATAAATTGTTACCATTTCTTGGAGACAAGGAGGGGCAAGGAAGCCATTGGGTCTGATAAAAATGCATGGCTTTCTCAGTGTTAGAGATTTTGAGGAAAATCTCTTGTGCTGAGTAACAGATCTCAGTATTTCATCCTAGTTAATCCCCTTAAGCCTTTGTACATATGCAGAGATTTCTAAACTTTTGAGTACTAAATCAGACGCTTTCAGCAACAATCTTCTTTGGGAGTGTCCCTACTTCCTTAGCAATATGGCGGTGAAACATTGAGTATAAGTAAGCTTGTTAGGAAGACACATTTTTTTGGATATAGGACAAGAGAAATCTTTATTTCCCTAAATTCTCTGATACTACCATAATTTAAATATTTGACTTTGATGTGACGGCAAGTGAAACCCATCAGGGATCACCTAGTCCTCAAAGCCTTGAAGAGCATGGGGCAATGCTTTATGACCACACTTAGGCTCACAACAGCTACTCAATAGATTTCCTCAATGTTGTATATATTACTGAATGTGCTAATTTTCAGAAATTATAAATATCTTCTGAGGTCATTCCAAATTCATTTGATTCTCTTAAATATTTCAATCTTCTCTTCAAACCAAACTCATTATCTTTCTCAGGAGTCATATTTATCTTCTCTTTAGCTCAATATTCCTAATTTTGGAACTGTCACTCCTAGATAGCCAGGAAAAAACCAAACCAAACCAAAACAAAACAAAAATACAGTAGTTCTCTCATTATCCAAGGTTGAACTTTTCAGTTTTAGTTACCCAAATAGCATGATAAAGTCTTGCACCATCCCACTTTATAGTGTTTGGGATGTAAATCATCACTTTGCCCTGTTTATCCATGATGTATATGCTACCTACTTCTTAGTTACTTAGTAATCAGCTAGAAAATTAAATACTGTGGCAGTATCAAAGTGTTTGTATTCAGGTATTTTACTTTATTAGACTTAATATAGTAATTATTTTTAGTACTTACTGGTGTTAATTTTTTTACTGTGCCAAATTTTATCACAGATATATACACATTGAAAAAAATTAGTATCTATAGGGTTTTGTACTATTTGTAGTTTCATGCATCCACTGGGGTCTTGGAACATATATATTCTCTGCAGCTATGAGGAGCTGTTATAAATTATGAGGTAATCTCACAATACTTGCTTTTCTTCACTTTAAATTAGTCTGTATGTTCATAGAACATCTATACATTGAATATCATTTATTTCTACAATTAATTAAATGTCAAAGTAGACCTCTATTTGTAATAAATAGATAAGTTATTTCTCAACACTCACAGAGGTCAGTAAAGATAAAAATAATGAAACGAGTAAAAAAGGACCTAGTGATGCTTAAAATCTAGCTAATAAGTAACATGGACCTATAGAGCTATCATAGAGCAATAGAATAAAACTGCAAATTAAACTTTGATTTATGTCAAACTATCAAACATATATAAAACTTTGTATTTATGTCAAACTATATCAAACTATCACAAAAGCTTTGGCTTTCAATACAACAGTTTCAGTTCTCCCTCCTACATATTTTCCAGGTACTTTCACTTTGAGTTATATCATATATACAATAAAATTAAATATTATAGAATTAATGATAGTTTTATGACTAAAATTTTCAAAAACACCTTTTAAATTATGTATTAGGTCTGATATATTTAGAGGATGAGCTGGTACGTGTGTGTCCCTTCCTGTTCTTGGAGCTTGCAGGACCAATTTAGCCCTCTAAGTTAGAAACTATATATTAACTGCTTACTGTGCAATAAAAATAACCATAGTCTATTTCAAACTGCTGATTTCTGGAAGCATTCATTCAGTTTCAGAAAACACATCTCTATTGCAACTCTCCTTTCTGTCTGATCTGGTTATAGGAATTCCCTTTCCCCCTCTAATGCTGTTTTGCCAAGGATTCTCCCTCTCATTCCATCTCAAGCCTCTATCCCTGCACTGCAATGTACTTCATCTTCTTCCCTACTGTGCTGTTCGATAGACACTATCCATACTCAGCTATCCCTCACTAGAATCATACTACCTCTTACCTCTGACCATCCTCACCAAAATTCATTCAAGAAACAGTTACTGAATGCTTACTGAATGTTCTAAAGCTGTGAAGTGCAAAAATAAGAAGAAACTGTGTTGTGTGTGTGTGTGGTGGAGAAAGTTAGGGATCCAAGAGAAGCATTTCATAGTAAAGGCTTTCCCTTAAGTGAAGGCACAGATTCCTACAAGAACACAACTGATCCACATACCTGTGGGGAATATAAGGTGTAATGATGAAGGGTTCCTGGGGTGGGGGGAATGGCTACATCTGAAGCCAAGAGTAAAGGAGCCTTGAGGAGCCTGGATTTTAATCCCGTGGGTCATACAGATTTTCAAGGAGAAATTAAAGATGAATTTCTTTTTCCAAAAAAGACATATACAGCAACTGTGTGGAACATGAATCCTAAAGGAGAGAGATACTTCGTTGCCAGATCTCTGGAAGGGGATAATGGCAGCCCAGATTTCAGCATGGGGGCTGTGGAGATAAAGGGTTGACAAAAACTGGTTTTACTCACAATATCTTGTTTCTTTCATAAAACTTGGAGATTCTCACATTATCAGAGGAGTATTAAGTTCCTTAAGGACGGGAACCACAACAGCCTCATTTACCTGTTAATTTCAGGCCTGGCCCAAAGCCTGGCATTTCTCAGGTGTCCAATAAACACTGGTGGAAAGGATGGGAGCAGGTGCCAATAGATAGGTATGGGGTAAAGGGATGGCTCTCAAACCCCTAACTTGGGCAATTATTTGAATAGCAATATCTTAATCTGCAATGAAAGCTGCAAATCAGGATGGGGGAGGTGAAGGGGAAGAGTTTGTGAGTTCTTTGTGAATGTGATGATTTCAAAATGTCTGAAAAGCACCCACGTTGAGATGACCAAAGCATGTGTCTTCCTGTTGCCTTTGTTTTTTTAATATTTATTTTTTAGTTTTCGGCGGACACAACATCTTTGTATGTGGTGCTGAGGATCGAACCCGGGCCGCATGCATGCCAGGCGAGCGTGCTACCACTTGAGCCACATCCCCAGCCCTTCCTGTTGCCTTTGTGAGATAAGGGGGACACACAAGAAGTATGACTTTAATTGTTTATTGACAGCTACTGTGGAACCAATACTTTGCTAGGTGAGTATAGAAACATTATCTCTAATTATCACAACAATCATAATATGGAAGGATTATCCTCAAGAGATAGGAAAATAAAGCTTGGATAGGTTAGTTATCTTTCCCAGGACATACAAGGGAGCAATAAAGTGAGATTGGAATACAGGTCCTTTGAATTCCAAAGTTAGCAGTCACCATTTCCCTCCCTTTTACCACTCTGGCTTCTCACCCCTCCACCAAACATCACTATAGTAGATTCTTTATATTGATGGTTACAATAATTCCTCCTATCCCTGCATGTCCCTCTGCAATTTGACCTTGCTACTCCTCTTATCAAGGAAAAAAAATTCTGAATCTGGATTTGGCTGTGTGATTTGTTTTGACCAGCACATGAAGCAGAAGTGATGCTGTGAAACTTATGCGTCTAGGTGAAAGAGATCTTTCAGTTTCTATAATCACTCTCATAGAATTCTAAGACCAGAAGTTCAGGCCAGCTCAAAGAGGATGAAGGGCCATATGGAGAGAGGGACCAAGCTGACAGCCAAAATCAATCTCTAGTCATGTGAGGGGGGCAATGCTGGGTCACCAAACTCCACCAATCTACCCGTCAACTGCTGTTGCTTGAGACAGAAGAGACCAGCAGAAGAATCTACCAGCTGAGCCCTGTACAAATTGCTGATATACAGAATTGTGAACCAATAAGTGATTGTTGCTTTCAATAACTAAGTTTGGAGTGGTTTGTTACACAGCAGTAGATAATTCATACATTCCTGAATCAAATACATCACAGGAATCTGTCTCAGAAGAGAAGGAAAAAGAATCTCCCTATCACTATCAGGGAAGAGGGAGCTAACACATAGCAGAGGCATTCCCAGAAAAATTGTTTCCAAGTTTTTGAAAACATTAACTCCCTTTCCCTAGAAATGAAAAAGAAAGTATTAATTCTGTAGAGCTAGGTTTCATGAGGAGTTAACTGAGGGTCAATGGGAAACTCAGCATTGTTGACTATTGCTTTTATGGGGAAATACTTCTATTTTGAGCCAAATGATTTATAAACTCACTTGGTAAGCTGAGCATCATTTGTCCTAAGACATGACACTGCACTTCATAAATACAGATCAGATAGAAAAGAAACAATAGCAAGAACACAGAACATAATCCTCATCTGCTTTTACTTTCTCATAGGAACGTTTATAAAAGAAAAAATATTCTGCAAACACAAAAGGCTGAAGATAGGTTTCTGGAGTCTTGTGCTCCAGGAAGAGAGCAACTTTCAGCTGTAATTGAATCATTTGGGGCCACACTCTGGGTGCCCTAAGGTGATTATGCTCAGAATGAAGGCTTTCAGAATGTCATTTAGAAAGGAAACCCTGGCTGGATACCAGTAATAAACTAATGCCCTTGAGCTACTCATTTTTTATGGCAACCTAATTGAAATGTACAAATTGTATAATGTTCCCTGCTTGTGAGTGGGGGGCAGGACTGAAATGCAGATGATTGATTCAGAAATGTAGCCACTACGATAAGGTTTCTTCTTCAACAGAAAATATGTCACTGATCTAATTTATGAGCAGACAAGATAAGTGAAACTGTCATTCTGTCTTCCTATTGGAAAGATCCTTTGTCTTCCATGTGCAAAGAAAGCTGCATAGATACACTTTGTTTCTAAAACAGATTTTCTTTTCTTTGGTTCTTTCTTTTTTTTTTAAGTAATTTAAAAAGGGTTGATTAAATTAACTTGTAAGCTGAAGAGGCCGGATTCTACTTTTCAATGCACACTCATGCTTACTGTGTGCAGCAGAAGAACAATGTGACCTAAGGACAACCATTTCATTTTATTCAAAGTACAGTGGGGTTATTTGGAGGGAGCATGAAGAGGTCAGGGTGGGCCTGTTATCCAGAGAACATTGTAAACAATAAGCTCAAGCTTGGCCATTTCTTTAAAATTATAATTCTTTTTTTTCTCTTTCTTTAGTGTGTGGATAGAAAAACAATTCACCACATTCACAGACATAAATTCTTTGTCTTTTGAGAAAAGAGATTATAAATCTCAGGGTTATAATTTACTACATGAGTGTCAAAGTAAAGGGAAGGAAAGTGATTTAAGGTGAACAAGTGACTGTCTTGTTTCACAAAGGAGAGAAGAGCCACTGTCATTAAGTTAGGGTTGGGGAGAACATTACCTGTTTACTCCTTCACTTTGTGTTCACACAATACATCCTAGAACCATGTATACAGGTCTGTAGTTGATGCGGGCTGCATCAGCTTCTCATTTGACTGTGTCATTGTCTAAGTCTATATGTCCAGGAACAGAACAGCTTCTGCTGACATTGCTAATTTATTTCAGCAAACACACCTATCTAAATTTTAGTTTCCTTCTCAATCAGTTTTATACCTCGACTGACATATTGTCTCAATTTTATTAATTCCACTGAATAAATATCTGTTGAGCACATTCTGTGCAGAACACTGTGCTAGGCTGGCACAACAGAGAATGCAAGGATATAGGAGATATTCTCAACGTTTACTCAGCTCATTAGAGATAAGATAAAAATATTCACAATCATAAAACAAATGCAGATAAGCATAGAGGGGAGACACATGAAACAGCATGCAACAGAATTTCAAAGACAAGAAGGACTGTTGTATCTACTGGCAAAAGAATTAAGAGTGCTTAGTGGAAAAAATACCATGAGGATGGATAAAATTTCAGTAGACAATTATGGAGGTGTGGTTATAGAGAGTTTTAGATTGGTCCTATAAAGGAAAGGTTGGAAAAAAGCCCAGACAATAAAGTACATGATGGTTGAGTTTGGCAGGACACAAGGTATCAGAAAGCAGAGAATCAGAATGGAGGGGCACTCCAAGTGAGGAGATGGGGCGTCATACAGCAGGCAATGGGGGAAATGTGATGAGCATTGTGCTTGGGTAATGGATAAGAAACAGAAACTCAATATGAAGTCATTTCCAGTACCATTGACATTTCACATGGCCAGTGCACCTCTCATTTGTTGGAGCTTGCCTTTTTATAACATTTTTTTAGGATACCCAAATGTCCTTTAATACACACACACACACACACACACACACACACAGTTTTGCAATTTGCTACATATAACATATATTATTTATATAACATATATAATAGTTATATATCTATTATATAAAGTTTTACAATTTGTTAAATACATATATAATATTATACATGTATGTGTGTATATATCTTACTAGGCCAAAAGGCATGATTCTCATGCTGGCTGCACATCACATCATATCACAGCATCCTAGTTGCTTACAAAATAATGGATGCTGGGGCTGGGGCTGGGGCTCAGTGGTAGAGTGGTTTGCTTGGTATACATGAGGCACTGGGTTTGATCCTCAGTACCACATAAAAATAAAATAAAGGTATTCTGTCCATCTAAAAAATATATATATATATATATTTAATAATGGATGCTGCCACCCCCCACAACAATCCCACTTGATAGCCCCAGACTACCCAGGTTTTAACAGCTGGCCAAGTGATTCCAATATGCGTACAAGATTGGGAATGGCTGATGCAAAAGATTTTGATTAAGGCAATTAAGATGTTTTATGAAGTGTCCTTATATTACTGAACTTCAAGGCCCAACTAGGCTAAAAATAATTATTTTGAATAAATGAACATATAACATTTTATCTCTGATTCCTATTGTAATCTTGGATTTCAAATGAGTCAAAGCTATCACCAGGAGGAAGAAGACAAGAAAAAAAGAAGGGACTATAACTTGATAGGTTTTTAATGAAAAGGAAGTTCTAGGCACTATTTAGAACTGGAAGTCTGTGATGATCCTGGGCATTTGAGGATATGCTAAAGATCTCTACACTTCAGCTTCTAGAGTGTCCTCCATCCAGGTCAAGACTTAGATTTGGGGTGGGGGGGAAGAACATGGGGTTTCTGGGTGAAAGAAGGGTGGCCCCTTCTCCATACTGGCCCCACTTACTCCCCTATTCCTCTTTCCTATTCTTTCTGTGTCTCTCTTTTTTATTTTATTCTTGCTTCTTTGTTCTCTCTTCCTCTCGCATTCATTTAATTCTCCTTTTCTGACTCACATTTGGTTTTTCTTCTGCCTTCTCTTCTTTCTTCATATCCCTGATCACTTCATTTCTTTCTCATGAATGCTCTTTCTCATATTATAACAGCTGGATTACATAATATTTAAAATTATTAGTTACATTATTATATCCCCTAGTTTTAGGTTGAGTGGCAAGTTGAATATATCTAGTTTTCTTTAAAATAACAAATATTTAAAAAGTTGCTTTTCACTAGTTAAGTTGGGTAGTAGTTTCTGATAAAGAAAAGAACCTTGTCCCCTTGCTGAATATTTCTGATAAAGGAACAGAAATAACCATCTTTTTTAAAAGGCAGCCTTCACAACTGTGCTTCATGGAAATTCTTATAAAAAGTATTTGACATTTTATGTGTTGTAAAAATGATTTCCAGTTTTATAAATTACAATAAGAAAAAGTTGGTAAAAATTAACACCATTGCTCAAATGAGGAGGATTTAGGAGCAGATATTCTACATATGCCCAGAGATTATCGCTGGCTACACACAGTTGTCAATTAATTTAATAGAACACACTCTCAAGGGTTGCCCTGATTGGCCAAAGAGAAAACACAACGGTGTCTGGACAAATTCTTCCCCTCATATCTTCATTTTGTCGATTTTTTTCCAGTTACAAATGGGTTTTTAATACTCAATCCATGTCCATGAGTTATTAAGAATGAAAATCAAAAAGCATTTCTTCCAGGAATTCTTCCTTGATTCCTCCCCTTTCTTTCAATTATTTCTTTTCTCAAGGTTTCCTTAGCCACTTACATTATGTTAGGCACTTTGATCAGCAGTTTATCAGTATTATTTTGAGTTGCTATGACAATCTTATGATGCAGAGCTAAGCATCCCCATTTTACAAATAAAAAAATAAGGCTCAGAGAATGTTAAATAACTTGTTTGTACCACAATTAACCTTGGGAGAGTTGGGATTCAACCAAAGTGTTTAATTCCATTGCCAGTGTTCTTTCTTATTTTGGGTTCTTCCTCATGACATAATAAACTATTATTTCATAGTATTAGCATTACACATGTTAATTTCACATTCTCAGACTAAAATAGTGAGAAGAAAATTCTGGAAAACTGTACACTAAATGAACAACAGATAATCACAATGTATTCTTAGGGAAAATCAGCTACTTTGTGATTCCATTGATATTCTTAGTTCACATCTACCATGCCAAAAGTTCCCTGAGGGCAAGTTCATTAGGGAAGAGGAAATAAAATAAAAATTAAGTGTATCTCTTACCCTCTACCTGAGGAAACAGATTTGTGGAGAATTTTATTCTCTTAAATTGATATATACTATCTCATAATCAGTGTCTCCCTTAAAACAAACAAATAAGAACCTGTAGAGAGTTTTAAATGTGATATGGAATTATCACCAGCTGTTTTGGAATCTATGCTGGTATGGAGAGAGCCTTCTATAGAATGAATCCTTTTTACGGCATTTTTCATATTGCTGGGGTTTCAAACTTTACCTAAAACTCTATGAAGTCATATCTTACTGATTCTATATTTATATAAAAACAAATGTCAGTGGGAAGCATTATGTTTATTTCTACTTAATTTCAACCAATGGTCTTGGTCCATTGCCCTATCCTTTTGAAATCTTTTAAAATTCTTAGTGTGTCAACTATTAAGTTATTATAGTAGTTATTGAGTTAAACATTAGTTATTCTTCCTCGGAAGCACCCCTTCTATATGCACGGTTCCTCCTGCATGTTGGCTAGGCTCCATGAGGACAAGGACCTTGTCTTGGTCACTGGATCCTGGCATTTAGCACAGGGCCTGGCATGATATAAAAGTTCAATATATTTTGAAAAATGAAAGAACAAACGAATAGGGAAAATGGAAACAGAAAGGAAGAGGATGGGAGAGGGAAGACAGAAGAGGAAGAGGGCAGAATAAGATAAAGAAATAGAATAAGTAAAGAACTAAGATGCTTAAGTTATATAAGTTGTTTAACTTCTTTTTAAATTTATTCTAATTTGTTATACATGATTGTAGGATGCAATTCATTTCATATTACACATATAGAGCACAAATTTTCAAGACATTGATTGTACACAAAGTATTTTCACATCATTTGTGTCTTATACATGTACTTAGGATAATGATGTCTAACTCATTCCACCAACATTCCTATTCCCTTGCCCCCTCCTTTCCCCTCCCTCCCCTCTGACCTATCTAAAGTTCTATAAGCTTCAGATTTTCATTTGTAAAATATAACATCAATTTCAGAGGATTTTTTTTAAAGAATCAAGTGAGAGGATGAATACAAATATCTAGTATAAAGGGGGTAGGACACACTGAAGGTTGACAGGCTGCCTGGCTTTTCTTCACTCTGCTATGAGGTTTGCCAGTATGATCAGTGATGTGGTTTGGAGCCACTTCAGGTTGCTGGAGTGTCTGGGCTTTATGCTCACTGCATTGCCTCTCTTTCCAAATGAATCACTTCATTAAAATGGAAGATTTACTAAAACAGTTTGCCAGGTTAGGATGATTCATCTACCCCAGCTGTGGTTGTCATCAGAAAACCATGTGTGTTCAGTATAGTTATAAAGACTGAACAACCACTAATTTGCAGTTTTGGGTCTCAGTGTCATTTCTTTTTGTTTTTTAAAAGAGGAAGTGCGCAAGACATCATTAGGTCAGCCCCAAGAAAGAGGCTGGCGAGCTCTTTGTAAATAGATTCACACATTCTCACGTCCCAAAGTTTCTTCATTAGTTAAAAGAAATAAGCATGTTTAATTAATTGCTGTTTGTTTAACATACAGGCATATTTATATGTTGGGGTTTTCTGCCCTTGATAGTAAGTTATAATGAAATACATTTTTAATGTTAGAAGGGAATTTTTAAAAGTCTACTCTCTGCAAGCCTCAGATTTATCACCCTATTTAGCTTGTCAAGTAATGCTGCTGCTTAAACAAGAAACAGCTAATCCTGAATGCAATTTCCTTTACAAAATAGACAATCTAGCAAAACCCTACCTCTGCAGACTTCTGATAAAGCCTAAAAATCAAAACAAGCTTTATTCATCCTGAAAAACTACAGACACAGATAATCACATATTAAAAATGGGACACATATCATCACCACATTTAATATTTCCCACATCACCATGGCCCTCTGGTTCCAAAAGGAAGGAAGAAAGAAAGAAACATCATCATCTTCCAAATTCAATTTATTCTGGTTAAATATATGATTTATTCAAGATTTTGAGAAGCTTTGATGTCTCAGAAACTGCCCTTTATTTGAAATTCTCTGCCTTTAATCCTCCCTGATTGCCACACCCCTAGCCACTGCCTATTTTTGACAAGGGGGTGAGGAGAACAGGGTGAGGCTCCCTAGGATGGCCGCAGGGCCTCAGGAGGCTGCTGTGGAAGCAGCGATAACAGAGTGCTAGACATTCCATTTGGAACCCTGAAATAACTGCACAACAGCTCTCTGTCATTTGTTTGTAACCACATGGAGTGACTGAGAAGGTCCTCACACATGGCTGTATTTAGGTCCCTCCCTTCCGCATATTTTCAAGTGTGCTAAACAACCAGTTCCAGTTCTGAACAGTTCTCTCTTCATAAATCCCAAACTGCAAGATCTACACACTCCAGGCTTCCAACACAATGTTGATACTGCAAGAGGAAAATCCATGTTGTCACTATCAACAGTCTTAACCTAGCAGGTGTGTTTTTCACTTGACTTAGGGGGGAGAATTGTTCAAAACTGCACAATGGAAGACTGCATCCAGAAAAACATTTGTTTAGACATTTTCCTAACTTTTCCCACAACAAATCACTTTGCAAGATTTGCATCTGAAAGTACTTTTTCAATCAAATTGGATTTTCTGCAAGTTACAAAGATTTTATGGTCCTGTTCCTGCCTTGGGCAGGAAGATGAGGGCTGTAAAGGAAAGAAATACTTGTCCTTGGGCTGGGGATGTGGCTCAAGTGGTAGCGAGCTCGCCTGGCATGCGTGCGGCCGGGTTCGATCCTCAGCACCACATACCAACAGAGATGTTGTGTCCGCCGAGAACTAAAAAAATAAATATTTAAAAAATTCTCTCTCTCACACTCTCCTCTCTCACTCTCTCTTTAAAAAAAAAAAAAAAAGAAAAAAAGAAAAAAAGAAATACTTTTCCTTTGCCTGAGGCACCAGGGAGCTAGAGGTTAGAGATGACAATAGGTGAGTTATCTCCCAAAAGAGCTTCCCTAAGGAATGAACCCTGCCCCCCCACCACTTGTGGAACAAATGATCTGGCCCAGTCCTTTCACATTTTTTAAATTAATTAGGTAAACATAGAAAGGTCACTGCTAAATAATTTTTCCCATGACACCTAGATCCCAATATCATGCTATTTTTAAGAACAGAGAAAGGAAACCTGTCTTCATACTTTGAGAACCTAACATATGTTCTCTACCCACCGATCTCCCAGTCCTGCCTGGTGGATGGCCTTTGTGATGAGTATGGACCTTGCTCAAAGACTTCTTTGACCTATGTTCTCTTCCTCTTTCAGTTTTGTTTTTATGTTGTTATACTCACTATTCTAGCAATTAAGAATAGATCTTAACACACAAATCATTAAAAAAAAAATACACACACACACACACACATATATATCTCCAAAGGACAGTGTTACCGTAGCTGGGAAGGATATATGTAGTGAATGTTTCATCTAGAAAAAAAAAATGTCATTATCCCAAAGAACACACAGAGCTTAGTTTAAGTGCTAGATGAGGTTGTACCCACAATAAGGACTACACCACAGAACATATTCATAACCTTGTACATGACATTTGGCTCCAACTGTAGGGCTAATGGGAAAGACAGCCCTTTTTTGAAGGGCAAGGCTACTGATAAGCAATGATGGCAAGGCCACCTTCTCTGGCAGCTTTGCTGACAGCTCTGTGGCCTTGTGGGTTTCCTCTGACCTGGGATCCAACTGCAGCTCCTTCCAACAAAGAAGGCCAATTCTACTGGCTTATGTCAAGCTCTTTGATTTTTAAGCATATCATCAAAACCTGGAATTAAACTTTTCAAACATAACCAGTCTAAACATCATATTTGAATTCCAACTAGACTGAATGAGATAAAAACAAAGCCCTCCTTTGAGTGGACAAGTTCATTGAGCAATGAATAAAACATAAACAAACACATTTCCACAGGACTGTCAGAGTCTCCAGGGGGATTGCACGCCAGGTGTGCTGCCCATTGGTGATCCATTTGTAAAATGAAGTGGTGCTGCAGCTGAATAAAGGCACTATTGAGACGATTTCTGTCACATGTAGGGTAACAACCATTCCATTTCCTTGGGGGCTGTCCCATTTTCAGCACTAAAAAAAAAACCCCTGGCATTCCAGGCAAAACAGGCTGGTTGGTCCCCAGCAGGGGGTGTGCTCAGCTGAGTAGGCCTTGGTCTGTGAAGCTGACTAAGGTTAGAGGAACAGCACAAGGTCAGATCAGCTGCAAAGAGGATAATGTGGACATCTGACATGCTAGACACCTGAAGCAGAGTAGACATGAGAAGGTAAAGTCAGGACAATAAGTTTGACAGTGCTGAAGAAGAAAGAACAGGTGTATGTGCCACAGTGGGGTCGCCTTTATAGACACTGTAACACAGTAGCACATTGCGGTTGTTTTAGCATTGTTTTAGGTCTCTCAATCCCCTTATAGATGTTCCCTACATTCTAGTGTTTCAAAGTGTCCTGTGAGTACAACAAAGTTGGAAACCTCCTATAGATGTGTAGACTGATGTGTGTTTACATATTTCCTCCTTCATACCCAGAAGGATCCAGGTATTATCATAATTCTGTTCTTAGCTTATATGATAAAGGATAGATAAATCTTCATAGCAAGAATGCTAAGGATGAAGATTTATCCAGATTTATCCCACTTTCCAAGGAGAACCACCCAGAACCAGAGCTAGGCACCTTACTCTGGAGCTTGTGGATCCTATTTGCTATCAATCACACCCATGCCCAACTCCCCAAGTCTATATAAGGAGGTGAATGAGCAAAGAAGGTATGTATGGTGTAGTGAGCCTTGATGGTAATTTATTTCACAGACAAATCCTCTTTTTTCTTGTTACAAAGTTTACACCAACCAAGACCCCTAGAGGCAGGAAAAAAAAAATCAGACTGAACCAGTCAGTCTAAGGATGTCTGTACATGCTATTCATTATTAGCAACAAGCAAGTATTGTGTACAAAAATTTCCATTGTTATATTTCCTCTTTGTCACAATCCTTCCAGGGCAGGGAAGGGCTACTTCATGTCAAATACTCCAGGGCTTACGTGCAACTATGAAGGGATGAGACCTCCAGAGGATCTACCTATTGATTTGAAGAGAAAGCATTAATTATTGGCCCTTGCCAGTAATGCACACCCAGGCTGACATTTATGTTGGTTTACAGATAGTATAAGACTCTTCAGGCTCACCAACGAAAGAGAACCTGTATTCAGGTCAATTTTTATATCAAGTACAAATAAAAAAATATACACATATAAGTTTGATTATTTTCATCTGACCATTTTTCAACTTGTGTTAGTGAATTCATCTTACTGAAATACTAAGAAGCTGAGCATAAAGATATAAAAGAAGGTTCGTTTTCAAATTAATTTTTAACTTGGTTTCATGGAATCCCAAAGCTCTGAATGTGCCTTGGACTTGTTGATAGTCCTGAGACATAACCACTCTGATGTGCAAATTTGCGTAAGTGTAGGACTAATGATGTGCATTTCATTAACTGTACCCTACTTCCTCAGCCTTCTGGAATGCCTCTGGCTGGTAGGGCAGGAAATGGCTTCCACTGCTCCTCCAGCCTTCCATTCAACAGTGTTGCTATTTTGTCAACCCAATTCCTCCTCTTTTGCAGGTTATTGCCAAGCACAAGGGCTCTGCACCCTTCCCTTAGTATGCAATTTTCTCAGGTTCCTTCAGAACCCATTAGCACTTTGACAGCTTAACAATTAGTAAACTAGTCATCCCAAGTTCACAAACATCACATTTTCTTCCCTTTCAAGTTTTTTAAAACTTCTACTCTTGTTTCCATAATAATCAGGAGGTTTTGTTTGTTTGTTTATTATAGTCACTACAATTTTGAATTCTTTTGAATTTCGAATGGTTAGGGCCTTTGCATCTACTAGACCAGAATGACTGCAGAACTCTAGTTGAGCTTAAAAAAGACAAGCCTATCAATACACGTGATGGAAAAAAACATAAATGATGACTCACTGCTGCTAAGCTCAGCTATAGGGGGTGAATGGGACCAATGAGGATTTCAATAAAGTATAATCTGTTTATATATTAAATCTTTAAGCTGAAAGTAAACAGAAATTTCTCATTTGAGCCACAAAATTTGCAGTGGAAAGAAAGAACAATTCAATTCCTTTTGTTAATCTCAAAGATATTGTGAAGAAAAAAGTGGTAGTCCTTAGAGACTGACCACAGATATAAAAGCTAGTAAAATTTTAAAAAATGATCCTAAGTTTCTTATCAAGAAGATGAGAAAACAAATAAAGACCTAGACAAAATAGGAAAATGTTCCAGACAGAAAGTTAATAAATTCAGTTGTATAATAAATTCAGAAGGAATAATAATTATATTACTGGAGATGTTCAATTAAGGCAATTTGAAATGTGGAAGAGAGGTATGAGGTCCAATCTACAAATGTACCTCTGAGAATCATCCACATAAAAATGGTCACACGAGTCATGAATGGGAACTTAGTCTTGGGGAACACAGAGCCAGGAAGAGGAATAAGAGTAGCTAGCCAAGACATCAGTAAATGAGTCAAGAGAAGCAGCAAAATGAGATACCACCAAGGTCAAGACAAGAGAAGAAGACTTGTAACTTCAAAAGGCTTTGCTCATTTGGTCTACACTGTACTGAATGCCAAAAGCTGTATATAGATTGATCTATCTATCTATCTATCTATCTATCTATCTATCTATCTATCCCATCACTTAGTGTAAGGCCCCCGTGAAGCCCCCATGCATCCTGCACTTACAGGTACTACTGTACTTTCACCCTGTATAGTCATTACCTCTATGTCTGTCTGTCCGTCTGTCTATCTACCTGTGTAATATAGGATTATAGAGGGAATGTGATAAGACACCATACAACTGTCTTGGAGCCTTGGAGCTCAAAAACCATTTGAGGTGGAAAATCTAAGGAGAGAAGGAGAAGGTGGCAGGTTGATTTAAAAAGAATGTAGATTAACATTAAAAATGATTTGTAGTCTATTTATAGAAATATGCACTATGAGCTTCATAATTGATTTTATTCTTACTTTTTAGAATTGGGATTCTTATATTCATAATGAAAATAATAATTTGTGAAGGAGGAGGAGGTTGGTTATTATGAACAGATTTCGCCAGCCTTTACAATTCCACACAAGAGGGCAACAGAAACAAAGAAGCGAGGCCAAATTTCAGTTTGAACATCTCTGGGAATTTGCATTAAACAAGAAAAGATCATTGCTGTAAATATATTTTCCAATTTGTAACAGCTGAGACTCATAAACAGAGATTATATGGCACATAACAACTGACAGGTTATCAGCATGTGTTGGCAAGAGCCCTTTGGCTATTAAAAGATAATTAAAACTCACTATAATCTTCCAGCTGCTTCATTTAGTCATTTTGTTTTATAGGAACGTGATAAGGCTCTGAATCATTTTAAACGGACAGCTCCCCTTTTATCAGCTGCTCAGGTTAAGCAAGTGAGAAGAATTCCTCATTTGCAAATTTCCTTCCAGCTACAAGATTTCCTCAGGGTCTTCCTCAGGCTGCAGTGTCAATGATTTGGTTGCTGAAGGTTCATCCTTTATCTGGCATAGTTAAAGCAAGCAAGGGCCCACCCATGTCATGTCACTGGAGTAAATGCTTCCACCATCATTGTATGAGAATATAAATGTGCTAGAGGACAGTTGTTCTTTGTTTTCAATTGAAGACGGACAAAAGAGAACAAGTTTCAATTGAATTTTGATTAAATTTAGAAATTGTTTAATGGCTTTTAAGAACAGTACAGGAACTCATTAGCATAAGAGACGATGCAATCTGCCTTTCTAGAGATTAAGAAGTCAAAACAAGGATCCAGGGGAAGGCAAAAGTGGTGAAGGATGATGCCCTTTTTAATATATTTAGGTAATATTCCCTCTACCTTAGAAGGCACCCAGATGGACTGCAAAATAATTCAGGCTGTTTCTAAATGCAGAATAGCGAATATTTCTAAGAACGATTCTTGCTATTTTCAATTAAAGACTTTCAATTAAATCTTTATGTGGATTGCTTCTGCATAAGGACCAAACGGATCCACACACCCTTTAATGGTTAGGTTGATTTAGAGATAGGCTCCAGTGATCTGTTTGATAGAATTAGACATGCACAGACATTATAAAGCCACAGTACCTATGCAGGTCTCTGTTCCCATAAAGAAAATGAGGCTTCCCCTTAATTTGTTCTTTGTAGAACAGACCATGCTTTCTCACTCTGCTAAACTACAGCATGTGAGATCTTCCTCCTATAAACATCTTTCTGTTCTTTGAGTGTCATGCTCTAGTGTTAGGGAGGGGGTCTCTGTTCTCTATTTGCTTGGGTATCTCCTTCAGATGTCAGCTGGAACGTTCCTGTTTCTTAGAGTTCCAACAGTCCAACACTCAGAAGCACCTAGTGCAGGCTTTGGGGCTCCCACTGCACTCTGCACATCTGGTGCCACTGTACTTTTGCCCAGTTCTGTCATTACCTCTATACCTCTCTCTCTGCCCTCCCCACCTCCACTAGAATGGAAGTTTGAGGGCAAGACCCATGTCTTGGCTTGCCCAGTTTATAACAGGTGCAGAATAAAAACTGAATGAATAAATGAGGGAATGGATAAGAGAAATTAATTGTTTTGAAAAAGAAATCAGTACAATTTACAGGGTCATCATTTTCAGAGAGACTAACAATATTTTGGTTATTATTCCTACTGATATTTTGGTAGGAATTGAAAATTAATAGAGAAACATTTCAATTAGGAGGATGTCCAGGTAAAATTATTGACAAAAAAATTAAAGAGAAAATTAAAGGACCTCTTTAAAATGAGAACTCTCATCTATGTTTCTACTCTTAAACTTCACATTTGCTTTGGTATCAGTTTCCACGATCTGATGGATCTGGTGTTATCTCCACCCTAGTGCAGGATGTTTCCTCTGTCTTAAGTTAGTATCCTCCATCACATCTACATAGTTGTAAAGCAAAAAAAAAAAAAAAAAAAAGAACTGAAAGTGGCTTCAGTATCTTAAGTCTCAAGGACCAAGGGCACAGGATGCCCCTGTTTATGGTTGAGTCAAGCCCAAGAAAGCATCAGAAAGTGATACCATCTGCTATAGTTTAGGCCTGGAATGAGGACTTGTGCTTTAAAAGCTGTGGTCTCCAGTTTGCTGCTATTTGGAGACAGGGGAACATTAAGAATCAGACTTTAGTGGGAGGACTTCAGGTAATTGGAGGTGTGCTCTTGATGGGGATATTAGGTCACTCACAAGTTTTTCTTCCTCTCTTTTCACCTCCCACTCATGAAGCAAAAGATTTTGCTGTGCCTTGTGCTCCCACCATGATGCACTGTCCCCATAACAGAAACCTGAAAACAATGAATGTAGCCAATCATGGACTGGAACCTCTAAAAACATAGCCAAAATAAAATTTTATCTTTATAAATTGATTATATAAGATATTTGCTATAATGATGGAAAGCTGGCTAACACACCACCTTTCTTGAATTTAAAAATTGTTACTGATATCCAAATTACATCTGAAGTGAAAGCAAAGTCTTGCTTTATGCCTACATTTGTGGGCTTTTCCTGGGCTATGGAAGACCTTCTAGACCTCCCCTTCTCCAATTCCACCTTCTCTTATAATTCATCTCAAATGCATCAGCTTTTTTATAATGTCACCCCCACAACATTGATATTGACTGCTCTGCTGAAGAGCGTCTAATAACTTCTTAGTATTAGAAGGAAAGGCAACAATGTTTGGTCTTTGATTTTAAGAAACACAAGTATTTTGTGGAGTGATGATACTTCCTGGTTTTGTTTCTTTCTAGCTTTAAAGCAACAGTTTTGATGATTAGGCTCATGGACACACCAGTATGTGATATGTAGCAAATAATGTGTTACTAACACGTGAATACTGGCATCATCCATGCATCCAACCCTTAGACTGGGCAATTTTTTAAAATATCTCACATATCCCAGATACAAATATGCTCACAACATTCTTTGAGATGAACATTATTATTCCAGTTTCTACAAAGAATCTGAGGTACAGTGGTCCTAAATAACTTGTCCACGGTCATGCTAGTTCCATATCTTTCTGAATCCCAGTTACTGTTCTTAATGATTAAATCCTATATAGTTAAAAGATGCGGATGATTTTCATAGATCCAAAACCATCCCTTATAACAGCATATTTCATACTTAATTGCAATAAAAGAGAAAGGAAAAGAGTGTCCAGCTAATAGGCTGGGCACTGTGTGTCTTGCTGTAGCTCATGGTGGGAAACTATCACCAATACTGCTTCAACAGTTAAAGCAAGTTTATTTTCAAGTTCATTTTACTGCTCTCCACATTTTATAGGGAAGTTATCAAATCTGAAGCCCAGAAAAGTGTAAACATCCACTTTGTCTGTTACTGAGAACAAAGGTTGAACACTGTGACTTTAATGCATGGCAGCAGCTTGCTGAGACTGAGCCTGAACATGATCCAAGGCTCAGGGTTCAGGTAGCCTTTGAACTACCAATTCCCAATCAATTCACTCAGACATTTTCATGTATATTTGTACAACAACTCATATATAGATATTAGGGCATTTTAAAAATCAACATTTGACAACAAGAATTTACATTACTAACACATTTATAAAAAATACACAAGTTTAGTTTTGAAATTCATTCTAGAGCAATATCACAATAAACTGGATATTTTCCCTGAAAAAATAAGTGCTTCTTGAATAAATGGAGTATCAGAATTTCAAGCAAGTCTGATAACTTTGAAGCAGAGTTAAGGTTTCCCCTGAACTCCCATGCTAAGTTCTCCCAATCTTTATTAGAGGATGTCACTAATGTAATTATTTAGATTAATATCTATCTTCCCTGAAAGTTGCTAAAGGCGATAATTATGAGGTATTTGTTAAAGGACTGAGTAAAGGAATGAATTAATTTACATTCTTCTTTTATCCACAAGAGCATTAAACTCAACTGTGAACATGTAACAATGTCAGGAGACATTTTTGTTCTCTGCAACTTGGGCATCCAGCTACTTCTGGTATTTAGAGGGTAGAAACCACAAATCTCCTTAACACCCTACACTGTACAGAACAGCACCCATAAAAAAGGATTATCTGGACCCCAAATGCCAATAATGGTGAGGTAGAGAAGCCCTGATTTAGGTATAGAGTATCTAGAAAAATTCCACAAGCAGACAAGAGATTTCAGAAATAAGCCAGCTCTCATATCAGAAAAAAAATACTATGGTGCCCACTCATGTGTTTTTACAGAAACTATTTCACAGAAACATAAGCCAAACTGGAGATCCCAGGTGGTCATTTTCATCTCATAGTTCATTTTTGTTCTCCCCAGTATAAGCCTCAACCAGATAACATCTTTGGATTTTCAGAGGTCAGCATTTATAGGGTGACCCATAGCCCAGAATAACTCAAAGAACGAGACTTTCATTCAATAACAGTGGCATTATTTTTTATTGTGGGTCATGGCTCATAATATGCAATTCAACTAAAAGGGAAAGATACAAAACATTTGAGATGACTGGCAGGAGAAAACTCTAAAAACACTCCAGCACAAAAGGGGATTAAAATGTCACAGGAAATTTTTTTTCTTGGAAATGGAATGGCTCATGAGGCTCATGAATGCTTCATTCTTTCCAGAACAGTTAAAACACTGTATGTGCGGGTTGCTCGAGTTCAAAAGGCAGGGCAGGCCTTTCTTTTTGTTCTGTTGCTCAACCCTAGAAGGCTTTCCCTGGTGAACTCAAACCAATGAGTAGTGAGAAGATAGGGGCTGGAGATGCTTCACTCAAGTGAACAAGCTGGATTATGTATGTGCTCCCTTTTGGAAATGAATAGACATTGCCTCAGACTGGGAAGAAAGAGACTGCGCAGGAATGGTCAAGACACTAGAGAAAACATTCACTCGACATTCTGTCATCTATTACCTGAACATTCATTTGTCCAAGGCTGAATGAAGCCAGATCCTGCTCTGACATGGAATGTGAAGTGATGGATGGGTCTATAAGAAAGGACGACTCATAACAAGACTTCCCACCAGGTGGCATGAATCAGGGTACTTAGGGAGCTGGGGGCGTGTCTGCCTGGGGCCTGCCTTTGCCAGATGCTCCGGGTAGTACTGTTTTCTCTCAAGTTCCTAGTGTGCGAAAGGTTCCTTGCATAGGGGTGGCAGCTCTGTGCTGCAGCTGCAGTCTTTAGCCTGCCTGTCCCATGTGATGGACGCTCTAATGGGACAATGAGCGTATCTTTTCTGACAATCAGCAGATAATCCAAACTTTCTGGGGCTTAGATTAATTTCCTGTTTGTAGGATGAGAAAACAATTACCTCCAAAATTAACAAGTAATTAGTATTTGCTAGTCATTTTAAGATAAGATCTTTCTGCCCTTACACACCACACCCAGAACACACGCACACACACACTCCAATCTCCAGTTTTTCAGGTATTATTTACAAGTCTTAAGCTGGAAGGTTAGATTCCAATTCCTATCCAGGCTTTAGCCAAATCTTCACTAGGCCCACATAAGCATTGCACCTGTCTCCTGAAGAATAAAGAAAACCACAGGTGCACAATGTCCACCCCAAGGGTTATGCTCATTGCATGGGTGTAGTGGATCTCACACTACCCAGGACTCAATAACAGTGAGAAAAACCACTTCTCCATCCAAGTTTTCTTTCTATAGACAGGTGTCAGGGCAAGCAGAAGTTCCATAAGGAAATAAAGACATGTGACTAAGGAGCTCAAAATGGGGACCTAAGTTCTGCTCCATCTTGTGGATGGAAGGTATGGGATCTTGAGCAAGTTCCTCAGTCTCTTGAAGATCTAATTTCCTTGTTCTGATAAGGATTATAAAATTCCTGTGAGTCAGGGTTTCTCAACAGTGGCACTACTGCCATTCTGGGCCAGATCACTCTTTGTTGTATGTGTGTGGGGTGCTGTCTTGTAATTGTAGGAAGTTTAGCAGTATCCTTGGCCATGGCCTGCTAGATGCCAGCAGCACACTTCCCAACAGTTGTGATAATCAAAAATATCTCTACATATTGCCAATTGTCCCCTTGAAGGTAAAACTGTTCCTGTCTGAAAACCACTGCAGCAAAGGAACCCCATCTTCTTTAATTTTTAACAAAACATCACCCAGAAACATTTAATTCTATCCCCAAGGATTCAGGGAGTGGCAATGAAAATAGCTATCAATGAAATGAGAGCACTCAGGGTGGAAAACAGGATTTGGGATGAAAAGGAGAATTACTTGGCCTTACTTGCACACTCTTCTCCAACCTTAGACCCTGGAGATTCTGGATTCTCTTTAATCCTGGGCAGAGAGTAGTGATGAGACTCTATTCCCCTCTGCTACCTCATAGTGTTGTGGGGGCTTATGTGAGATAATGTTAATGAAAGTGCCTGAAAGTGCAGAATGACATTTGCAAGTATTTGTGCAACTGAAGAAATAGTGCAATGTAGCTAGAACTCCTGGAATGTCACCTCTTTATGTCTGGGGGCAAAGTCTCTTCTTGTGATAATTCTAGTTGTAACATTCAGTCAGATGAATCAGTCAGGTGCCAGCCAAATACAAACCTGGCACTGACCCAGAGGTAGGGAGTGTGACCTTTAGTTCTTGCTTTTTGGGAGAAGTCACAGGAACGAGTATGACTCTGATCTGCCAAGGAGAGTCCCTGCCTGACTTTGTCCATCTTGGTCTGCAGACAGACCTGTGTCATTGAAGAAAGAGAAGAACAGATTGGACTTATGGGAAATGGTGAAAAGTTGCTTCCTTCCAAGAATGGAAAAAATGGGTATAAAAAGACTGAAAAGCACACTAGATAATTCAGCATCATTTGTGTATCTTGTGAGTAATTCCAATTCTCCAATGTAGCTGCTTCTCCCTTGAAGCACAAACTCTGTTCCCTGAAGGCTCTTTATGAACTAAATTTTAGTTCATATTTTGAATGTAGCATTAAAAATATGAACTAAAATTTAGTTTAAAAGTAAAACTTCATATTAATAGCTCTTATAAAATCCAATGTGAGTATTTTTCATTCAATATCAGTGGGGTATCTGCCTGAGGCAAATATGTGCAATTTCATACTTCATAAAATATTTAAACATCTTTAAACTACTTCTGAGAGAGTTCACATTTCAAATTCTCCTCCTTCATGAAATGCTGACTGGCTATTTTGAAAATTTAATATCAACAGCAAGAACAGGTGTCCTATAGAGAATTTGTTTATTGAGTTTCTTTACAAATTAATCTTGTGGTTTCCAGTTATTTCAGACAAGTTGGACCAATTTATGTAGTGTTTTAGTTTATTCATATTCCTAAAATCAGGCACTAAATTATATTTGTATTTGGGTACATGATACTGTTTAAAAAGCTTATAATTGAAATATGAAATGTTTCAAACTAATATGCAAAGGCTAGAGATTTAAAATTTAAATCTCCTTACCACACATATTAAATTCATTGAGTGTTAGGATTTGATTTCATTTATTCCTTACCAACACATTTTTAAAGCACTCATGCCTAAAGAAGAAGAAAACTATTATCATTCCATCAGGTAATTTAATTACAATCCAGTGAAAGTTCTGTTGTAAGGTTTACCAAGTAAGAGTTACTGACAACACAAATCACTGAAGAGGTGTCACAAACTAGAATGAGAATCTCAAGTAAAAGATACAGCCATATATTCAAATTCATGGATTCTTACCACAGTGGAAAAGCATGATGAGAAAGGCATTGCAATCTCTAAAATTTTATAAAGCATATAAATGTTTTGCCACCCTGAAAATTATGGCACTATACTCTGGATTCATCATTTCTTTATTGCTACAGTTAAGATCTTCATTTCTTTGAGTGCCTGTTAGTCACTTAGATATATACTCCCTTCAATTGTCAACTTCATGACAGTTTAGGTCTTATCATACTTAATGGCAGTCTCCTTGAGGGCAGCAATAATGTTTTATATAACTCACATATCACATGGAATACCAGCAAAGATCTTGCATACAATTGACATTGTACAAATATTTGTTGAAATATTGGCTAAGCTAGATTTTCCACTAGTATAGTTCATGCAGAAAAAGTGAAATTTAATCCAAAAAGGTGGTCTCTTTTGAATATCTGGGCTAGTCATTACTATGTTACTAAAGTGAGTTTCCTGAGAAACTTGCCACAGTCCCATCGTAATCCTCCCAGGGAGAGCAAAATTGCTAGTGTGACAGTGTTAACACAGATGTAAATTCTCTGTGGAGGATGGGCTCTGAATTTTCAAGGACAATATGGTTTTCATAGAAGGGAGAGGGTTTTGTATTCCTGGACTGGAATAACTAACTATTCAGATTCTACAGAAGACACATGGCCAAGTGATGGGAACTTGCCTGACAGCTAGTAAATATCCCCGTTTCACCTCAGTAATACCAAGCAGGAATACTTTCTGACAGAGGGATGGAAGCTAAAGCAATGGAACAACAAAACACCACAGCAACAATGAAAACTAAGTGATAACTTGAACTCCAGATTTTCCATTGTGGCTCCACTCCCCTACACAGATGCCTATCCCCAACATCTATAGCACCACGTAGCACCTATTTAAGGTCCACTCACTAAACTGTGGTGTTATTATTTTTTTAATGTATTATAGCTCAAGGTTCTAATAACACCTGGCACAAAGTATGTGAGTGAGTGAACGAATGGCTATGTCCTCCCCATACAAAAATGGAAAGACAATAAATGTACTTGGTTTTCTGTAAGCCAACAGAGTATGTTACCACAAATTTGAGTTCAGTGTTTCAAGTTTAGCAAAATTAATAAACACAGAAGACTTAAAAAGCTGCTTTTGTAAATAAGCCAAGGGAATTCTAGGCTTTGAAGATAAGTTATTGCTGCTAGCTGAGGTGTCTCCTTTCTTCTTGGCTTTGGAGCAGGCTGCAAACTTGAGGCCAGGGCAAAGGGTGGTAAAGCAGGCTTCCTGCAGCCTTATTCTACCACATCTTATAAATGGAGGCAGGATGATATGTTATTAATTCTCAATTAATTGTATAATTAAGACAAATGTTTCAAAGATTCAGTGCTTCATTTTTGAAAGTCAGAATCGAAATATGAAGAGTGCACATTATCAAAGGTTAGACATTCTTATATCAACTTCATGACAGAGTTGTAATTTGTACACTGGACTTCTGGGGGTTGGTCTCATTGTTTAGGAACTAAAATTATTATCTATTATACCTCAAGTTTGACAGATATTTATTTTCAAAGGTAAAATCCATTTGGTCAGGAAAATCCTTACTCAAAATTGCAAAGTTTCTAAACTGCCATTATCTCTCATTATTATTTTCTCCTCTGAGAATACTTTGACATTCTCAGGTTTACTACAACTTTGGCCTTTTTATAGCTTCTATTTTATGGAATTATCAAAGCTTGGGCATTTGATTTTCCCTGCAAATAGCTACTCCATGGTAGAATTGGCTATGTAGTTGGTTATTAGTATCTTTTTTTTTTAAACAGTGTTATGATTTAGATATGAAGTGTTCTCCAAAAGTTCATGTGTGAGACAATGCAATAATTTTCAGGGTGAGATGATTAAATTATGGGAGATATAACTTAATCAGTGGATTGGTCCATTGTTATGAATTAACCAGGCAATAGCCAGAGAGAGGTAAGATGTGGCTAGAGGAAGTAGGTCATTGTAGATGTGACTTTGGAGTATATATTTTGTCCCCAGTGAGCAAAGCTCTCTCTCCATTTCCTGGTTGCCATGCCCTAAGCTGCTTTCTCTGCCACACCTTCTGTAATGATGTTCTGCCTCACTTCAGGACACAAAGCCATGAAGTTGGCCAACCAAAGATTGAACCTCTGAAACTGTGAGCCAAAATAAACTTTTCCTCCTCTACATTGTTCTTGTTGGGTCTTTCAGTCACAGCAATGAAAAGCTGACTAAAACAGAAATTGGTACGGAGAATTGAGGTCATTGCTATAACTAACCTCACTGTGGTTTAGAAGCCTTTGGAGGTGGTTTTCTGGGGAGGAATATTTGAAAAGCTTAGAGATGCAAGCAGGAAAGCCTTTAAAATATTGCAAAATGAGATTAATGGACAATTTTGGTGAGAGCTCAAAATGCCAATAGGACTGTGGACAGTAACGACTGGGTTCATGAAGTCTCAGAGAGGAAGAACTCAAATGGAAATTGAACTAGAGTTGTTAGTTTAACACATTGTTGTCTACATTTTGTCCATATCTTGAGACATGTGAGGCTGAATTTAAAGGTGACGAACTAATTAATCTGATGGAGGAAATTTCAATGCAGCACAGCATTCCGGTGGTGGCATGTATTGCTGGCAGCTTTTAGCCAAGTTTACTCTGATAGTCAGGAGCAGAAAGTAATGAAGAAAATTATTAAATTTACAATTTCACCAAAAAAAACTGTGGCTAAGTAAGTTGTGGTTGTTAAAGACATTACAACTACTTAAGAGATGCTAATTACTCTGCACAGAGACAACAGGAAAGATGGCTTGAGGGCATCTCAGAAATTGGCAAGACTGCACCCACCTCGGCTCAAGTAAAAGTAAAAATTCCTTTAAAAAAAGACCATGGAAACACACTGACTGCACAGAGAGAAAGGCCTAGGAAGCTTTTTCAACATGCTCAGTCACCCAGCACTTAGTGGTTGCTATAGCCATGGTACCAGGAGGCTTGGCTACTGCTCAAGATAGTGGCAGACCTTGGAATTAATCTCATGGCACTGGTTCTATAGTAATTCAAGATGCTGGAGTTAAGGCTTTATGAATGCTTCCACTGAGATTTGAAAGGAAGGCCTGGGAAGCGAGACAAAGTGTAGCAGGATTGGAATCCCTATGTGCTGCCCCTGGGAAGGTGATACATGAAGACATAAGATGGAAGCCAAAGCTTCAGTGGAGACCCCCAAGATTAAGAGATTCCAATAATGTGAAACATGTGCCATGGAAAGCTGCAGTAACAGAGTAGAAACAAGACAGGTTAGAAGCCATGTGAGCTGCAACCAGCAAGGCTATAGGGGCAGAGCTATAAAAGCTCTTTGGAGAGGATACCACAATGCTATGTGCCCAAGATGGCTAAATGTGGAGCTAAAAGAGTTTGTTTTACAAGCTGGATTTTGGTCTTTCTTTGGTTCTGTCCCATTTTTCTATTCACTCATTGGTCCCTTTTGGAATGGAAAAGTTTATCTGTGCCATTATATATTGTAAATATGTAACTTGCTTTTGATCTTGCCTGGAGTGTCAGATGAGATTTTTAACTGGGACTTTTGGTCAATGATGGAACTATTAAGACTATAGGGACTGACTAAATGTATTTTGCATTGTGAAATGGAAATGAGCTTTTAGGGGTCAGGGGCAGAACTATGTTGTTTAGATATGAGATGGCCCCAAAAAATTCATGTGTGAGGCAATGCAAGAATTTTCAGAGGTGAAATGATTAGATTATGAGAGGTATGACCTAATCAGCAGGTCAATCCTCTGAAATGGATTAACTGGGTGGTAACTGTAGGAAGTTAGGGTGGGGTTGGAGGAAGTAGGTCACCAGAGATGTAACTCTAGGGTTTATATTTTGTCTCTGTGAGCAGAACTCTTTCTCTGCTTCCTGGTTGCCATATCCTGAGCTGCATTCCTCCTCCACACCCTCTGCCATGATGTTCTGCCTCACCTTGGGCTTGGAGCTATGGAGTTGGCTGATCATGAAACTGAACCAAAACAAATGTTTCCTCCTCAAAATTGTTATTGTCAGGTCTTTTGATTATAGTGATGCAATGCTAACTAAAATATACAATAACACATACTGCCTTGAGTAGGAACCAGGCTCTGGACTAAGCCAATGTGATAACACTTTATCCCCATGATAACTTTAAGTGGTGGATTTTATTACTATTAGTCCTGTGTTAGATGAGGAAACAGGCTAACAGAGGTCATGGAACCTGTTTAAGGTCACACAGTCAATAAATGTTGAAACTGGGATTTGAACGTAGGTCTGAAAAATACAAACTGCATGTCTTTAAGTAATGCATGTTGTATCTACAAATTATGAGTTTCTGAAGATGCACAGCTTCCCAGGGCTAAAGAAAAAGGAAACTACTGAAAGATTATCTCTGGTGAATCAAGGATCTGAGGCTTCCCATGTGAAATTATCAATCAAAAAACATGGTAATTTATTTAAATGGCTGTTCACTGAGTAGAGCCAGCTATAAACAAGAAAATTGTTCTGCTGTGCAAACAAAGGTTGTTGGGAAACTCAGAGGCATCATGGTGGAGAGAAGTTATTCTCACCCTTGTGTATAAGAAAGAAGTCAGTGAAGTCCTAGGGTTCGGTTTTTGTTGGAGTAAAGGGTCTTGGCAAGTCATTTCACAAACTTAGATACTCCTCTGCACTTCAAGGTATATGTTTGTAAAGTATATGTTCCTTGTATCTTTAACCCTACTTTTCTAACACTTTAACTCTGAGCTGTGCCAGTCAGGATAGTAGGTCTTTTCTTCATCAGACCATCTGGGTGGTATAACATTTAGTTCCTTTGGTCCTCTCAGAGTCATAAAACTGACTGTGACCACAGAAGTGCTTTGAGATCTCTGACTAGGACAACCACACCAGGCCATCCTGCCTAAAGAAATATGATCCACATAAAAATTTAGCCATAGGCAGTAAACTCAGTTTTCATAACTCTGAAAACATATGATTTACAACACTGTACTTGTCACAGTTCCTGAGTCCATGACACAATATCTTTCACTTTACAAAGTTTTATCCTTCTCGTGGTTACAGGAAATTATTCATTAAGAGTGGAAAACAATGTTTATTAGTTGAGTAAAAACACTAAATAAATAAATAAATAAATAAAATTCTTGACACCTGAGAATGAAAGAAAAATGAGAGGAAAACCGAGAGTTTACAATGACCCCAATTACTTATACAGAATTATAGCACATAAGACATATTTAAAAATTAGTAGAGTTGGCCCATTTGGGAACCAATTAAAAACAAGCCAAACCCATAGAGTGGCACATTATTTCCATATCCTTAGGGAATGATATGAATTATTATTCTCAGAATAGAAGCAAGTGGGATCATGTTTTATGTTCAACTGAGGAGGCCAAAGAACTGAGTCTTGCTTTATCCATTTGGCTCCTGTATTTAGATAAAACTAGTGATCACTAGCAGGTGCCCAACTTTCCTATGTCACTCCAGAATCCAGCATCAGGTCTTCTATTTTAATTGATTTCATTTCAATTATTTTTCCTCAATAATATTACTGAATATTAGGAGCTAAGATTATTCCCATTTGATAGAAAAAAAAAAAAAAAAAAAAACCTTGTCACTGATATGTAAAGTAGCAACATTCAGAATACCAGCTTAGGACAAAGGTTTCCTAGAATCTAGGTCTCCTGACTCAAGCAGTTCCCTGAGCTTGACATACAGGTTAGTTCTCTCTTCCTATTGGTAACAACTATTCTCCTTAAGGCTCATACTGTTCTTTTGTCTTTGAGAATCATTTCCTTCCCTGAGGAAGTTTTATGGCTGCATGTAACTCCTGTGTCAATTTGTAAGGTCCACAATTTAGGCTGCTTGCATTGGAGAAGCAGCACTATTTGCAGTAGAGACTGTCTCTCGGAAACAATTATTAGAGAAAAATCTAAATCAAATGCAACAAGGACCACCAAATTAACCGCGTCTCCTTAAAAATTTTCTTTCCTGAGCACTGCACAAGCACAGTCAGTTTATCAATCTCTTTATGTAAATAACAGACATGAAGCAAGGGAGGAGGTCTGTTTATTATTTTTGATCCTGTTTTGCTTCTGGCAAAATTTCACAAACAGCAGAAGTTGGCAGAACATTGATATTTTCTTCTGACTAGCTACTGTTCTCCAGCTACAAGTGCAGAGTACAACTGTGATTATTCTGGTCTGTAGGCCTCTGTCATGACTGAGGTCAGAATTGTCAAATGTACAAAAAAAAATTCTCCACCTCTCTTTGAAATGTGGACACTCATTTAACTGGTACTTTTCTTGAACTACAGAGCTCATGAGTTTGAGATCCACAGTCCACAGAGCAGGATAGGTCAGTCTCAACTCCCATCTTGCCTCCCTCTCTCTCTCTCTCTACCCTCTGTCTGAAAAGGCCCACTGTGAAATTATGTGAGTTCCTGAGCTCCCAGGGCCCTGGGAGCCCAGGGAAGATGTGGAGGAGGCTTGGCAATCCATGACCCAGAACTTTCTAGGAAGAAAGGCAGTTTTTTGAAGGGTCGGAAGTACAGAAAGAAGGTTGGAGGTGGAAGAATCTGTCCCTTCCCTCTGTTAGGCCTGTTCCTACCTAACCATGCTGGATTCCAGCCTTTGGCAAAGATTTGTGCTGCTCTGACATTTACTTTGGACACAGTGTTCTTGATAAAGAGCAACTAGCCCTCAAGAGGGCAGTGGGAAGGGAGTTAATATAGAAAAGTCATGCAGTATTGCTTCTGGTTTTAGTGGCGCAATGAGGGCCTCCAACAACTTGAAGGGTTGATAGGAGAGGGAGGGCCAACTGGGTTTATAATAATGAAAAACAAAAATGGAAACCTTTCTTAATTCCAAGAAAACAAGTCCAGCTATAATTAGGAAATGATAGGGGCACATAGCAGTGAATTATGTGTGCCCCCAGATCATCCAGACACCCAGTTGTGCCACCCCTTGCTGTGTGACTTTGGGAAAGTTTATTTAACTCTCAGAGTCTTTTTTGACTCATTAGGTAAATGAACATGGTGAGACCTAAGCATTAGGTATAGTTATGTTTATTTTCTAGAGGAGTAAACTTAACTCTCAGATGTTCATGAGAATTAAACAGAAGAACAATATATATAATCCTGAAAATAATCCGAGGTATATCATAGAGAACCCTTGAGAAGGGTAGGGAAGCTATACATCTAGTGTTACTATGTTTTAAATTCTGTAAATATTTCAAAAGCTTATTTGTAGTATAAAATGTAGAAGTCGAATGACCAATCACAGACCCAAATATTTCATCTAAATGTTAATAAACTCTGCTTACAACCTGCCTCTCAATGTGAGACCCTCATCTTTTCACTTGGGTGACCCAGTGGAAAAGTTCTCCTGCAGCCCAGGAGGCAGGGCTCTCTGGGTTCTGGATGCAGCTGCACAGGCTCAAGAAGCCCACAGGAAGAGTGACTGACAATTAATGAGCTGAAGAGAACCTGTTTCAACCCCACGTCATTCCTGGAATTATGAAACAAAACAATAAACTTCACAGGATAGAAGCTGCTGTGTCCAGGGTCAGCTCTGCAAAGGTAACTAGAAAATGAAGGAGACCAGAGTGGGAGGAGAAGCCTCAAGTGAAACAAACAGAAATAGAATGGCTTTGCCCAAAATCCAATTGTGTAAAGCTAGAAGTGAGGAAGTCCCTTTACTCTGGAAGGCTGAGGGAGGAGGAGAAATTGGACTCTGAAACAAACTCTATTCTACTGGTTAATGTTTTACAATTGCCTCTGCTTGCTGCCAAGTTTCCTTTTTATATCCAGTGACTTTATAGTGATTTGCAGAGTCCCACTCAGGTAAGTGTGCTTTTCCATACCACAAAATTCCACTTCCAAAGAAACGATTCAGGAAGATGAGATGAGAAACATTTCAAAACAGGAACACATGCATAGGCATTTGTCAGGTCTCAGAAAGACAGATTTTAGGGAACAAAGCTTCCTAATCCAAGATTTGTAGTACCATTTCACACATGTATTCAAAAAGATAAAGCATGTGGAATTGCTCCACAAAATGTCATGCACTATACCAGTGAAGGCATTAATATTATAATAGCTTTTCCGGGTTTACAAGGTGCTATGCAGACATCAAATATTTCCTATAAAACAAGCTTTTTACAGGGCTCAAGATTAAAGTTATGATGTATAAGATTGTACTATGCTGGTGTTTCTAAGCCTTATGGAGGACCTCCTACATAGAGGGGGATCTAAGAGAATATATAGTCTATAAAATGAGTGAAGCAAAAGCATTCATAAGATTTATTTATCAAATGGTAATCCATTCAAATCTAACAACAAATTTCAACAAATAATTATCATATTCATATTAAGTCTTCCCTGACTGAAGGAGTCAACAAATACAAAGAATATTCTTCAATAAAAAGAAATTAAATTCTTAGAAGAAATGAGCAATTCAGTTTTTAAAATACCTTCTTTAGATTAGTATGAGAAAGAGAGTGCTTAGTTTTAAAATTATCAGCAGGGCATTAGAAATTTTATGTACATTTTACAGGAGGTTTTTTTTTCCTATGTACTACTTTATACAACAACATGGAAAACTGGAAAGTTCCTACAAAATTAAAATCTCAAAGTTAACATAAATTTAGAAAATCACAATAATTTGGGAGGGGAATTCAGATATCTTTTTCAAATATATTCTTTTTAAAATTTTTATTTAGTTGTAGTTGGACACAATACCTTTATTTTATTTATTTATTTGTATGTGGTGTTGAGGATCGAACCAGTGCCTTGCATGTGTAGGCAAGCACTTTACCACTGCCCCTTCTTTTTCTTTTTATACCTTATTTTATTTATTTATTTTTAATATGGTGCTGAGGATGGAACCCAACATCTTACAAGTGCTAGGCGATCGCTCTACCGCTGAGCCACAACCCCAGCCCCTCAAATATATTCTTATTGTTTCATCATTTTATTTCAGCTTGTGATGGTCTTTTCTTAGTATTCTCTACTAAACATGGGGATATCCTTTATCTGAAATGCTTAGGACCAAAAGTGTTTTGGATTTCTAATATTTTTTTCAGATTTCAGAATATTTTCATATACATAATCAGACATACTGGAGATGGGACCCTAGTCTAACACAACATTTATATGTTTCATATATACCATCTAAATATAGCCAAAAGGCAATTTATACAACATTTTTAGTGTGCCTGTGTGTTGGCCACAACCTTTCACATGAGGTCAGATGTGAAATTTTCCACTTATTGGTCATCAGGAAGTTTCAGATTTTGGAGCATTTCAGATTTCAGATTTTTGGATCAAGGATGCTCAACCTGTACTAATATTTACCTTCAAGGGTTGTTATTAGTATTGAATAAGACAAAAAGATAGAAAAAACTAGCACAGTGCCTGGTAAGCATAAGTACTCTAAAAATTAGCTTCCCTTCTCTTTTTCAATGTAACAAATAAAACTGGAAAATAAACATTTGATTAGCGTTGCAGGCTGAATTGTGTCTTCTTAAAATTCATGTTGAATTCATAAGTCCTAATACCTTAGAATATGACTATATTTGGAGATAGGTCCTTTAAAGAGGTAATTAATATAAAAGAGGTCACATGGATGGACCCTAATGCAATTTTATTGGTATCCTTATAATAAGGCAAGATTAGGACTCACACACACACACACACACACACACACACACACACAGAGAGAGAGAGAGAGAGAGGAGAAAAACCGTGTGAAGACACAGGGAGAAGACTGTTTTCTATAAGTCAAGGAGAGAGGTCTTAGAAGGAACCAACTCTGCCAACACCTTGTTCTCAGACTTCAGAGAAAACAAATTTCTGTTGTCTAGGCTACTCAGTCTTTGATAATTTGTTATGGGAACCCTAACAAATTAATACAGACCATTAAAACATTAGCATGGTCTGCGATCTTAAAGTTATTTTCCATGACTAATAGAGTGCCAACCTTTGTGCAACTGTCTTTCTGGAACATCAGTTACAGATTGATCTGCTTACCACTTGCATTACGAAAGAGGAAATTGAAATCCCAATTATCCAAGGCCATTCCACATGCGGGTTTAGTGGCCTTCCTACTGTATGTGTTGCCATCACTGGGAGGGCATAAATGGTTTTCAGATGACTTTTAAAAGATCACTGTTTGTGGATTTTAAAGAACAGTGCAATTTAAACCAAGTGTTCCATCGATACAGTCTCATCCACTACTGCTGGGTAATGATGTTCATCTAAGGCCTTGATCTTACCTCTGTCCCACTACTGCTGGCCTTCCAACTCCTCACTCTGACACAGCCCTGTTTCTTCAGTTCCCCACTCTACTCTCAGCTTTAGAATTTACCACTAAGTGATTTCAAAGTCAGGAATACCGAAAATTGTCTCTTATACTGTTCAGAAGGAGAGGACTAATGTGCTTTGCTATTTTTCTAGAGAAGTTGAAACCTGGCCTAAACCCACAATTTCAAGACAGTTCAGGACAACTGAGACAGAAACTGCTATCCATAGAAATCCACAATTGAAAAAGGCAATAATAGTTTTCATTACAATTTAAGATTTAAAAAAAAATTATTTCAAATATTTTGGTGGACACCTTTTGAGGAGACGCACAAAAAATGTGGCATTATTTATGTCTGCCTTAGTAAACATGGGATAGAGAACACAATTTAATTTTCATCTGATGATATCTTGAAGTATCTTATTTACATGGATATGTAATATGTTTTTTCTTATATTGAGTACTCAGTCTGTATGAGGCATTCTGATAATTATATTCCCTCATCTAATTATATTCTGTTAATTATATTCCCTCATCTAATCCTTTTAATAATTCTGGGATAGCTGCTATTATTAGCTTCATTTTGCCCACATGGGAACCAAGGCTTAGAAATGTTAAATAATGTGACCAGTGTCACTCTGCTGGGAAGATGTAGGACTAGAGTTCAAATACAAGCTGCGTGATTCCAAAATCCTCCAATGGTTCCAAACTGTAGTTGCAGAAAGTTTGGAGCTGAGTTCAATGGATGGTGTCCCTGGGGCATTCTTTACCCCTGAGGTTATTTGAAAAGGTAATCTTCATCCCTGAGGTTATTTGAAAATGTAAGAAAGTGTATCTTGAAATTTAACCAACATGTTTCAATTATTTGCCCCTAAGAACAGCACAGGTTTCAACATACTACCAACATAACAACTCCTAGAAGACTGTAACAGAAGAAGGCATAAAAAAACCACACATGTCTCTATGTCCTATGCTACCATTTCATGAGCAAGCCCATAAACTGGATGCCCTGGCCAGTGATAAAACACAAAAATTTAAATGTGGAATTCATTCACACTTGGTGTTAGGACTAACAGAAGAGGAACTCATTGAATGGAATTCCTTCTCAGGTTTCTTGAAGACATCCTGCGAGAATGATTTCCTTTCTTTCTTGCCAAGTTTCCCCACCCTCTCCTTCTACTAGGAAGCCAGCAATAAAAAAAAAAAAAAAAAAAAAAAAAAAAAAAAAAAAAAAAAAAAAAAAAATCTAAGCAGCTTTGTCTGCCTTAGATCTAGAAGGGGAACAGGTGAATTGGAATACTAGTGACAAGGATCTGAATTCACAGGGAAGGAGATTCACAGACCTTCCTACCCACAAGAGAAGAATGGTAGGGGGTTTGATGACTGTGAACCTGTTATACACAAGACATGGTTTTACATAAGTCCAATCACTTAGGGCCTCGGGATCGATTTCACTCTCTATTTTGAGAAATGAATTTAGTAGGAAATGTGTTGTGTCCCTCAAAGTGTCTGGGGGAAATTCTTTAAATTTTTCTAGTCTTATCTGGGTGGAGATGGTTGGCATATCATTAATGCTGGATTGTGAATCTGCCTTAATTCTTATAATAATTTTAAATAGTATAATTTCAGGGTAATAAATCCATCAGGGGAAATTATGATTTTATAACTATACATACTTTTTCCCATTGTATCATTTGGTGAATATAAATGTATGTGAAATGCTACCATTCACTTATAGACACTGAATATTAATCAAAGGTTCTTGCTATCCATATGTATGATTTTCAGAATTAACCAGGAAGGGGGGAGTTGGAATGCAGGAAGAGAATGCCTACTTCAGCTCAAAATACTGACATGTAAATTAGGTACTTGGTGACTGCCAAGTTCTGTTTCAGTCTCCCTATAATTTTTTACTGTTGTGTTTTATCAGACTGCTAAGAGAGGCAAAGCAACACAAGCCATTTTTATTTTAGTCAGCTCTGCCTTTGTCAGACCTTCAAAACTGTCAGGATTCCTATACCTTAGGAGAGAAATCATTTGTCAGTCTGACCAGGTTTTTTTGGACTTATATCAACTAATTTCCTTTATCTAACAGAACTAGCATATTCTGTCATTTTAGAGTTATTTTCCAAGTCCTTTATTTTATTTATTTATATGTGATGCTGAGGATTGAATATAGTGCCTCACACTTGCAAGGTGAGCACTTTACCATTGAGCCACAAACCCAGCCCTTCCAAGTTCTTCATTTAAGTGCCACTAGATCCTAAGTTGCTCCAAAATAAGAGAATTCACATCTTTTCAAACATTAGTGTATAAAATTTTATAGAAACCTGTCCTGCCCTAGATGGTACCATTCCCCAGTGGTAGCTATGGTCTTATGTAACTTTACAACATGAGGACTGGGGCTAGACGGATTGGCCAGTTCCATGTGCATTCTGTTGTAGCTTTTCAACATTTTGTGAATTACTATCAAAAGCATCATTCATAATGCAAACGCTCTGTTTCTTTGCCAGCAGGAGGAAAAAATATCTTTGCAGGCCTCCCAGGAATTAATAAATTGCTTATACAACTCAACCAAACAGATTTTACCAATTAAAATTATCTATATTGGACCAGTTCACTTTATTTCATTGTACTGAGAAGGATTTTACAGAATCAAACACATTTTAGACCATGAAGTCAGAAACTAAATCTAAGCCACATCAATTCCTGAGTTTCAGTGAGTTCACGTCACCTCCGACCAGGGAGGGGGTTGGGACTCCTGAAGGGTTTCCTGCTTCTTTCCTGTGGGCAGTGACTCCACTTCCCAGCAGCCAGGGACTATTCTGAATTAGCTACAGGAATATCAGACCCCTTCAGAACTTGCCCAGAACTTTAGCTATATAATAAGATAAGTAAATTCAGATCTAGAAAGCAATCATTTATTTCTTCTGGCCCAGATATTTCTTTTTTCAGGGGCAACTCAATGTTGTAGAGCTTTTTGCATATTTGATTTCATAGTTTTATAATTGTTAACTGTGTCTATACACTGACTCCTTAAATGTTCTCTCCAACATATGTACAGGGGCTGATTAGAATCTTCATTTGGTTGTTAAGTTTTTATGAAAAGATGACGATTTTGCTTTTAACCAGTTGCCATCTTTAAAAACAGAGAATACTTGCAATGTCACTCCCCAAATTACAACTTCAAACTCTACTGCCTAATAATCCTTGCCAGAAATATATTCAAAGTGCATTATCTGAACAAACCACAGGCCATGCACTCTCCTAAATCAGCATTTCCAAATGTGTTCCCCAGGGAACACTGGTTTTGCAAGATTCATTTCCTGGTATCTGGTGAAAAGTGGTCTCATGATGAAATACACCAATTTAAATAAAATCAAACTAGTTTTTGCAGGATTTCTCTTAGTCTTTCCTAAGTGTGAATTTCCAAGAAAGGAAAGAGGATGCAGCATTTCCCAAAATTACTTAACCACAGAAACATTTTCCCTCCTTAATGTCTATCTAGTGGGACTAGTGTTCTGTGAGGCAGACTAAAAAACTCCTTCTAGATGGGCTCCATGCTATTTCTGGGTTTAAGACAGAGAATCAGAGGATTGCATATCTGAAACTCCTTAATTTTACTCATCACACCACCAGATATTTTTACTGAATTATAATTTGTTATGATGTCCTTACTTCCACCATGAGATGTTATAAGACATAACCAAATGGTATTTGCTGTTGAATTCACTGTAGCAATGGCTAGCAGTACCATCCACTACATCTTGTAGTATTCTCTTTGGGAGATTTGTATGTGAAATTACTCTTATGTATCAAGTTCTTGGGAGATGTTTCTTCCAAATATGAATTCGTTGGAAAAGGTATGCTGGCAGGATTTTACTTTATGGATCTGGTAAATCTTTCCCTTGACCATGTTTTCCTCATTAGTGAAACTCAAGTTAAATTTGCAGCCTTTTTTGAATAACTATTCAGCATTGTACATTTTATATTTCTCTGTCTTATCTTCTCCTAGTCTTATACATTGACCAACATTTTTCTATTCACTAGATTTATGTTTTTATAATCTTGATGAGTTGTATGTTCTTCTATAAACTGCCTCAAATTCTCTATTGCAAATCAATATATATCTTTCCCCACCCTCATATCATATTCCAATTAACCCTAAGGAGACAGTAAATACTTTTTTCATAATCTTTATTTTATTCAAATATATGGACTATAATTTGTGTTCAGATTTACCTATGTTCTGCTTGTATTCTTTATAGTCTCACCACTGTGTTCTCATAACTAATGAAACTCAGAGACAGGATATATCCTCTTTAATGATTTGTCTCCATTAAACCCCCACCTGTTTATTTTTCATTATGTAAAAGGTTTATCAAAGCCCAATTGTTGTTTGCTCTCTTTTAAAATTTATTTGGGGTTATCAATTGATATTGCTAAGACCACTGGTGGTTTGTTTATTTTATTTTTAATTTGTGCTTCCATCTCTGTTCATGTTTAAGTTGCCAAGGAAATGAGGGATTATACAATATAAGAGTTGACCACTGTCCAGAATTTACTAGGAATGAAAGCACTCACCATGGGAGGGAAAAGGAGAAAAATGAATCTCCATTCACTTAAACCGATGTTGCAGATTCCAAATTTGGCAACTGCCTGTATCTAGGATGTATATTTATAAAATCAGAGCTAATAAAAGCAGTGACATAGAGCTATTGAACCATCAGTTTGGTTAATGTGAAAATCTCAAGTTTTGTGTACTTATAAGCATATTTCTCTTCTGCTAATTTTCTTCTAGGACTTATTTCTTGGATGCTCACAGTTTCATTGTGTAATAACTTTCAACTGTTATTCAAAGCTCATTGAATTAATTCACTTAACAGATTTTTCTGTATCTTTGGTTAAACAGTATCCTTTCTGAATAGGCCCTTCAGTCACCAGCACTGAATAGAATGAGACTCTTGATTCATAAAATGTGAACTTGTGACAGTCACCACTTAAAAACAAAAAGAACTTGAGCAATACTTGACTGATACAGTCTCAGCCTGTTTTCTGCATTCCATTTGTTTTTCTGCCAGTGTATTCACCCTCTTGTTGTGAAAGTAGTTGGGTAAAAAAGTACTAAACACAGAGAAAGGGCAATTCCAAAAGAACAAATGACAGCTTAATTTAGGCTGACGCTACCCAGTTGTTGGGGGTCTCACCAGGGATGGGCAACATTCACCACTTAGGTTGGGCAAATTCTCAAAATGCCATTTGACAGAGTAATGGGAGAGAATATGTCAGTAGGGCCCACTTGCCTTAGCTGAGGACATAGAAAAGGAAGCATATTCTACTCTAGTTAAGTTGAATGCAGTTGCTGTATCTATTTAAAGATCATCTCAGATTAAAAAAAAAAAAAAGTCAATGAAAACGAGAGTGCCCTGAGACAGAATGGTTTCCACAAGTTTCTTTATAATTACAGTAATACTGACAGTTATGTAGTCCACAAGACTGGACTTCTAACATTCCTATCATGTGAACAATCAGAGTATTACACAGGCATCAAAGAAGCAGGTTCAGGTAACTGATGAATGACATAATAAGGAAAATATACATAAAAACTGTCTTTTTTTCATAAGGTTATAGCTGCAATCAAAGAATTCTAGAATTTCAGAGATGATGGGTACTTTAGCGATGGTTTAATCCAAGACTTTAAGAAAAAAGTTTCAGAGACGTTGTGATATTCTGTCACATAATAAATTAGTAGCAGGAGTAGAACAAAAACCTGACTTTCACTTTACCATTTCTTTGACAAACTGTAGAAAAATTGGAAGCCACTAATTGATTTCATGTAATAAAACTGTTCTGTTTCCTTTGTAGTTTTTTTTAAGTTAGGTTAAGTTTACCTTGTTTCTATGCTTATTCAAGGAGTACTGACTTAGCAACAGAGAAAATTCCACAGCAAAAGAACCAGAATAAACCTGTGCAATCACAGTCCATCTATTTCATCAAGAAATGAGGTCCAGTGAAGTTGTGGAACTTGCCATTGTAAAGAATGAGAAAATGTCTACACGTTCTGGATCCCTGTCTCCTTCTTCCAGCTTCTACTTTCTAATAAAGTGGAAAACATATCATGCTGTTTTCTAAGCATAAAAAATAAAATTAAAAGTTTAACTGATACTTAATTTCTTCATAAAGAAAGCAATCACATTTATGTCTCTACTTGGATTTGGATTTCTCAAATTATGTGTGTGAATGTTAGACATTAAACATGGTGTTCCTGTACCAGTAGATCACAACCCTTAGATAATGACATAGAAATCCAGTTCTTCCACTTATACTCATTAATTAGGACAGCTACTGACTATCAAAAAGACTCAGAAATATGGTATGGATATACAATGAAGTATTATTTGCCTTAAAAGGGAAATAAATCCTATCAAAATGCTACAACAAAGATGAACCTCAAGGACATTATGCTAAATGAAATAAACTGGTCACAAAAAGAAATGCTGTATGATTCCACTTATATGAGTTACCTAGAGTTGACAAATTCATAGAGATACAAAGTACAATGGTGGTTACCAGGGGCTCAGAAGAGGGAGGTATAAGGAGCTACTTTTTAAAGGATTTAGAGTTTCAATTTTGTAAGATGAAAAGAGTTATGGAGTTGGATGGTGGTGATGCTTGCAAAAAAATTAAGAATTATGAGTATATTCAATATCATTAAACTGTTCACTTGAAAATGGTTAAGATGGCAAATTTGGGGCTCAAATTGTAGCTCAGTGGTAGAGTGCTCGTCTTGCATGTGTGAGGCACTGGGTTTGATCCTCAGCACCACATAAAAATAAAAAAAATAAAGGTATCATGTTCATCTACAACTAAAAACAATTTAAAAAACTTTAAACAAAGATGGAAAATTTAATAGAAAGAAAATCTAATTCTTTCTTATCATGGACGTAACTGTTCCTCCTCCACCCACTTAGCATCTTCTCTCATCTCTATTCCCAAGTGTCTGTCCATGAGGGAAATAAGGACCATTATTATTTCCCTTCTCTCTCTCTCTCTCTCTGCAATAATTTCCCTATTGATTCAATCAAGAATGTGGGGGTTAGAATTAAGGACAGTATGACTTCTGATAAACTTTCACTCTGCAATATATCACTTTATTTTAAAGATCTCTTTACTTAATAAACTACAGAACAACAAGACAAAAAGCTTACAGATATGATGTGCGTATATTTTGGAATGTACCTGAAGATGAGCACGTTTAGATTCATCCTGGGTTTGGGTAACTAATTCTGATCCTATGCATCATCAAAGAGTCCTTTATTTATCCTCCTTGTTTTTCCTCCCCATGAGTGTATCTGCTGTTGAATCATGTCCATGCCATTCAGTGATTATATCACTACAATGAGGTCACTGGGGAGCAACTTACTCCTGTTTGCACTGTTCCCACCAGTCATGAGAAATTATAAGTAGTGATAGCCAAAATTATATTAGAATAGTGCTAAATTTTCTTTGAAAGATGGAAAGCAGAGTAAAATGATAGCCACAATCAGTAAAAATGCTTAAATTTTTACTGATGTGGCTATCATTTCCAGATATTAATACAGGTACTACAAAAATAATGTTATTATTAATTTAATATACATTTGATAAATCTTAAGTGAAAGATTAGATCATTGGTAAAACAACTTGACACCGTGTACCAGTGGGTACTAACTAATCAAGAGATTACATAGTTCTTTGTTCCCACTAGAGAAATAAAACCAACCTGGAAACTTCATAATAAATGACCAATTTTGGTTCTGTAATATGATTCATTGTTGTCTCTTGAGTAAAAAGCCTAAATGGCCTTTGATACATTATATGATCCAAAATTCAATCATAGGTTGTTTAGCATTCATTATAAAAATTGAAAAACTGTCGAATGTACAGTAGATCATAGGTGTTAGACCTGTATTCAAATACCAGCTCTTACAATGTGACCTTGGACAAGTTAATTGAACTCCATATATCTCTGGCTTTATCACTTCTAAAATGGGTATAATAGAATTTAATTATAAGGATTGTTCAAGGAAAAAAATAAATTAAAATTTATAGAAAACTCTCATAGCAGCGCCTGGTAAATTGTGAATATTCAAATATTCTTTATTGTGACAGAAAACCAGTCTTACACTTACAATATATTATACAGTAAACTCAATAATGTCCGTTTGCTTTTGTTTTCTGTCTTACTAAACCACAATATGATATTAACAAATGATGATTTCTGAATCACCAAATTGTTGGCATTCTTTCATGCTTCCCTATGATCTTGATCATCCCTTTAAATTTTTAGGTATTCATTGGCTTCAAAAATTCCATCGCTCAGTATAAAAAGGTGGGGATGTTTAAATTTTCTAGTTGAATTTAAACATGAAACATAGAGTGCCCATGTCTGTGTGAGAGTGTATTTTTAGTGATAATGAAAGTGTTCAGATCTTCAAATCTTTAATGGAAAAACAACCCTCAGCCAAAAAGAACATAAATAATTTCTTAATGAAATCAATTATTGTGAATACATCTAAGATGGTCTTCAAAGAAATTTCATTGAATTCTATGTGATATTTCTAAGATGTTATGCTCTTCATATGCATGCTGAGGAACATTTATAGATTATAGATGATAGTTTACCATTAAACATTTATTAAACCCTTTGTCCATAAAGATGATAGCATCTGGAAAAGCACCATTGTAAGACACTTCCAAAGCTAAAATGGAACTGTTTTTTATTCTAAGCCTAATGTATTTTTAAATCAAACCACAGGGAAATACTTTTGTTTCTATTCAATCAAGACCTGCACACAGAGTTTATGGAATGACATAATATCCTTCCTGAAATCAGACCGGTATGTAGGACCAGTATCCTTCACACATAACCAGTTCCTGAACCTTTACAAACAAATCCCAATTTCCAAGGAAACAATCTCATCAAATGTTGCTCACTAGAATACATATTGTTCCTCCTGGAAATATTACAATAAGATTTTTGCAATTACAAATTTCAACTTCCCCTCTAAAATTCAATATAAACTTATGTTCATTTATTGAAATGGAAACAGTAATTTTATAATGGCTCTAGAAAGTCCTGATAAAATCATATAGTACCAAAAGAATAATTAGTTTTATTAGTCCAGGAGAGGGTAGTTATTAACTGATTGTGCATTTGTGTTTTAAATCGGCACCTTTCCATCCTTAACTTTCCATCCTATAAGGAGTATGTTTTGCTTTATTGGGGGGAATATTAAGTTTTAGAAATGCCCAAGCTTCAAGGTTGTTTTCTCCCCCCAAGAATTTAAAAAAATAAAAAAATCTAGCAGCTTATAATCAATATTCTCTCCTCTTTGCCTGAGGAAGCTAATGCTTCTGTGTGCAGGTCACAGGATTTGTTTTGAAGTGAACAAACACATTTATCCTTTACCAGAAAAACAATATCAAAAGATCAGTGGCAACTCCTGACATAAACATACAAACAGGAAGAGAATATGATTCTAGTTGTCAGCCCAGTGGCTTTAAGAATAGATTTCTTACTTTCCCCTCTTAACTGAAGATGTTCTAAGAACTCTGGGCAGGGTGGACATTTAGTCCCCTGTCTTCTTCCTTAATTAAATAAACAAGTGTCCACGTTTTAAATGTGGCCAGTGTGAGGAACCCGCAGAAAGCTCCAAAAACAAACACTGAGTAAACCTTTCTCGTTTGTTCTGTAGACACACGTACGTTTTGGAATTTATGATTCACTGTCCCACCGTGAAGTTTTTTATGCACTTTATATTGAGTTATGTGGCAGCTAAGAGCTGTCGCAGTTTGCTTAAAACTGCAGCTTAAAGTTATTTTTAAAAGTTAAGTGCAGCGTGGCATAGAAATCCATACATTGTAAAGTGAAAACAATAACTCAAAAAACTGGGTTAGCGTGAAACACAGCCAACAGAAATCAGAATTAGCAACAGCCTTTCACTGCCGGCAACTCACCTTGTTGAATTTTAGTCACTAGCTGATGGCGTGCTAGAATCCGGCTCATCCTGTAAGGAGAGCGTCTTGTAGTCTGATCAAATCGCAAGAACATCTCCTGGCCCTCAGGTGTCATGGAATTTAGATAGTAGCAGCCTGAAGCTGGGGTCCTGGGCACCTGACTGAACATCTCGGCAGATTTTCTATTGCCACCTCAGTCTGCCTGTGGCTGTTTGCAACTGTCCCCAGCCTCGGTCTAAAGGCACCAAGCCCAGGAGAGCTCAACAGACCAAGCGATTTTTAAAAAGAAAAAGGAGTGCCAAAAGCCACAACTCAGAATTCCAATCCCCGGGCCCTCACGTGACTTCCAGGATCCAATCAGAGGACGCGAGAAAACTGGAAACGTTCGCAGTCTGCCCCAAGCCCCGCAGAGAGGCAGGCAGTTCAAGCAGCTTGGATCCCCCACGCAGTGCTCAAAGAGAGTACAAGTATTTGACATGCCTCAGAGCTGACGAAGCACCCAAGCCCAGCACGCACTAGAAGAGTTAAAAGAGAAGAGAAAAAAACAGAAGCCAACAAGCTTTGGGCATAGGAAACCTTTCAGGCTACAAAAGTTAAGAGAAAGTTTCTTGGCTTTATATAAATAATGCTGTTGTTGCAGGCAGGTAAAAAAAAAAGTAGAAGTGATAAATGTCTTAAGTAAGAAACAATTTCAGGTAAGCACCCATAACTGAGTATAAATTACCAACCTTCATTACAAGGAAATAAATAAAGATTTTTTCCAATGAAAAACAAGCTTTCTACTCCGGCTTTAAGGAATAAATATGCAAGATTTCTGCCCTTCAAGGATGGGACCTGAAGGGCTCTTACAGATAAGACTCAAAAAAGCAAACTATGCAAAGATTATTTATTAAAAGTCCATACATTCTCCTTTACTTTTTCTATTTACCCAATTTTTAATCACCAAGAAGCAAAATATAATGAGGAGTACCTATCACATTTACAACACTGCTAAGAATCACTACACAGTATGCAAAATACTGCAAATATGACTATTGCCAACCTACTGTACTGTAGATGGACAGAGATGTTATGCAAAAGCTTATAATACAAGGCCACATGTGAGAGGTGATTTTAAAAGACAAACACAATGCGAGGTGAGCAATATTATTTCTGACTGGGATGATGATTACCAAGCCAGGCACAGAAGAAAATGTGTGTGTGTGTGTGTGTGTGTGTGTGTGTGTGTGTGTGTGTGTAATGAAGGTTGGGGAGGGCTTTGCAGGATGGACTATGTCCACATTGTGTGCAGGCTGAGAAACAGAGTGTATGTTTAAGGAAACTGCTAGTAATTCAATTTGGTCATATCCAAGTATCCATGTGGGATAAATTAGAATGCCCTCACCCCATTTTTCCTCTTTACAATTGTTTGATGTAAAGAGAAAAAAGTCCATGGAAAACATGTTATCAAATTCTGAGCCTGGGTGGAAGAATAAACCCTTTAATAAAGAAGTATATGGCCAGGTTGTTTTACATTTGGCTGACTCAACCTGAAACATGGCATAATAATGAGAAATTCTCAATTAAAAGTGTAGCACGACTTTGATTAGGACCTCAATTCTTGTTACTGTGGCTCTCTGGTAGCGGTTAGCTTTAACACCTTTCCTGGCTGGAATTTTTGATATCCTGATACTAGAACTTACACTGTCATGGCAATTGTGAACCTTTTCTGATTTACATAAGAGGAGGCAAGTGTTAGTTTTCAGGTTGGCATCATATTAGAAAAAGAAAGGTAGATCTCACTGGATCATACTGTGCACTTTCCATTCTTTCTTAGGATTTGATCAAAGTTTTTTTTTTTTTTTTTTTTTTTTTTTGTTCCCCAGCATCCCTTTTAGAAAGGTGAGAGGGATCTAGTGAGTGGTAGGGCAAAAGCATGGACATGAATAGTAGAAAGGTTTAGTACAATATTGCAATATTAGATGCCTGGAAAGTCCATTAGCTAAGTTCATAGAGTCAGCACTGCCTGCCATCTGATCAAGGTGCTTCTATTGTCTGCCACTTCGTGAATATACTTCTGGTTTGGTAGACCAACACTGAGGGCATCCTTGTCATAAACCTTTCATCAAGCCAGAAACTTGCCAGTTATTGCCTTTTTACTAGGTAGGAGAGAATGGAAGAAGGGTGGACAGTGAAAGAAGAGAAGGACATGGAATTTGGGGACTTCGGACATGTTTCAGGAAGCTAAGCAAAGGAGAGTAAAAGGCAGGAAATAATATGTAGTCATTTTATAGTTGTGAATACACTTAAAAAAAGATTGGCTATTCTCAATGACAATCTTGCAATTCATTGCTTTCTTGGCTGCATTTTAAAAAGTAATCAAATTATGTGATGTGTATGTATGAATATACCACAATAAAACATCCTATTCTGTATAATTATTATGCACCAATAAAAAATTTTTAATTGAGTTGAATGCAACATAAAAAATAAATAGAATGATTCTTCCTGAGAATCACTTTGTTTGCATAATAATGAATATGTCAAAGTCCTAGGGTGTTTCTGATGTTTTCTTGTTCTGTAAACATCAAGATCATAAATATGTATACTTTGACATGTAAACAGATGAAATAATATTTCATAGATTGACACAAACTGAATTTAAATTAGAGAAAAAAAGGAATTTTATTCCCTGATTAAAAGAAAGACAATGAGAATAAGCCTAATTTTTCAAAATTAAAAAGAAAAAGCAAAATGTTTTAACAAGAGGATCAAGGAAGAATTATGTATTGAGAATTCTGTCTCCTCATGTCATATATAAGGTCCCAAGTCTTATTTTATGGTTCAATTAGCATCTACAAATTCATGTGACTGCTCATCATGTTTTTGCCATTTTATATTTCCCAAGTAGTATATTTAAAGTAGACAGGTAATATTATTTTCTTATTAGCATTAATACCTTACTTTACGCTAATGTCTTTCCATTGCAATGAAACCTGTATTTTTGTGTGTGTGTGTGGTCCTGGGTGTTGTACATGTGAAGCAAGCACTCTACTAATTGAGCTAAATCCTAACCCAATCTGTACTCTTTTAATGAATTGTTGTGTGTGTGTGTGTGTATGTGTGTGTTAAATCATTTAGTACCAGTGGAAGAAAAATTACTACTGGGGTGGGAGTTCTATTCTACTAGAAGCAAAAAGTTGCTGATTACCTCTCTGGGTCTGTCCTCTCCACATATCACAGAATAATTTTACTCAGCACTGCCAACTGAGGTCCTAAGGAAACAGAGAGAGGAAGAGAGTGCCCAAAATATGAGCGAATCTTCTAAGACTGATGCTTTCTTTTCTTTGTAATTCCCTTAAAAATGAAATAAATGGATGGTGTTAATTTCTAGTTTTCACCTTCCCTAATTTGATTATTGAGAGCAATTTTTACTATTTCAAACACAATAAACAAATGAATATTAGGAAACAAAGAGAACAAAAAAGGACAAGGGGTAGAAACAAGTACAGAAGGAGGTAACAATGTTGAGTACCTTCTGGCCTTATGCTATTTACATTTCATGTATTTAATTAATCTCCACAACAACTCTTGAAAGTACCCTAATTTATGGAAAAGAAAAGTAAGATGCACAGAGGTAAAGCAATGATCCAGCTTATATAGCAAGTGAATATACAGCCTGTGTTGTCTCCAAGTTGATAAAATTTTGACCATTTCCACTATCACATAAGAGAGAGTTGGAAGGTAAATTGTGGCACTGAAAAAGTGCTGAAGAAATTAGATAGGGAAGAAAATTTTGGGAGAATAGATTAAGGATCATCTTAATCCTATTTAGTTGCATGTGATCCTGGAATGCCTAACTGGAAATATGAGTTTGTGATGGCCAAAATACCATGGTGACTGAGTTCTGAGTGTTCTAAGGTAAGAAGAACAGAGCCCACAGCCCTTGAATAATCAGTGACAGCCCCTAAGGAAGAATCCAAAGCTAAGAACTAGAGACTCCATTCTAAAATGAAGCAGGAGCATGCACACCCACAGGCCTGATCCCCGCCCTCTTTGACAACTCTTCTTTTGCAGAGTAGGTTCTTTGTCCTCTGTTTTTGCACATCCTCAAGGCTAGCTCTACCCATGTCTTGCCTTTTCCATGGCATTCAGTCTCAAAGCAAATACTCTAAATACAATCAAAACTCTGATATTTGATCTCTTAATAAAACTTTAAGTATTTAAAATGTTCCAATCTTATGATAGATGATCCAAGATTAGCGCTCAGTGGAATCTTGTATAAACATGGCAGAAAGCTAGGAGCGCCTTTACAGAAGCCAGGAATGGCTCACTAGTCTTTCATCTGTCTGCATCTCCTTCTACTCCTTCACACACATTCCAGCCTCCTCAACAGTCAGTCTGTGTGGAGAGAGCCAAGGTAGTGCTGCCAAGTAGGAAAATGTTTGAGATACAAGTGGCAGGCAGAAAAATGCAGAACAGATTTGGAAGGCTACTTTTGAAATTACACAAACCCAAGGGATGTGGGTTGATGTCAAAGCCTTTCTGTGGACTTTGAGGCTCAGTTTGGGAGGATTTCCAATAGTTGTGATATGTATGCCTAACTCTGTGCAAAAGAACCTTCTTAACTTGCATGTACTACGAGCCCAACTTAGGTGAGACAATGATACCAACACTTGCAGCTGTGACCAGGTCCATCTTGACAGGGTTCTGACTAGATCTTCTTCTGATCAGCTCCCCAGTTCTAGACCATGGCTTCCATTTGGAGTCTAGATCTTGTTTCAATATCAGCCCTCTCCACTGTCTTTGATTAACCTCCCCTTCCTGTCCTTTGTATATGAGCCTCCTAGAACTCATAATCTGCCCTCATACCATCCCCTGGGGACCCAACTATCAATTCAGCTGATATGTTCAGTGATCTGGCCTGGCCTGTTCTGGTACCATAGCCCATACCCAACCATTCCAACCAAATCAAAATTCTTCAACTTTTCTCAGTTGTTTCACAAGTTTGGAATTGTGTGATTCTCTATTCTTCTATCCATGAGACTCAGTTAAATCCTATTGCCTTTGAAAACATTTTCATGACCTATACAAATTTCTTTATTATTTGTTCCCTGCATATTAACACCTATAAACAATCACTACACAACACATTAATTAGATTAGACTCTTATATGCTCATATGGACTCTATTTGTTCATTACATTTATTATGGGCATATAGTTTTTACATCTTAAATTTAGAAAGGATATAAAACAACTTCTAATATAACCAATCAACTACTATTGGAGTTCCCCTGTGAGTGCAGTTAATTTTCTACCTTCTTATGCAGAGTGTATTATCTCACAGAGAACCTAAAGCTGTTGAAGAAAGTTCTTCCTTATAATGTGCATCCATGGCCTCTAATTCTGCCATTTGGAATGAGACAGGACTGTCCTTTGGATGTATGAAGAAGATCAATATGTCTTTTACAAGGACCTTTTTTTGTAATCTAGACATTCCTTTTAATCAAACCATACAACTTCTAACTATTCCTCAAGTAGATTGCTCTCTTTTGGATCTATTCCAGTTTGCAAATAGTCCTTTGAAAATATGGCACCTATGTTAAGTTTAGAGGTCCAGACATGGCCAAGCATGGTAATATACAGTACAGTGTGTGCATACTTCTTGCATTCAGGCTTTTTCACTCTTGAAGATTCAGTTTGGGATTATGGTAGGTTTATTTTAAATTTTATATTTACTTATTAATGAATTCAACATTGGATGAAAGCCTGCACAGCACTTCGGTGTGTATGAAAGATACAATGGTAATAGAATGTGGCCTCTCCCCTCAAGAGATTATTTGTCAGGGAAGACAGAAAAGGACCTCAACACTACACCAGTATTAAGTGATGTGGGGGAGGCTATCTCTGTCTTACAGTTGACCTAAATGGTTAAGCTGTGTGGTGTTTATGTATTTTCATAGTATCTAATGTTAGATAAATATTCTCTATTGTGTATTTAACAAATAACGTTTGAACTCAAGAACAGTTCTTTAAACTTACAGGAATTATTGAGATATTTTAAATTCCTGATTTTCTCCCCCCCCCCCAGAAATTTATATCTACCTTATTCATTTTGATGACTAACAAAAATGCTTATTGTATAAAAAGTGAAAAATAAACAACTGAGTAAATTTGGGTAAAGGTAAAGTAAAGGCAGAAAAAGGATAAAATCCAAGGGTGAAATCAGTTTATAGAAATACAAGCCACACAACCCTGCACATTTGTTGGAGATATGTGAAAATGTGGTTTAAGATTCCTCTGAGACAAAGTAAAAAAGAAATAAGACCTATTACAAAATTCAGTATATCCATAAGATGAAAATAGATCATGGATTCAAAATAAACATGTCACCAGGTATTGTAACCCAGGGAAGATTTTCCTGGGTCTTCATAAAGAATCAGCATCCTTAGAGATATTGGATATGATAATAAAACATAACTGTATCCTTCAATAATAGTATATATAACAAAGCATTATTTAGGAAAAATAGTTTCTATGAGAACCTCCAAAAATATGATATACATGTGCTATTCTTTTTATTTTTAAGATAGCCTTGACATGTTCTGGTGCCCTTTTTTAAATTTATATGTATGAAGATATTAATTGGTGTGAATATACTATGTATACAATCAGAGATATGAAAAACTGTGCTCTGTATGTGTAATAAGAATTATAATGCATTCCGCTGTCAAATATGCTATTCTTTATGATATTTTAAACCATGTGTTGGACATCATCATCACTTCTCTGCTTACCACATTGCTTACTTAGACTACCAGAACCTAAACAATCAGGTCCCTTCTTACCACTCCCTGTTTTTCACAGTCTCCTCTCTTGCCTCCTTCACTTTCAGACTTCTCACTGTATGTGCTACCTTCAGCCTGGAATGCTCTCTCTGGAACCCTTTGGAACACTGGCTCTTCAGCTTTCCACATCAGCCTTAATGATCTATTCTCAGGCGGGCCATTCCTGTTCACTTCACCTAAGTGGAAGCAGCATACCATTTATTGCACTTTAGCACTTTTCCAAGTTTGTAATTGCATATGTATTTGATCATTGACCTATGTGTTACTTAGTTGTTGCTTAGACTGTATCTGTTTCATTCAGTTTATACTCAGTGTCTACCCACAAGGTCTGGCACATAGTAAGAAATCAATAATAACTGGTTGAATAAATAATTCAGTGAAGGATTATATGAATTTTTCCAAAGATAAAGCTTAGACTCTCTAGAGTAGTAGATGCAAACATTTTAGGCATTATAAATGTTGTAGTTCATACAATAACTTGGATTGGATAAGGATTGCATGACAGATCATTCAAGGTTTTATCTTCCAGAAAGAGCCTTGAATACACATAGTTTGCTTTGTTGCTTAGTACCAGAAGTATATGCTTTGTCCATCAAACAGAGGAGAGTTTAAATTCTATTGCAAAAACTAAGAAACCTAGAAAGATAAGCAACTTCTTGCTTCACAAAGAGGGGTTAAAAATATATTTTAAAAATGTAGTTATCTGTCTTATCTTTGCATCTGCCTCAAATTTTATAAGCATGTTGCTTATAAAATTGAACCTCAATGGGCCAGTTACAGAGGCCTTCAGCTAACCTTTACAGATGCTCCTTCTGAGAGACTTTAATCCACTGATCTATGCTCTGTAGAACCACTATCCAAACTGATACAGTTGTCTAAGATACCTTGTTTTCTAGTCTGTATGCTTCCATAGCAATATCATGGCATAATCTCCCAAGGTCATCACACTTTCTATTTATGGCCTTCTTGAAACTGATCAGTCTAGCTATATTACCAAAACAGGAAGCTACATTTATTTAGCTTCTTTTGTTCTTTGTAAAGCCACATTACATTTGGGTTATCAATCAGTCACCTCTGTTTCTTCATGCTCATATGTATTTCTTCAATGATTCTTTCAATAATTTGGAGATTTTAATTAATTTACTGTCCAGTATTTTCTAGAACCTACTAACTTTTTGCCCCAATTAAAAATAAAGCAAATGTTCATTGTTTTAAAAGGATTGATTAGAATACTAGAAGGGATTTTTTAATTTCTTAGGTGAAATTTGTCTTCACTTAGAGACTTCTCCTCTTTTAGGTCAGATAGAATTCTGTAAATTCTTTCCCCATCTTTTTTATTGAGGTGTGGGGGTGGGTACCAGGGATTAAACTCAGGGCACTTAACCATTAAGTTACATACCCAGCCCTATTCTGTATTTTATTTAGGGTCTCACTGAGTTGCTTAGTGCCTCACTTTTTGCTGAGGCTAGCTTTGAACTTACTATCTTCCTGCCTCAGCCTCCTGAGCTGCTGGGATTACAAGTGTACACCACCTCGCTCAGCCTCCTTCCCCATATTGAGCAACAATTAATATATTTTCTTATTGTTGAACTATAGTTTAAATATAAAATTGAAGTTTTCTCATTAAGCAAATCCTATGATAAATCTTTTGAAAAATATATTATTTATTCTCTACATTATCTGTTTTGAAAATGTTTGGGACTGCATAATAAAATGTACTTCATTAGCAAGATTATATGCTGACCTCTTCCCTTGAATCTTACATTTTTATATCTAATTCATTTCTATCTGAATCCACATAGAATTTGGGCATTTAGTAAAGTTTGGAAATATCCATGGCTCACAAATAGTGGAAGAATAAGGGTGCAGGATTAATAACGCAATTTATGTTTTATATATTTAAACCATAAATGCCTTTTTGAGTAAATACAGCTCAGTAGAACACAATAGGATTTTTTTCCTCCTTATTCCTGCTAGAAGGCTATTTATCAACCTGTACCTAAAAGAATGGAAATTGGTAGAAAGAACAAAAACGTTAAATAATATTCCATAAAAAGAGTAAGACTAAGAATTTGCAAGGAGAACAAAATGTTCCTCTAGAGGTCTAGATTTAGGTTTCAACAGAACTCTGGGGTGATTAGGAATATAAATTTTAGGACTTCAAGCTGAGCAGCAAAGGGGCTTCCTCTTTTAAGTTGAGAGGAATAATGTAACTAAAGGTGATTATGGTGTGATGAAAATATATTTGTTAGCATCTTGCTTGACATAATAGAAACAACACCACTAACTCACCTCTCATGTTATTTGTATCTTTTCTCTTACCCTTTCTTATTCAAGAATTTTGAAACCCTAATTTAAAGGCCTTTAGGATTCTAAAAATTCAATTTGGAAGGCTGTAGACACCGCAGGCTCCTCTTGATTCATCCTTCCTTTCCCCACCAAGAGCTCTATATCTAGGAGATATGTAGCTAAATTGAGGAGATAGTGATGGTTATTTCCTGGAAATAATATTTCAGGAGAAGGACTGTGATGAATAATGGCAAATAACTAAAGAAGGAAAGTAAATCTAGGGATCATAGGCTTGAGTGGAAGAAAGGGTGGTCTTCAGGGAAGGATCAGAGTTACAGCCAATGTGGGAAGTTTTCCCATACCTACTCTCTATTGGTACTCTGGAATTGTGGAACAAACTAAATTTTATCTAATCTTCTTTTCAAAATCAGTACAGTTTTACTTTTGGACAAAGCAGGTTTCTAAACTTAGACCCATAGCTTTCCTTGAAGGTTGCTCATTGTAGTGCTTCTTTGAATTAAGGGAAGAAATGGTTATTCCTTGGTTGTTGTGCTTTTTAAAAAATATTTACTTGACAAATAAAACTTATTTATATTTAAGGCATACAACATGATGACTTGATACATGTATATACCATATACTGATTAGCACAAATTAATTCATGCACCACCACCCATAGTTGTCATTGTTTAGTGTGGTGGTTGCAGGATGAGAACACTTAAAATATGCTCTTTTATCAATTTCAAGTAAACAAAACAGTATCATTTGCTATAGTCACTAAGCTATACATTAGATCGGTAGAATTTATTCATCTTACATATCTTTAACCTACATGTCTCCCCATGCTATCCTTTCCCCTGGTCTATAAGCCCTGGCAGACATCATTCTTACTTCCTGCTTCTGAGTTTGACTCTTTTTTAGATTCCATGTGTAATTGAGATCATGTGGTATTTGTCTCTCTACATCTGGCTTATTTCACTTCGGATAATGTCCTCCACGTTCATCCATTGTTGTGCCTGTTTTGTGCAGTCTTTCTAAGGGAGCTCTTTTTTTATTAGAAAATATATATGTGTATATAATTATGTAGAGACTCTCCTGAGATTTCTTATATCATCAGAGCTTGATGATTATGAAAGCACGCAGTGGCCTCTGGCCAACCTCCCAGAGCATGACCATAATCACACTATGTCTTATAGTTCAGACCTGTTTAAACAGACCAAGTATAGCACAGATCGCCAGGCGTGGTTACCTTCTCCTTACCCTGCTCCACCAAGATGACTCAACCCTAATCAATCATAGGAGAATGCTTACTGAATACTAAAAACATGTTCACTGCACAGGATAGAACATACCAAGAGATACTCTTGGTTTACAACAAACTTAAAATATTCTCTTTAGTTCCCTGACGTTGGGGGTTTCAAGTGATGTCCTTGACCTTGCCTTGTTGTCAATATGGATGGCCCAGGATTCCATTAATCAATCAGTGTATGTAAAAAAAAAAAAAATGCAGGGGCTAGGGTTGTGGCTCAGTGGTAGAGTGCTTGCCTCACATGTGTAAGGCACTGAGTTTGATCCTCAGCACCACACAAAATAAATAAATAAATAAAGGTACTGTATTCATCTACAACTAAAAAAAATTAAAAACTAAATGTAAAATGATGTGGTATGTTCAATGACTGTAAATATTTAGAAGTTAAAAAATACAGAGTAAAAAAGTTTAAGACAATTATAACCATTTTTAGGATGGTGGAAAAGTGGGCAATGTTTCTTAGATTTACATTTTTCAAATATTCTACTGTGTGACTAGTTAATTCTTTATATAACGAGGGGGCCTAGGCTAACCAGCAATTCACATTAGGAGATATAGAGAAGGAGCCTCTGCCTTAGCATATTTCCAGCTGCCTGTGTGCATCACAGTTGGGTGACAGAGAGACAAGGAAATCTGCTCAAAGATCATAGACACTGTCTTGCATGGCTTGGATTCTTTTAGTGCTTAACACAGTTAGGCAAAACTTCAGCTTTCAAAATAATTACATTTAAGAAAGAGAAAATGAAAGGGTTTATTGATGCCTTTTTCAAAATGTCTCTTATATCCATTCCTTCTTGTATTTTTGCCTCCATCCCATAGGGGCTAGCTATCCTGGCTAGAGAATTCCAATAGTCCTGCTTGAGCCTCTGTGTCTAGTCTTACCTCCTCCCTCATCTATACTGAGCACCATAGAATGTTGAGCTTCTCAGAATGCCACTTTGATCATGTCACCTTTGAGCATGTTACTCTCCTGTTGCAAAACACCAAATAATGCCTTTACCATATTACTGTTTAAATTAGTTTAATCTCTTTCCCTTTCTATAGAACAGTTCATATGTATTTATATGGATATGAACTGTGTATCTGGTATATGCTCATGTGCATAAAGAGACCAAAAATGTGTGATTGTTAGTTCCTTTTACACTCCTATATCAACTAATCAAAATCTAGGCCAAGAAAAAAAAGGTAGCTGAAAAAGAATTTTGTATGACTTCTTGTTTCTGTTTTTTGCTTTTTTGGCTGATTTTTTGTTGACTTAATTTAATGCTTGGCTAAATTAATCCAACTGCCTGGTTGTTTTGATCCAGAGAAATGGAGCCTCGTTGTAATTTCCCTATAGCTTAATTTCTTTTTCTAGGTTTTTCCTGTAATAGGACTTCACTGACAGAAGAATGACTGCTTGGTTTTTAAATTTACATTTCAAAGAATTAAGGAAATTGGGGTGGAGATGTGGAGACAGAATTTTTCATTGATATATAATATTTTTACATATCTCTATAGAGTACAGTCTGATAATTTGTACGTCACTTCTTGAAGGCTGCCTGATGGTAAAGGTTCAATGAATACAGCAAGAACCATCAACTGCATAGACCCAATATCTAGATATAGAGATCAGAAAATTATCTTTGAAACTATTCCTTGTTTTCAAACTTGGGAGAGATACCACATAACATCCTTCCAATTATTTCCTAAGAATGGATATTTATGTCAGCTTCACAAGTACACAGAGGCAATTTCAAGTTCTAATCTCACAACAATGAGCGAAATCCATTTACATAGTATTGTGGTGATACTAGGAATCATTTAGACAAAGTAGTCTAAACATTTTTTATCCAAATACTTCCAAGCACTAATGTACTTCAAATTCCAATTTTAAAAGGAACTATTAAAGACATTATCCTTTTCTCTAGAGGAAGAGAAAGTGACTTGAAAGTGAAAAAGCAAAATGAACAAAACTTGGCTCATAACTTCACAAACTGGGACCTAGAGGTCCTTTGTGGTTAAGTCATTCTGTGGTTTTGGTGAGTTCTGTACAGAGGCAATTGCCCCATCCCATACTTTTAGCACCTGCTTTAAGGAAGTAGGCAAATGGGCCCAGGCATTTGGAATCACTTTAATTTAACAACTATAACTATTTTACTAAGTGCCTACTCTGTGCCAGGCAAGGTTCTTGGTGCTAGGAATATTCCAATGAATAAAATAGACATGATTTCTGTCATAATGAAGCTTGTGTTCTAACCAATGAATATAAAGCATGGGTGTTGCTAATCATGTGTGACCTGCAGTCCACTGGAATCATGAGATTGCATGCAAAATGATGAGCATATGTTCACTTTCCTAGAGCACAAGCCTTTGGATTTCATGAGACCTTCAAAGGATGCCATTACCCTCCAAGTATTTTTAAATGGCTCTAAAATAAAGGTCTAAAACACCTAGAACTGTGCACTCAGAGTCAAGTCAACATGTATTCAAAGTTAGGCTCTGCTTGGTATTTACTATATAAACTTGGACAAATAAAGTAAGTTCATTTTTCTGCAACTCAGTTTTCTTATCTATAAAATTGAGGTCAGTCTCATAAAACTATCATGAAGGCTTAGTTAGATTATGTAAATGAAACACCTGGAATACGGTAAGATAATTCTCCCCTCCCCTTCTCATTTGCAATATGCATGAGAACTTTGACTCAAGTTCAAAGTATAAAGGTAGAAAGGGCTACTTTCAATATTGGAAGGTCCTAATCCTTAGAAATTTTCAATTTTAGAGTCAACCAGATGGGAAATGTTATACATTGGTGGAGAGGTCCCTTGGAAAGAGCTTATGATTCTGAGAAGTCACCAACTGTATGTATACTCAACATGTGGATACCAAGATAGCATTTTATGAACACAGCATATAGCCAATCCTTGTTCTGTGATTCCTTGAGTGGGACAAATGCTAATTTAAAGCTATATAATTATAGTTGGTGCAATTCTCTTTATTTAACTCAAAAAGACAGTAGTACCTCTTTGACCTCTTTCATCCCTGAATTGTGATATTTTGGCATGATGACTCTTTGATTAATACCTGTCTGTTTACTCTGCATGTGAGAAACAAAGTGATTTGCACAAGGGTATGTGACTACAGTGTGAGGAAAAGTATAGAGACCTAGAACTCTGATGTATGCTTTATCCCTCTTCTTTCCCACCACATCTTCTCTCCTTTTTCTCCTCTTCTGGATTTGACTTTATCTTACTTTAAGATATCAAATATGTTCTGTACATTTGTATGTTCTCAGTTTTTTAGAAGAGGACTAACCAATGAAAACTCAATGCTGTATCATATCTCAAAAACACTTCCAATGAAGTTCTTCTGCTGGGAATTTCTACCTTGAGTTTCTTTGTTCTTAGAAAACCTGGATTCATCTATTAATTGTTAAATTATTCTAAGAATTATAGGCCTTCCTTCACATTGGCCCTAGAGGCAGAAAGCATGCTCAGGAAGACTCTCATGTAGTGATTGGAGTAAAATTGAGGGAGGAAAGAATGACACAAGGAACAAGGTAACATTAAGGCAAAGGGAAGTCACAGTGCCGTCCTGATGATAATGGAGGTTAGAAAAAAGACACAAATACACACCTACTGGAGGAAGAGTGGAAAGAAAAATAAGGATAACACCAACAACATAGGCGTGATAGTATCTTCCATGTGACTGATACTGGACAGAGAAACTCTAAAAGTGAAGAATTAATTATAATTTTTTCTTTTTTTTTTTAGAGAGAGAGAGAGAGAGAGAGAGAGAGAGAGAGAATTTTTAAATATTTATTTCCTTTAGTTTTTGGCGGACACAACACCTTTGTTTGTATGTGGTGCTGAGGATTGAACTCAGGCCGCCCGCATGCCAGGCGAGCGTGCTACTGATTGAGCCACATACCCAACCCCAACTATAATATTTTCTAAATGTAAATAAGTGAAGAATTAGGGCTCCTTTACCCTCCTGATTAGAGTACAGAAGTAATGAGAGCTTACATTTTTTGAACACATGTGTCAGGAACCATTTCAAGTAGTCTACATAAGCATCTCACCTATTTCTCAAAACAACTCTTTGCACTAACTACTATTTTATCCCCATTTTGCTCATGAGGAAACTACCTTCTTGTCTTCCTGCTCCAGGTGTTCACATTTATAGTTGTTAGGTTCATTTCCTGTAGTTGTGATTTATTATTCCTTTTACAGATAGTTCTAATATATTACTTTAAAACATTGGGAGAGTCAAGAGCTTTGTAATGTTTTGAATAACTAATAATAAAAATAAATAAATAAATAAAACATTGGGAGATTCCCCTCACTGATTAAAGAATAAAGTTCAAATTCTCCAGTTTGGCATTAAAGGCCCATTAGGGGGAACTCACTTGTTGCCCTAAAAACCATTGAAATTGTTCAAGGTTTGAAGGAAAGGGATTCCTCTTCTCCCTATTGCCCATTAAACTCTCTTTTCACTCCTTCAATTTCTTCTCATTTTTCAAGACCTGACTCAGTGTTCTCCTCTATGGGAAAGCTTCTTCCTCTTCCACCTCCTCTTTCCTTTGCATTCCCATGAGACCTCTGCCACAGTCATGGGTCACTTTATTCTCTGCTGCTTTGTTTCATCTCTTACTGCTCTTGTATTAAAAAGTTCTTGAAACCCACAACGTGCTGTGCACATCTTTGAGCCTCCCTCTTTCATCCTCGTGCCTCCACAGAGAGGCAGTGTGAAACAGCAGACAGAGCAAAGCCTGGGAACCAGGGAGACTCAGATTAAAATCTTCACTCTTTCTATTGGCTGGGTGACCCTAGACTTCAACCATATCTCTCTTATTATCAATGTCCTCATCTAAAAAATAAATAATGATTCATCTTGCATTATATAGAGTCTTTGACACAGTGTAGGACTTGATAAATAATTAGAAATTTTGATTGACAAATGGTGCCATAACTACTGGGCAAATTACTAAAAGCCTGATTCCACACAAAGTATATTCTACTATGTACTGGAATTTAAATATGACCAATTCTGGCACTTATACAGGGGGAATGTAGAGAATATATTGTATGCCAGAGACATCCAGGGGAGACCAATAAGTATATTACTTTATCCTGAAGTGGCAAAAAAATAAAAAGCACTGTGCACCAATGATAAGAAGAAATTCTAATAATAGATTTTGTAGTTAAATCATCATGTAGTTGATATCTGATGAGAAAGTGTTCGCACTAGAACCCAGAAGGCTTACCTAGGACACTAGTGCAACAGGACGCCTTAAAAGACTTCTAACCCTAAGTGAGGTCAACAACCAGTGGCACAGCATCATCTGAAAACTTGTGAAATCTCAGGTCTGGTCCCAGGCCTGCTCATTCAGAACCTGCATATTTTTACAAGATTTGCAGGTGACAATAATGTTTGAGGAGTGATGTTCTAACATAATCACTTTTCATCAACAAGAAAGATGAATTCATGGACATTCTCAGGTTGTGAAACCTGCTAACTGCAGACAGGCCAAGGGTCATTAATTTTGAGGTTTTTAAATCTTTCTACTGAGCCAGGGATATCTTACATGGTTAGGTAAATATTTATGCATTGCTTTGATGTTCCTATATTCCATACTTTACATGTGATTTGTCATTAAGGTTATTTTTCTTAAAGATTTTATTGATCTAGGTAGCCTTTCATTCTGAAAAAGATCTGAAATCTATTTTCAGGTACCAAAATAGCTTAAAATTTTCTAGTACACATGTGTTTTCATGCTCAACACTAATTTCATATATTTAAATTCTAAAGTTCTCCCCTTTTAAATCTTAAAAAGAAATAAATCTTAAAAAGAAACATTTACCAATATTCCACATGATAAAATATTTCAGCTTTAAAATACTTATTTTCCATGTAGACATAAAGATAAGAATTCTGTATAATTTTTAAGTTGCACATCTCTGAATGAAGGAATTCTATAACTCTCAAGTATTAGTTTAAAAACAATGGTAAATGTCCTCCCTGACATCTACACCTGTTGAAATTCTACTTTCCCCTTTAAAATCCACCCAAAATATTATTAATATTTGCACATTTATTCATAAGAATTATAAATTATATTAGGTATCATAAATAATCTAGAGATGCTTTAAAGTGTACAGGAAGATATGCATAGGTTATATGCAAATATTGTGCCATTTTATAAAGGGCTTAAGCATCTATGTTCTTTAGTATCAGGGAGGAGGTCCTGGAACCAATCTCCTATGGATACTAACAATTGAAGGACACAGATCATCTCTGTGTGGGATGGACAAACAAGTATAAATAATTATAATAGCCTCTAGTAAGTGTTATGATATATTACAGGACAGGGTTTTAGGGAAACTTGCAGGCAGGCCTCATCATTCTTGTGGGGGATCAGCAGAAGGGTAACTGGGAAGGACTTCTATTCATTTTAAAGATTGTCATACATTGTCTCCATCTGCAGCTTGAAGGTAGACCCAGGAACTAGTAAAATCTAGTTTTATGTTAATCCTTCTGTGTTTATACTAGACCTCGCACATTGAGGAGCACACATAAAATATGGATCTTCTTAGTCATAAACCCATCACATGTTGTTCATTTATAATCAATATTTTAAACAATTACTGGTAAAAGAGCAATCGTGGTATTTCCTTACTAATCATTTTTTGTCAAAGGGATGGCTATTTACAAAAATTTTATGGGCAGAATTCCATTGTTTTACTTTGTCATTGGATTCTGTGGCCCTCAACACAAAGGCACTATATTTGGAGAGACAATAGCCCTCACCAAATGGAGCACCCTCTCCAAAAGAAGCTCCCTCTCATGGGGAGCTTTCCAGTAGCATTTGCTTCTGGAGACCTGGCAAGAATCACCATAGAGTCTCTCTCTGGAGGAAGAGCAGTTAAATCACAGCCACCTCACAGCCACTTCCTTTGACTATATTTTTTTCTAAATAAAATGTTCCTGCAGATAAATGATACACAGTTCATGGTGAAAATAGAACAGAACACGATATTAGAATCAGAAATGAACACAAGAATCGGTTTGTAGTATTTTTTAAAGTGGTGACATGCATCTGTCAATATGCATAATGGCCTTTTTGGAAAGATTTAAGCTTGAAACTCTACTAGTGACTTATTTTTTTCTATTTTTCAATCAAATATCTTGGCAAAACATGATTGGTCTCATGGGAACACCCATTTCCTTCCATATGGAGCCTTATTGTGCCCCCAGTAAGTGCGCTGTGAGCCTTTTTCCAGTTCTGAGGTAGGCAAAGTCCCAGATGACCTGTGGGTCACTTTATTTCTTACCAGGCTCTTTCATAAAGTAATTAATCTGTGATTTTCCAAACAGCAGTTTTCTGTAGACTTAATACTGATCTCAGATGAGCAATTTAGATTTAATGAGAAACACTGAATGCATATAAGGCATGATACTGAAGTCCAAGAAGCAAATACATTTTCTTAATATAAAAGGTCTAACTGGACAGTTTTTAAAAAATTTTTAGTTGTGAATGGACACAATATCTTTAGTTTTATATATTTATTTTATATGGTGCTGAGGATCTAACCTAGTGCTTCACACATGCCAGGCAAATGCTCTACCACTGAGCCACAACCCCAGCTCCTCTAACTGGATAGTTTTGATAAAGAAAAATCTAATGCTACAATGAATTTAAACCCTGCCTCCTCCAGGATACTTGCTTGGATGATGCATTCACTCTTCCTTTTCTGAACTCTTGATGAGCCTGAAATGAAATCGGAGAATTGTATGTTCAAGAGATGCATCGGGGCCCAGAGATGAGGTAAGGAATTTCGAGTCTTTAGGTGAGAGTGAAAATTGAAGTTGTGAATTAGTTTAAGGAGACACCTACCCAAACACTATTGCAGGATGTAGGTCAAGGTCAAAAGAAGGTGGAGAGAAGCTTGTGTAACATCTACATTTACAATGCCCAGGGTGGGCCACTGAAGTGGATGGTGGGGAAAGAGAAAAACATGAGAGAATAGTCATATTCAGCTGTCATTTCATCCAAGCTCACTGAACAAATGACCATAAAAAGCATTGACAGGTGATCTATGTGAATCTGTAACAACCACATATGTTTAGGACTTCTTATTCCCACTCAGGACATTTGACACAGTTTCTTTATAATTTGTAGTATATTTTAGAATCTGCAAATAGTAGCAGACAGCTGCAAGTATGTATTAATATTCTAAACCAGGAATGAATGGGACAGGAAGAATCTCTTTTGAATAAAATGTTTCCCTTCAAAAAGGGTATTGAGAATGAGGACAATATGTGTTCTAAAGTCTTGAACAACCTGTTCCTACATGTTTTTCCTTCACACAGAATTCCATTTCTAGAAATTAGCAAGTATTATAAATGATCTACTTGATTCATTTTTAAAATAATCTTTATATAGAGCCTGGTGACATAATGCTCCTCTGAGGGAAAGAAAGGGATGCATCTAGAGAGAAAATCTAGATTTGCAAATGCCCGTTGCTTCCCAGTCTCTGGAGAGTTGGGAACATATGATCACACTGAGTGGAGTGCTTGTGCATTTTTTTTTTCTTTTTGGTGCTGGAGTGGGGTGGGTCAGAACCAGGGCATTAGGCATGCTAGGCAAGTGTTCTACCACTGAGTTGTACTCCCAGCCTTGCAGTTGCTCTTTTCAACTACAGGTCTAGGTGGCAGCAGGCAGCTATTGTACACTTATTTCTTGGGAGACGATGGTGCTGACACTTTCTCAGATGCATGGATGGTTCTAATTTCTCCTTCACTAATGAAGATGCTGGTGGTTCTTCCAGGAATATATCAGTTAAAGATAAGATTGTAAGAAAGGAAATCATGAGATTGCAAAAGTGAAATATATTTTAAAATATATATTCTCATGATTATAATAGAATGTTTTGCACCTTCCTGCCTCTTTTTAAGTAAGTGAAAATTATACATCTCAGGCTGTAATTCAGTTGATTGCACAAACTGATAAACAGCAGTCCTTACACCATTGAAGGTAATGTAGCAGCATAGATTAATAAAATACTGCCAATTCTCTTGTGATATTAAACTCGCATTGCTGGTTCTTCTTTCATTATACAAAAATAACAAGCCAAATGAATATAAGCACTCATGAAGTGTGATTAATATTCTGGCCTTTCTGAAAATAGACTTTTTTCTTCTTTCACCTTGAATAAAATTCAATATATTAGATACAATCTTTTCACCTTCAACTCATTTTCAGATGAGTACTTCTCAGGGTAGCAAGATGTAGTAGAAAGCATATGGGATTTAGGAAGAAATGGTGTCAATCCCATCTCAGTGACTTTTGGGCAGCTTACTTAACCTCTGTGAGCTTCTATTTCCTTACCTATAAAATGGAGGTAGGAGAAACCTACTTCATACCATGATTTTAAGAATTAAGGCAGATAATGAAAGTGCTTTTTAAACTATAAATATTACTTACACTCTTATTTCTTATTTTCATGTTTCATCACTTCTAGTCTGAAGTTATTCACTTTTCTTTTCATTTAGTAAAACAAAACAACAACAATAAAAATCTTCGTAGACTCCTTTCAGGCTCTAGAATACAGAGATGGAACTATAAAATCTCTGAGTTTCAAGAGCACAGAGCAGGAAGCCATAACAGGAGATGAGGCCAAAGACAGGGCCAAGTCCTACTCTCAACATTGGTGGAAAGCAGCTCCGTAGGGGAGAGATACTGTTTACACTGTGCTTTTCTTGCATGTGAATTTTATGTTGAAGAAAAAATCATGTGATTCTTTCAATATCTAAAACACAATTAATGCTCTTACTAAGTGCTTAATTTATTTGAGCAGACATGTGGAAAAAAATACTACATGGTTTGTACACCATTGAATATGCAAACCTTATCATAATAAATGCTTAATGTTTTTCTTTAAAAAGTTGTGCTTAAAACGTTGCATAAAAATATCCATGTTTTGCTTTACAATGTGTTACATATATACAAATATGTACATACATATAAAAGCTATAATAATTTCTAACAATAGTTTTAATGTTAATCTTATGGTTTCTTTTGATTTGATGGTAAAAATACAAAGTTCCATATTAAAGTTCAGGCATTTGTTAAAAGACAACCCATTTTTAGAGAAAATTTTAGTTTTAGAGAAAACACTATGTTCCTTTTTTTCTCTCTCTCTTAATACCAATTCTAGGTTCTAGATGCCACCTAGCTGGGGAAGATAGTCTTTCAAGTTGAAATTCCCTTGTCAGGGGCATTTTATGTCAAATTCCTATCTTGAGAAACTAAAACATGCTTTTTCTGCTCCTCCCCTCTTTCTCTGACTCTTCCCTACATTATATGCCATTCTCTTGTTTTCCATGGTTCTAATCTTAGGCCTTTGTTTTCGACTCAGAATGCATGTCAAGATTAAGAGATGGCATCATTAAAACAAGATGAAAATAAGAAATCTGTCACTTCTCAATTTTTTTGCATGAATACTTCCTGATATAAGTGATACTTCTGCTATGTGATCTTGTTCCTTCCAAATGAGTCAGTTTAGGTGGTAATGTTAATTTATTTGAGCAGACATGTGGCAACATGGTTTCCCTCTGCCAATCAAAACAAACAAAAAGCTCTGCTGGATAAGTATGTGAATATCTGTTGTTGGATTCAGAGACCATTTTATTTTGTAACCTCTCTTTCAGATCAAAGTAACAACAAAATGTGTAATAATAAACAATAAAAATTCCATAAGGAGTGATACATTTGTTGAGCCATATTTAACAGGGCTCTGCTCAAAGTTTATTCCTAAGCAATAACATTCTTCCTAAGTAACAACAATTCTAAATCAATTATAGTGAGTTCCAAAATGATTAGATACTGTTTTGTAGAACTCAAGTTCTGAACATAAGTTCATAATTTGCATTTAATCTCTTTGTAAGTGACCAAATTTGCTGTTAGATATTTTCAAAACACTTAGGTTATTTGGGAACATACATAAGTAAGAATCATATAAACATCCAGTAAGAATAAATGTGACTTAAAATGTTGTTTTTGAAAATTTTTTTCTTTTTAATTTATCACGAGTATATTAGTGGGGATATTTGTTCTTAGAAAAACAGGGTATTTGGAATGAAAAGTACTACTCCATGGGGAAATTTCATTACTACATGACATGAAAAAAATGCTTGCTTTATTAATAAAAATCCATATGAACCAAATAAATAAAAGCCATTAACTCCACTTAATAGTTCCATTTGTACATCCTCCAGAATGATTTGGGATCAGGAGTCCTAGACCTTTTGCTTCCAACTTGCTATGTTTTCATGCCTAACTATCTCTGCATATGTTGCTGACCCTTACCAGAGCATTTTCCCTCCATTCCATCTTCTGGTGAATTTCTGATTTCAGCGAAAAATTTATCTTGAGAGTCACCTCTTTGGAAGAAAAATCCACAACCTGCTTATTCAAACTCCACCTTCCTCTAATCTGGGACTTGCACAGAACCCCAAGCTTATAATTTTTAGCTTTTATATCTCACAGTTCCACTCCTTTTTATTGTATTAGTAATAACTGACATTTAGAAAGTAGAAATGACCAAAATCACATTTCTAGTAAGTAGCAGAGCCAAGTTGCTAATGCATGTCTTCTTACTCTAGGACAACCATTAAGCTGTCCTAAATTGAGTGACTTCATATCTACTTGACCTTCATTGAAACCTTTCACTTTTGTCTGGAAAAAACAAAAACAAACAAACAAAAAAACCTCATTCTCTTTTTCCCAAACTGCCGCAGTCTTGGCTGGGCACAAGATCACGAGCCACCACACACCTTGTAGATTCAAACAGCAATTCTTTATTCCCGAACTCACACCGGCCTCTACACACGTTCTGGGGAAATCCAAGTTCTGCTGCCGCCCAATTCACCTACTCCACGAGGCTTTTTTCTCCAATACTTTCTGAATCTCAGGAGAACACAAGGATCGGGCGTGCCTGAGGCAGCAAGATACGCCCTATTCCCCCCGCAGGGTACACCTTAAACCTGGAACTTCCCTAAACCCAAGGACGGGATACTCCCTAAAACCTGATCAGCTCTAAACCCGGATCCGCCCTGGTCCTTGAGCAAGGTCACCTTACTAAAGCATACATGCAATGTCCCAGCGAATGTCCTCTAAGCAACATGGGGTACGCTGGCAAGGAAATTTCGATAGTCCTACTTGGCAATGGCCCTCAGCTCCAAACATCCATAGATACCATTTTGCATCCCTTGAAATACTCTTCTGTTTTCTTTGGGCTGATATTTTTCTTTTCTATAACAATATTTTTGAAACTATAGTTATGTACTTTAATCCTTTGCCCTCCATCTGCATAATTTACAAGGCTGTGGCCACAGGCTGTCTGGATTTTCTTTCCATAAGGTAGCTGGATGCTCAGTGTATCAACCCTGAGAGTTATTTATGGCATAGTCAGCCATGACAGTATGAAGAACACTGGTAGGGACTGATATCTGGAGAGAGAACCATTTTTAAGATGGGATGAGGGAAAATCTAATCATGGGATATGCCCAGTCTGAGAGATAACAACTGAACAGATACCCACAAGACCAACACAGACTGTAGAATTGGAGAAACTCAGGTGTGCAAAATTCAATGATAACTAACTCAAGGACACCAGACAAAATAGGCAAGTGTCCATAGTTTTACTCCCAGGCCCCAATAGTGATTTGGAGTATAATTCCAGCCCATGGTGATGGGAAAGTCATGGAAAGGGAAAATGTTTAGAAATTTACCACAACAGGGACTGTAGTATAAGGCATTATGGCAGAAGGCCAGTTATCTGAAGTTCTCAAGACACAGAATGAAAGTTGAAATAACTGCAACTGAATTAAGCACTCACTATATTCCAGGCTCCTTGTTAAATAGTTTTGTTATATGTCTAAAAACCACTTGATAAGTCAATGAATGCAGTTTCTCATTTTATTCTTATAACAACCAATGATACAAGCAAGCACATAATAAAACCAATATTAGCATTCCTATGCCATAGACAAACAGAGAATAAGAAAAGTAGACCCAGAATTCAAACCCAGATCATTAGGATACCAGAGTTGGTGTCCTTCCCCAGTACCAATTTTCATTGATGCTTTATTCCCATTTATTTAATATGTATAAATCAAACTCTTGAGACCAGAAGTTATGCATTTTATAATCATAGTATCTGGTAACATATACTTTGTGTAGAATATAAGTGATTGACTAAGAATGAGATAGCACTAAAACAAATGGTGCATAAACCTTTTTGTTTATAATTTAGGTACAGACATTTATTTAAAAGAGCAAGGAGTATGCATTTAAGGGAAATTGAGGGGTGTTTCAATCATGAAAAGGCACTTTGAAAAACAGTTTAAGAGAGCACACCTTTTCATTGACAATTATAGTTGTTTGCATTAGGTCTGGATAATGTGCATACTGCATAATATCCTTGAGAAGAAACAACATAAAACACTTTCTAAAATATCATTTCAAGGAACAGAATATGCTCATCTTCATTGATATAAATTAAAATGAGTTTACTCTAGTTAAAACACAGTTCTCCTTGGAAGGCTATCTTTGGAACACAAATGTGAAATAAAAACTAGAGAAACTTAATTCTGTACACGAAGGCCCCTGGCAATACCTCACTTTCCTACTTCATGTAATTTGTCAAATCCTTCCACTGAACTGAAAAGGATTTACAAGAATATTCAGTGTAATCTGATTTAAGCATCTAGTCAATCTCTTTCAATAGAGGTTGCCAGTTAAAGTTAGATAGTTCAACTGTGAATTTGTGTATATTAGACTTTACATTTTGTGTGTATAAACATACTGTCTTTGGCTACCTCATCAGGAGAAAATTCTTAAAGACCCCTGGTTGGCAAAGTCATCATCTATTAACAGCAATTGTAATGAGAAACTCTTGGTGATACCTTCATGATTAAGTGAACCAATGTTTATAGATTTTAGGGTCAGTGTAACTTAAGACAGAGGATCCTAGACTTTGGGATTTTTACAGACTGGGAATAATTTCAAAAGAAAGTTTTGGAGTAAAACTAGAGTTTACATTTTAATTTTGTTAAATCAAAACATTCAATAACAACATCATCATTTCATTAACAGAACTGACATTTTAAACACTGAAAAGTAGAAAGGCCAAAATCTCATAATAAAAAGAAAAATATCAGCTAGAAACCCTAGGTAACATTCTCCCCTTGGAATCATGAGTTCCATCAGATTACCATTCAAAGACTCCACATTTACTTCTGGGGTCTTTGTCTTCTATCTCCAACCTAATTTCTTATTCCTTTCAGGCAGTCTCTGGACACCCCTGTGGTTTCCCCCTATCAGATATATGCATTTGGATCTAGGTTTCTTCTTAGTGTGATAAAATGCTCTGGAATTAGTGGTGATAGATGCACAACTTTATGAATATGCTAAAACCACCAAAATGTGCATTTTATAAGGGTGCATTTTATGTGAATTTTATCTGAATAATTTTTTAAAAATAGACATGAATTTAACAATAAGATACATTTTCTCCTGTCAAGCAGCACTGTAAAATGAGAAAAGCACTGAATCAGGAGACCTGAATATCTGTTACTTCTCCATAATCCAGAGCACTTGTCCTGTCAGGGAAAATGTTTATCATTTCTGGCCTCAATGAGGACATAAAGAATAAGGGTTTGGACTTGAAGATGTCCTCTAAGGCTACCCTTAGTTCCATAGCTCAATATTTATGTCTGTAAAAAAGAACTTAATAAAACCCCAACAAAGACAAGATGCTTACTGTGTACTTGTGTACTCCTTACTGTGTTTCTGATGTAGATCAGACTGTGTAGTTTAATGAGTGAGAACCCAGCTTTGAAGGGACAAGATCATTTCAGTTCAGGGTCTTGCTTCATTGCTTGCTAAATTCCTGAACTTAGATAAAATATTTCACTTCATTCCACTTCAGCTTCTTCTTCAGTAAAACTGGTTAATGGCAGTGCCCAATATTATGAATATTAAATGTATCTGTATGTAGAAAGTACACTAGTATATAGAAATACAGAGTATATAGTATATAGAGTGTAGAAAGTAGAGAGCACACTAATAAGATTTGAAACAGAACAACATGGTTATCAACTTTACTGCTAAAATAAAAGAGTGATTACTGAATCTTAGGTATGTTTAGTGTCTTTTGTTGTTGTTGTTGTTGTTCCTTACCTGTTTTACATGAGAAAAGAGTCTGGTCTATTAAGTGTCTTGAACCAGGAGCTGAGGGCTGTCTGGATTAGACTAGGGCCCTTCCTTCCCCCTCAGAGGCCATGGACCAGGATTCTAGGTACCTGTGACATCAAGGCATTGCAAGGCTTCTTAAAGTAGTGTGTGCAAGGATTAACTAACTAGTGTGAGAAAATGGCATGTAACATACCCTTGTGATGTTCCTCTGAATATGGCCCCCATGTTTCATGCTTTCTCCTGGCCTTAAATGATTTTTCCATAATGTGAAAATTCCCCAAATATCCTTATACTATGTATTTTATGTATGTTTCTCTTAATTACATTTCTTTTTCATAGATTTTTCTTAATGATTAACAAAATGATCAACTTCCCATATATACAAACAGAAAACTGCATTTACAAATTTTCAGTAGAAATTTGTGTTAGTTTTGTGTTACAGTAACAAAAGTTATTGTACAGTAGTAACAAGATTAGGTAATTGGCTGAGAATTTAAATTTATAAGGAAGGAAGGTTTATGTTGGCTCATGGTTTTGGAAGTTTCAGTTCATGGTTAGCTAGCCCTATTGATTTTGAGCCTGTGGTGAAGCATTTTGTCAGGGTGGAAACATGTGGTGGAAAAATCCTGTTCACCTTGTGGCAGCCAGTAAGCAAAAAGAGAGGGAGGCCCTGGGGTCCCTGTATCTCCTTCAAGGGGATAGACCCAGTGACCTAAATTTTTTCCACTAGGCCATACATCTTAAAGGTTCCATCAACTCACAATAGCACCACAGGCTGGTGACCAAGTCTTTAACATATGGGATTTGGGGGGACACTTTAAAACCATAGCAAAGTTGTCACACCCTGAATCATGTACACAAGTGAACATACATTCTTTCATTTTATACACATTATTAAAGGTCAGCTATGTGCAAGTCATATTTGTAACTTTGGATGAAATGACCAATCTCCAGATTGTAAGGACAGTTAAAAGTCACACAGAATAGTTTATGGAGATCATTAAGCAGTCTTTATCTTAAAGAACATTTCTATTGTTTAAAACTGACTAAATATTTCTGAGTCAGGCTATTTGCTCCTCTGTACTTTTGTATACAGCATTCTCGATACCTAAAACTCCTGATTTCAGTAATTTCTATTAATGGGATAATGATAAATAAGTATTAAAAACTAACATTTTAAGCACCATTACTATTCTCTTACATATACTATCTTTTTTAATATTCACTCAAAAAGGATTATAATTCCCATTCTACAGATGGAAAATCTGAGTTGAAGTGGTAAAACATCTTGCCTAAAGCTACATGGCCAGGAGATGGTAGCACTAAAGAAATGCTATAGACCCCACCACTGAACATCAGCCCACATAGCTTACTTTCCTTTCCAGCCAAACCAAAAGTTTTCTCCTGTGAAAGGCATTCTTAAGCAACCCTTGCTGATAGGAGTTTTTCTTCTCTATTCTTTCAGTATTTATAAACCCAGTTGATAGAATATTCACTTATAATTTTTGTCACTTTTCAGATATCATCAGGGATGTATATTTTGTGCATTGCATTAAATTTTTATCTCATTAGAAAACAAATAATTCATTTTCTACTTTTTATTCTGCTATGACTTGTGAGCAAAAGAATGTTCTGAATAAAGTAGGCGTTCTGCAGATACTATCAATTCACTATTCATTAATCAGAGCATGGAGATTAGCATGTATGTAACTGACTAACAAATATTACATCTCACATCCAAATTGACTTCATTTATAAATTTTATATAAATACTCATCATTGTATCTAATATTTTCACTTATATAACTTTTCAAATCTGGAGACAACAATCACACAAATTTGGCTTATATTTCCTTATAATGTACACAATATACAATTAAACAGTCCAAAGTCTTAGTAACATAAAACTTCAAAACAATGTAATCTCTAAAATCTTGTCCTACCAGCTAAAGGAGCCCTCTGTTCATACTGTTGTTTATGCTGTTCTCCACATAGTTTGGATGAGAATTTAAATCACCATAGATACATTAAAAAAATGTATCTGATATTTTCATTTCCTAACAAATGAACCAGAAATTATATTTTGCAACTGGAAAGGCATGTTTTCTTCAAATAACACTTAAAAACTTACATCTGCTCATAAAAATGTTGAACATCTGAAAATATGAACAAATGCTGGAGTTGCAGGAATGACCTAACAGCTGTCGAATGTGCAGATGTTACATAAAAGCTGCAGAATGTCATTCAGTTTTTGAGAAGTAGAATCTGGAAACTCTTCTATTTTGGTATGTAAGACTTATTTTCCTCTTTATAAACCAGGCCTTGCAGAAGTTAAAAAGAAAAGACTATCTTCAAAACCTAAATGAACACATAGTATAATCATATGATACAGTTCACATTTCTATGAATTTAAATGAATAGTTTTTGAAAAAAATATACAACCTAAAGTTTCAACAGATATTAAATCGGTTAAAGTGGCTAGGCCATTACAAACAGGTAATAGTATGATTTTCTTACAAGCTCCCCACCCCGAAAATAAATTTTTTTTTTTAGAAACTTTGAGATGGAGATGCAGACACAGTAAGGATTGGACCAGAATAAGAAAAGAAATTTGAAATCTCATGTGTTTTCTTCCAACCAGAAAACAAATAGCACCAACCAGAGCCAAAATGTGGAGCTCAACAAATGTAAAGTGAAGAGGTTCCCATCAGGATTGGGCACTCTTAGTGTTCATGGCATCCATGAACACACTGCCTTCCAACCCCTGTTCTGACCCAAAAATGTTCCTGATTCTGAGTCCTTGCACATGTTGTCCACCTCCTGTGTGCTCCTTTTAGACCTTTCTAAGGATTTTATATTACCCTAGAACGTAGCTCCAGTCTGTTCCTCAAGGAAGAGTTCTCCAACCCTAAAAATGCTGTCAGTATCCCTGATGCCCTCCTTTCTTCTCCACAGCACTTTGTGTCATTAAATAATTACGTATGCAATTTGTCTTATAAGGGCAATCTATCCCTAGGGCTAGGTCAAAGTTGACAAAGAGTTCTTGTTTCTTCAGCCTTTCTCACAGAACCCAGCAAAGTGCCTTGGCCGAAAGAGACACTCAATACATTAATATATGTGCTTATGTTCTAATTGTACCACCTCAAAACAGTATCTCCAATTTCTTGCTTTCTTGTTCTCCTATACTTAAACTTGATTCTCTGGCCTTCAATTAACTTAATGCCAGGAGAAAATGAACTTTGGGAACAAAAATATGGGCAGAGATACGCCTCACCCTCAGGAAGAGACCCAGACTCCACCAATTGGCTCCAGAAGGAAATACCATCTTGCTCCTTTGGCCAGTCTGATTTCTAGCCTAGTGTTACTCACTTTTGTTCTGAATTAACAGTCTCAATTGATAAGAATACATTGTAACAGGATCTTGCATTCCTCTTGGGGATTTCATGTAGTTATTTCCACAGCTGATGATGGATGGTTTGGGGCAAGAAGAGATTAAAAAAAAAGTGCAACATTTCACAACAGCTGAAATAATTTTCTGCCAACGCCTGTTTTTAAATTCAAAGTGCATTTTCTCTATATGTACATGGCAGCAAAAGGTCTAGAGATACAATGAAACATATGAATTTAGCACTCTAAGATAAAAAAACAGAAAAGATATTTTTATATTCTACTAATGATAATAATTATTATCGGCTCAAAAGTAAGCAAATCCATATTTGTTTTCAAGTTAAGCATGTTACTTGAGAATATTCTAAAACATTTGTTAAAGGGGTGTGAACAGTGCAGACACTTATCAAAATCCATCTGTTTGAATCTATTAACTGGCATTTCCCCAGCTGGGGCATTCCTCAAGTCCTATGTAACAAAAGTGCTTTATGCCCAGAGTAAGGACCGATACTAACTTAGAAACTGGATTATTTTACTCAGTTAAAAGTTCTAAATACATTTTGTGAGTGTGAATGCTTATGATCTGACTCCATCAAACACAAGATCAAAAGCTGATATTGAAGAGAGAATTAGAGTTTGAGTTTCAAAGTCAAAATAGTTATATGATAGTTTTCTATTAAAAAGAAATCCTCCATAACTTGTCCACAAAAATCACTTTAAAATGTAATTCTTCAGGAGTCCTTATTGTTTTCATTTTTTTTTTTACTCAATATTAACTAGGGGATGCTATATGTGATTTTGTAATTTGTGTGCTTAGGAGGGATGAAGATATATGAATGACCTAAATTCAAAAGACTTCCATCATATATAGAAAAAAATTACAGTTGCCTTTAAGCACATTGAAAGTTGTAATAAATATCGACAGATTGAACATTATATATTGATCTTCCATGTCAACATTATCCCTAAAATCTTCTCTTCTGAACATAGGTACAACTCTTCCAAACTATGCAATGATTGTTTCTACTGGCCCTGTGTTTATAGACCCTGGAATCTTTGTGTTTTACTACCACTCACTTTACTTTTTTCTTTTTTGCACATTAAAAGAGTGTTCTTTCTCTCTCTCTTGGTAAATGCAAAGCATTCTGAATCTATGCATCGAGTCTCATAGTGGCTCATCATTCTTTTTCTAAACTCATTGATACAACTTTGCTTTTAGTGCAACCAACACTATCTTCCTACTTATGCTGAATAAGAAAGGGTTCAATTGAACTCTTCCCCACCCCCGCACTCTCCCTGTCATCAAACCATAAATTGGCTCACAGAACAAGCCTAAGTAGCTCCAAAAGATAATAGGATGAGGGCCTTTCCTTGGTACTCTGCTTTCTATCATCAGCAAACAGTTTTGTCTTCAGACAACTGTTGATTATTCTTTGTAGAGAAGAAAGAAAATTTTAAAAATTCAAATCTATATAAAAATCTTAATATGACCTAGGATTTTGAACCACTTTCTCCACTAAGTCTTTATATCTGAGGTACTTTGAAGAATTAATTTTTATCCCATTTCATTGATCTCCTTATGGACAGAATTAAATTATCCAAACGTTACACACAAAAGGAGAGGGGAAAGAGAAAAAAAAGGGGAAAAAGTAAAAAAAAAAAAATGCAAACACTGTCTGATACATAACTTATGAACCTCAGAAAGTCACCGTCAGTCCTATGAAGCCTAACATTGTTACTGAGAAACAGAAAAGTGAAGCTGAAAGAATATATAATCCATCAACTGATGAAGAGTGCAAAGGAGATTTATATCCATCTCACCCTCCTTCAAAAACACAAGCTCTACATATCAATGGAGTTAAATATAAGAGCTTCCTTTCAGAACAACTGTGCAAATTACAGGATGTACAAAATCATTTTAAGTAGGTAACACAAATAAACAGGAAATCCCCCTCATCCCCACCTGGCATTATTCTGGCTATTCCCTGTGCTGAGAGCATCCTGAGGAGATTTATCAACCAGAGCCTTCTGTGAGAATTTTCTTTATTTAAATACCATATCAATACATTGAGCTTTATGAAGAGGCTATTACACTAAGAAGTTAAATTTGAAATGAAATTTCATTTTGGTATATTTCAATTAAGTACTGTAAACCAGACATACAATACCCTATGTGCTGAGTTCCCTGGCTTAAGCTATTGTGTTTGGTTTTCTTCCTGTACTGATACAGTTAGGGAAAGGAGAGGAAAACATGTTGAGAGCATCTGTTTTGTAATATAATGGTGTTTTCAAAGTGGGGCTTACAGATCATCTGCCTCACAATATCCTTGTAAAAATCTTCAAAATGCAAGGCTCATGGACCTTAAATTTCTCCTTTTCATGGGTATGTACATATTACGTCCATTTCTGAAAAAGCACCTCAAAGTTATTCCTTTTTACTATAATTTAAGAATTAATAACATATTTACTATAATTTAAGAATTAATAACATATTTTTGTCCAAGTGTTTTCACATAATTGATTCTATTCATTAAGAATTTGATCATCCCTTGTTGTCTGAGAGTTGGTTCCAGAAACCCCTAGACACCATAGCCACCCAAACTCAAGCCCCTTATATAAAATGATATAGTATTGGCAAAGAGCCTCTGCAATCTTCTCCTATACTTTAAGTCATCTCTAGATGATTTATAGTACCTAATATAATGTAATGCTATGTAAATAGTTGTTACACTATATTGTTTGAAGAATAATGATGAAGGGGAAAAGTGTGCATTTTCAGACCAAACCATCTCAGGCTAAGTGTAGAGGCCACCTATGCAAAAGCAACATGTACTAAAGAGAGAGGGTCTATGTAATGCAGGAAGCTACATCAAGTATGCCTATGCATCACTTCATTCATGTAGATTCAGTATAGTGCTAAATGAGCAGCAAATTCAAATTTTGCTTTTTGGAATTTTCTGGAAAAGTTTTTGAATATTTTTGATCTTTAGTCGGTTGAATCCATAGATGTAGAATAGGAGGACATAGAAGGATGACTGTAAATCAGTCTCCTGAGTTCTAGTGGTGCATTTATACTCAATTTATTGAGTGTTTATAATTGATTTTCTATGTTTATTCTCGATTTAAGCAGAAAGCATTACTGCCCTTTCACCTTGATGTTTTGTGGTTAAATGAATACATCTCAGTGGAAGATAATCTTAGTCATGAGATTTTGCTCAGGTTTCCAAGCCTCAATGAACTTTAGTTGTATCATATTGAAAATTAGTATAATGATGATCTACTAGGATTGTTCTAAGAACTGAATTCAATGACATGCATGCCTGATAGCAACCAAAAAACTGTAGTTATTACAATATTCCTTGGAAAAACAATGGCTGCATATATTTATTCACAGTGAATACTTTTAGAGCACGGTGGTAGATATGTGATTTAAAAGCAATATTACCATTTTAAAAACACAAACAATAGCTATATATTTGCTGTCTCCATTAAAGGTATTCTCTTGGGATACCATATTTATTTCAAATATGCTGGCCTGCTTGAAATGTATTCAGAATGCTCTTTTGAATACAATTTAGAACTGTTTAATGATTACCTGCAAGTAGTTGTTATAATTAGCCTGTTATTTTCATCATTGTAAGTAAAATTTACAAGGAGGGGGAAACTGGTCCTTTCAAATACATAGTAATGGTATCAAATTTCTGCACTTTGAAAACCAACTTGCATTAAAATAATTAAGTCTTTCAAGGTCAAATCTGGTGAAGGGAAGGTATTGATCTTCAGGAGTCTGAAGTGAAATCTGACCAAAAAGGAGTGAGATTTGTGTTCTTGTGTAGGTTAAAAGCTAGCAATTTTCAGAGAGGAACATCAAGAATTACTGGGATAAGAGGTGAGCCACTAGTATCACTTGGATGTAAATATTTCTGTATATTTAGAAATCTGTCTTATTTTGGCCTAGTTTTGCCTAAAATATCACATGCTATCTATATTGCATATGCTATCTCTCCATTGGGTTCTGTATATCCTGAAATAAAGATTTCTATTTGCAGTTTCTAGGGAAGTGGGATCCAGGTAGTGTAATGGTGATACAGAATGTAGTATGAATATAGTATGAAATAGTTTCCTTAATATGTATAGAGGTTTGAGGTCTCATGAGACAGTTCACCTGGTTCTAATCATAGTGTCAGAATATCCTACACTTTGAGACCCTGGGCCAAGAATTACATATTCTAAAGTCTAAATGTCCTCATTATAAAATTGAGATTTTATGCTCTACAGGGCATTAGGTTGAGATAAAATAATGCCTGAGTAGTGCTTAGCAGCTCCATGGCACATGATAAGGACTGGATCAATAGTAGCTATTGTCAGATTTGTTAGGAGCAATGGGGAAATTCATTTATCTTGTTGAGAGGCTGACCAAGAAAGAGTAAAAGGGATAGATGGGAATTTGTCTCTAACCATCACAATAATCTCCCTAATTTAACTCGTTAATTCCCTTGAGGTCAAAAGTACAGTATTAATATTTCCCACATTCCAAATAGGGGACTCAGGTCACAGCAAGATTTCTAAGGGTGCCAGTGAGTTGTGAGTGGAGGTAGGAATCAAACTCAGCATTGTCTTCACTTTAGTTCTCTAACAGTCCACTGCCTTTCATATGCAGATGATTTGTTATGCAATAATTTAATTCAGTGCTTTCCATAAAGAATGCCACAGAGGGCCTACTTCAAGTGTGTTACTTTGTTGTTGCCCTGGTGACATTTGAAGAGCCCTTGGGCAACCACGATTATCTGAAGATCCCAGAGAGCAATTCCATGTGAACAAAAAGGATAAGTGTTACAGCGCAGCAGCTGTTCAATGCAGATTCTCAAGTTGTGAACCATGAATTGGTACTTTTCTTCTAACTCCTCCCCACTCGCCATTAGTCAGTATATTAGAAAAATAAATTCAGCTTTCCATAAGGTTGAACTTATGCATAATTAAAGAACTCAAAAATTTTAATGAAATATTAAAAAACCTTTTTAACTATTGACCAAAAATCATTTTGGAAATATACTAAAGTGTTAGAATTGTGAGTTATTATAAGAATTGTAAGAAGTCATTAATTATGGTAAATCTCTTAAAAGAAAGGCTTTTATATAATTCATTTTTGTATACCCAATATGTTGTACAGAATCTTGCATAATGCAGGTCACCATAAATGCTCACGAATGAACAAATACAGTCTTTGAGGTCCATTTCAGATCATTTTTTTCAAGAGGATCCTTTTTAGGTAACTATTGTCCAAAAGCCTTAGGAAAAATAGATCAAGAAGTAATATCAGTCACTTTATGGAGATTACCAACTACCCAGTCTCTCTAATATTTCACATGTACATCTGACACACATTAAATCTAAAAAACCTGCTCCAAGATCTGAAATGAAGAACATCAAGATACTGTAGTAAACAGGGAATTCTAGGAGGTCCTGCTAATTCAGAAAAAACCATCTTTTAAAGCCATGGAGGATTTCATACCCTTTGCAATATTCATGCAAGCAAAGACACACTACTGGTTACCTATAAACTCATAAAGTAATTTAGAAATTACTTTAGAAAAAAATTAATTAAGAAAAATGGGCACAAAAATTAATAGGGTCTACTGATGCTTATGATGAAGAAAAGAAAATGGATTCACATATTTACATACACATGATCATGAGGTTACATCCCTATAAATCTATTGTAAATTGAAAATATCACAAGTTGAAAATGCATATAATCTGCCAAACATCACCATTTAGTCTCTGCTTCCTTAAATGCGCTCAGAACACTTACATTAGCCTACGGTTGGGCACTATCATCTAACACAAAGTCTGTTTTATAATAAGTATTGACTATTTCATGTACACACACAGATGGGTATTTTGTAGACATGATGGAATGGGAAAACATGAAGCATAATATTTAAAAAAACCCTACTGGCAACACTATATATTGTAGAGTATCAGTTGTTTGCTCTCATGATTGTGTAGCCGACTGGGAGCTGCATATTGCTGCTGCTGCCCAGCATCTCAAAAGTAGAGCAGACCTCATATCACTAGCTCTGGAAAAGGGCAAAATACAAATTTCAGAGTTCAGTTTTTACTGAATACGTATCACTTTTGTACCATCATAAAGTCAAAAAATTGTGAGCTGGGAATTGTTTGTAATCTTAAATTATAAGATAATTTGCAGATTACTCAATACATCACCAAATACAAGATCTGAAAGCTCATCTTTTGGCTCTATCTACCTCTTCAGTCTTTACCTGCTCTCTTACTTGTAGCTGAGGTCTCAGCAATATTGAGTAATTACTGATTCTGCTTCCTGTCTGTTCTTTTTCATATAATCTTTCTTCCCTCTCCTCAGAGCCTCTCTCTTTTAAGGTCCAACTCAGAGGTTCACTACTCTGCAAAGCCACTCCATCCTCTGGCTTCCCTTCACAATTTGTACATTATTCTAGTCCTGTACTTGTCTATAATTTTTTTGTGGGTTAGACTCGGTGTTTTTTCATTTTCTTATTCTAATATAGAGCATAGCAAATTATCTGACATATAATATTCATTTAATATTTATGTTCTGGTATAAATATAGGAGAAATTTTTCAACTGAATACATTTGAGAGACATATTGTTTAATTAATCTCACTTTAATTGTTTTTGAATGAATGAGAAAATCAAATTTCCCCCATTTGTATGAAAGTCTAAGGATCAGATGTTATTTTTTTCCTTCTCTTAAGTGATGAGCCTTATTTGACTAGCAATAGAATATTTTTTTGTATAACTGATATATAAACTAAGTTTGAACTTTCTGTAAGCCTCTAGTAGAAGCCTCATTGCTTCTACTCTTGGCCTCTATTATTTTTTCTACTGACCTTTTGCATAATAAACCAAGCATTGTTCTCAGAGAATCATACCCAGACTCCTTCCCTGACATAAGGCTGCAGAAGGGCTGGCTACCTGTCCCTCCCATGTCTTGCCACTCTGGCCCTGCTTCAGGATTAAACCCATCCTATTTCTTCTGCCTAGAAAATTTTCCTCCAGATCTCTACTTCAGTGCTATTTCCCCAGACAGCCCTCCCAACAAAGGATTGCACGTTTTTGACTCCCCAAGCTGAAATGCTGAAATTCCAACTCCCAATGTATTAAGATTGTGAGGGTGCAGAAATCTCAAATGTGATTATGCTCTTATAAAAGTTAACTTGCTTTCCCATCCTCCTTCTACCATGTGAGGATAAAACCAGAAGAATACGGCATTGTGAAAAAGGGCCCTCACCAGAACCCAAAAATGCTGGCTTGGACTTCCAGCTTCCAGACTGTGATAAATAAATATTTGTAGTTTAAGTTGCTCACTCTAGGGTTCTATTATAACAATCCAAACTGCAAAGACACTTTGCCTATCAGATCCAAAACATCACCCACTTCCATTCTCTAGCTCCTATATAATTTTGTTTTTCTTCATAATATGGTATTTTTAAAATTTATAATAATGCATTATTTATTGTTATCTGGCTCTACCAGTTGAATGGAAGCATTGATTTTTGTCTGTTATATTCACCACTGAATCTTTAGTAGCTGGGACAGTGTTTGGCATAGCAGATTCTTAATAAATATTTGTTGAATAAATCAAATGAATGAAAATCTTGGAGTATCTACAAAAATAAAGTCATAATTTAAAAAATTTACAAATAATTCCATTATTTTCTGTAGTTCTATAATAATTTTAAAAATGGTCAAAAGGAATTTTTTAATCTTATATAGATGATAAAACAGATGTTCAAATTTCAACTATACCTTATCCATTTTCCCACCCTAACATGTTATAACAGCAGTGTTTGTTACCTTTAGTGGTAAAATGAGAATTGCTAATTACACTTTGGAAGGAGGTTAGAAGACAGGAAAAGGTTATCTTCCATTAGACCACAAAGCTGATAGTTGTGTCAAACATCTGGGGGTAGTATCACAGCACAGTAGGTAGCATTTAGGGTCATCTGAGGTGAACTCAGCACTTAGGAGGGAGCAAGCAGATGCGTTTAATATCCTTTAGCCAGGTAGTCTTCTCTTTAATCAGTCACTGAGTCAGTGAGGCTGGCTGCCAACAAACACTTATAATACTTAGCTCAAAGGATAGGCTTTCCTACTGACAGTAAAAAGGTACTCTCCTTTTCCTCAGAAAGTCTGTACTCGCCTGGTACAATGGCACATGCCTGTGATCCCAATGACTCAGAGGGTGAGACAGGAGAATCACAAATTTAAAGCCAGCCTCAGCAATTTTGCAAGACCTTGTCTCAAAGTAAAAAAAGTGCTGGAGATGTTGCTAAGTGGTTAAGTGTCCCTGGGTTCAATCTCCATCACTGAGAGGAAAAAAGGTCTGTACTCTAGTACACTAATTTCTGAAATAGGCCTTTTGCTTATGAATGAGTGGCTAAGTACAAAGTCACCTATAATCCCAAGAGTCAATAGGTGTGATTTTGAGTTAGGCTCTAATCTCAAATTTATCACGAATGAGATATGTGATCTGGAACAGATTAATTTAACCTCTCTGAGGTTCCAATCAGTTTCTAAAAGAAATGTCTTGGACAAGATAATTTATAAAGCTTCCATGAGTGCTAACATTTTATGGTTCATTGAGTGCAAAGAAAGAAGAAGACAGACTATTGGCTGGAATTCTCTTGGAATATTAAAGGGGTTGAATAAATAAATATGATTTCTATCCAATATCAGTTCAGCTCTTTGAATCTGGCTAGGCAGAAATTCACAAAAGAAATATGAAAAGACACTCAGCCATTTCTTCAATAACTGGGTTATTTTAGCGTGTAATTATACAAAGGAGATGAAAAGTTTTTTTTTAAATGTAAAACAATGTCTCTCTATTGTAGTATAAAAGAAATTCTGCTAGGAAGATAAAGACTAGACAGTAGAAAGAATGAAAAGGCAGTAGAGTGAGGCCAGCAGAGACCCCACTCTGTACCTTACCACCTGTGCAGGCCACAGGTCTCAGTCAAGTTCCTTACTCAAGTACCTTACTTACTCCATCGTTAATATGGGGATAATGTTCACAACCTCAGAGTCATGAAAGGAAAAGCCAAAAGCAGTCCCTCACTGGAGTTGGGCCTTCTGGTCTCTCATCACCCAAAGATTACTCATGGAAAGGGAAACCTTTGTGAAGTGGGAAGGGGATCGCCAAAATGGCACTGGCAATGAAATCATGAGGGACTTGAGCTAGTTCTTGAAAAATGGGTAGGATCTGGGTAGGTATAAGGAAAATAAAGGATTAGGTCTAGAAAAGAGCATAAGGCAAGGAACCTGGGATAGTCATGAGAATTTAGAGTCTATCCCCAATCTTTAATGGGAGGACAGTATTAGGCAGGGTGTCACTTGGAAAATTTGTTAAAAAATACGTATTACCTTCTTTCTGCATCACCACACAGTAGGTCTAATGAGGAGTCCAAGGATCTGGAATTTACACAGCTTTATTGACAGTTCTGATGTACCCTCAGGTTTGGGAGCCATGGGTTCAGCTAACGGCTACTGACTGATCTGGAAAGAGCTGAGCTTACACCGGGCAGCATGAAAGTGATTAAAAGAACAAGCCTAGAGTAGGAGTCTGGATTCAGATCCCCTCTACCATGTGCTGACTATGAGACTCTCTGAAATCATAACTTTTTCTTATCCTCCTTTGTTTCATTAATGTAATAGCAATTATGGCACACACCCTGCCTCCCTCAAAGGATTTTGTAAGAACCTATTGATTTTAAGCCATTTCATTAGGGGACAAATACTTAGCTTTAAAATGCTCCACAAATATTCAGAATCATTGCTAATCATCATCATTATTACCAAGGAGACCCTGGGATGCCAGAATGCCCTGTAATACCCGAGGATTATCTTGAATTCGCAGTGAGGCTGGGCTCTGAAAATGTACTGTGTTGTCCCTATAACACTCAAGAACTGTTACTCCTAAGATTAAGCACGGGTCTTGGAGCCTTCTAGATCTCACGAATGTTACAAGTCATGAGAATCACGTCACTCTTATAAACCTACATAGCTATAGAAAGTAAGTATGCACCTTAAATAAGTCACTTACCTCACTAAATCTTGGCTTTTTCACCCATAAATTGGGGAGAGCAGCAGTACTCAGAGTGCCCTTTGACATTTACCATGTGCAGGAAGTGGGGCTACGGAAGTTGAAATTCATCCTAGGATAAACTCATTGAGACACACACCCATGAGGCTGCATCTTCTAAGGGGAGGCACCTTTATCTAATTCATTAGCACAGAATAAAGCTTTTTCAAAAATCACAGCAAGGTGCTGTATATGTGGATAGTGACACTAGTGGTGCCTACTGAGATGCCTGGACATTAAATGACAAAATCAGTAAAGTACTTAGCACAATTCCTGGCATGTAAAAGGGCCCAATGCTGGTAGCTATTAATAGTATAATATCATTAACTTATTGTGATCAAACTACCAAACCAGAATAACTTAGATGAGAAAAGTTTATTTGGTATCATGGTTTCAGAGTTTCAGTCCATGATCAGTTGGCTAGTCAGCTGGCTTTATTGCTCTGGGCCTAGGGTGAGGCAGAACATCAAGGTGTAAGGGCATGGTGGAGGAAAGCTGCTCACCTCATGGTTGCTAGGAAGCAGACAGAGATAAGATAAGATAGATAGATAGATGGATAGAAAGATAAAAGGAGGAAAGAGAAAAGAAGGGAAGGGAAGAGGAGGCACAATATTTAATCTCCAAGGCACATCCCCAGTGACTCATCTCCTCTAGCCAAGCCCTACCTGCTTAGTTATCTATAACCCAGTAATCCATTCAAATATGGATTAATCCACTGATTAGGTCATGACTCTCATAGTCTAATTGTTTCACCTACCGCATTAATATGGGGGCTTTTGGGAAACATACCATATCCAAACCATAACACTCATTCACTCAGCATGCACTCACTGGGCAGCTTCTGTACCCAGCTACTATTTTAGGGCAGTTGGCATGTCACAATGAAGAGCTTGAGGCTTTGGGGAAATACAGGCGTTTGGGTAAATCACAGCATTTAACTATTCAGACAGGAGACCCCGTTTCAGAGCTATCTTATAGTTTGAACTTCTGAATATGATGACGGTGCTACTGATGCTACTCCTACAAATTTAGCATTTCTTATCTGGAAAGTAAAACTTGATAGGACTCCTTGATAAAGTTTCTTACACTCTCATACTTCTCTTGTATTTAGGATTAGATATATAGAACTCGTTTACCAAGCCACTGTCACCTGATTTTATTCACGGATTACTACTGTGCCCATCTGGAGGCAGGGCCCTGCTATCAGGTGGATCAACTTTATTTCCACAAGGCCTACAACAATGTGAGTATTCAAAACTGTTCAAATATATTCTCAGAAGATGTAACATAAAAGGAAATGGAAATGCATGCACTCCTTGTTTTTCAGTTGTCTGGGAATGCATATTTTTTACATTGTCAATGAGAGTTCTATGTACAGGTGCTGTTAGCAAAAGAGGATTTAACCTTTGAAACTTTGTGAGACTAGACACAATCAGTTTTAGTGTTCTTCCCAGGGACGGATGGGCATAATGACAAAATAAAATGTTGGCAGACATATCCTGAAAAATCTCTGGTGATAAATAATAGGCTTTATTGCTATATCTCCTAATTTCCTTTCCTAAGAAGGTGGAAACTGCATAGGAAATAGCTTTAATGGTTTTAATAGAATTGTTTTGATGAATTAATTTATTATTGGCACTATAAATAAATATTTAATTAAGAAACAATTTAAGAAGTTTTCAAAACAAGGATCTGAAAGTCTAGTAGATGAAGAATTGTATATTGTTCCAATTTCTTATTATACCTAAATGTCATACTTTTAAAAAATTAATTAAAATATTTACTTTAATAAATGTAATAACTAAATTATAATCATTATAACTCTGCAAACATCAGGGATAATGTTAGTACCTTGCTTCATAATGGTGCTGTCAGAATCAATAAGCAATAAAATAAAATACACTTCCCCTCTTGAAGTGCACCTTTCCTGAGAGCAAGAGGCACAGAGGATGCAAATTGTGAATTTGCAGATGCTCAAGAGAAGCCTTCCAAGGTCCCTTCCAGATCTAACCTCCTATGATTTTACTAGTTGCTTTTATCTTACCTTTAACATAAAAGTGAACTCACAAAGCAAGGCATGATTCCACAAGAGGTTGGCTTCCTCTGAGTAGGACTGGCCCCATCATTTTCAGGGCTCCATGCAAAATGAAAATGTGTTTTCTGAATTTCAAGAATTTCAGGAGATTAACAGTAAAGCATTAAACCAAGAAGTGAATATTTCTGGCTGCTGGCCTGTGAAGTCCCAGGCCTATGAAGTCCACCAGCCCTACTTGACTGGTGCAGGAACTGTTGAGGTTTTAGGGGTGTTTTCAGGCCCTACTCTTAGTGTATCCCTTTCTTGCTCCTTCTCCAATTCTAGCAGACATAGTTCCAATAATCGAAGGTACCAGTTGTTATTGCTGTTGATATAGACTAGATAACCAAATCTACACGGGGAGTAACACTGTGGATTTCCTAGGTTACACTCATGGGCATCTGCTCTTTCTCTCATCTATCTAATATTCTATGAAATCCATCAGAGGAGAAACTAAAAGACTTAGGAATATTAAGTTCTTTTAGGTCCACAGTCTAGTTTTATAGATTCATTGATTTTTTAAAGCTAAGTGGGACCTGAGAGATTATCCTACTCCAATGTCTCACATTTTAATTAGGTCGTCATCACATCCAATTTAGTCCAAGGACATGCAAATGAATTCCTCATTGCACAGCTTTAAAGCTGATGGTGATTTTGATGAACAAACCTTAATTGATGATAAGTAAAGACAAATGTTAGCATAATGAATGGTTCATTCTATAACACTAATGGATCTATATGAGATGCTGCCAACCATGCTAAAAACATATTTAGCAGTTTACTTTTTATCCGAGTCAGAATAAGGAGAGTGAGGCAAATGTTCTGCCACTTGAAAGTGCCTAGACATACAATCTCAAATGGGTTCAAAAGATATGCCAACAAGGCAAATAAATCCAGAAGCGAAGAGGGTGGTGGCTTAAGGTTAGTGTTAAAAGAATCTTTTTCCTTAACCAAAAAACACATGTTTCTGCTGCTGCTGCTGTTGTGTGTGTATTGACATTGTATTAAGTGCTTTTTAAATATTAACTCATTTAATCATTCATAAGTACTCTATGAGGTAAGTACTATGTTTATCTCCTTTTTTAAAGATGACAGAAATGAAGAACATTGGGATTAACTATATTGCTCCCAAACCTCCTGCTGACAAGATAGAGGAAGGATTCAAACCCATGTAGTCTTGGCTCTAGTAGCTACTCTTAACCACCAGATTGTGATGTTGTGCCAGTGATCTTCCATTATGTCCCAACACCACTAACCCCACTCTCTACTGTATGGTTGTATGAACCAAGAGTTAAAGAACATGCACTGAGGACACTGGGCAGTCCATGCTCCTAGCACTATAGCTACACCTGTGAAAAATGTTTCTGTTAGTATTATAACTGAACAATGCTAATTTCACTAATGTTAACCACTCATTATATACCTGTGATAATATACATATAACATTCCAAATAATTTCAATTCCTTTCCACCATGATGATGTTCCCCTGAAGGTTAACACTGCAGTTTTTTCATATACTGTTATTGCTTTGATTTAGATTTAAGACCTAGAAATCAAACAGCACAAAGTTTCTCTTTTTTACTTTCTGGAACAAAATAGCCTAAAAGACACTAGTTGAAATATGCAAAAGACTTTTTAAAAATTTACTTTCATTCTAATAATTTCTCTTATTTTATGTGTATTACTTATGAAGTGTTCTCTTGCCACTGAAAGGATGAAGTTTATTTCAAGACCATGGGCATGGGGAGAACTCCCTGTAGCTAGGAAAGATATAAACCATCATTGTTTTTGCAGAGCTATGTGAGAAATACAACTCAACATCAGGTAAGTGGGGGGAGGATCTGTCTTGCTATTTTTGTGATGTCACTGTGACAACCCATACATTCTCATGAAATGATTGATTAGTATAATTTGTACTTTCTACCTTTCCTAGATATTCATACATTTATACTTTGTGATGTTATTCTAATTGTCAATAAAAAACACTTTCAAAAATCCTCAAGGAACCTGAAAATATTTCTACTTTATCTGGATGAAGAAAGGATAAGTATAAAATTCCAATTTAATATCATTCCTAGTAAATGTATCAGTTTTTATGGAGTTGCATAATTGTCTCTATTCATTTAATTTTCTACATAGGAAAAAGAAAGAAAAATTCAACAAATACCATATAGCATAATGAAATATAGATAATGTTTGCTCTATTGTACAAAATAACAACCATAACATTCTGGAATTTTTACTTTGGATAAAAGTGTTACCAAAGAAATATTCTGCCTGAGAATGTAAAATGATTTGACACAGCAGATTTGCAAATTCAATATTGTATAGTCATGGCACATTCTATACTGTCCTTTGCAATTTCTGGAAGCTTGCTCTATTTCTGGTCAGATAGATCAGTTAAGTGATTTCAGCAGCATAATGAAATTTACGTGCTTTGCCAGGATACAACCACAGTACGGAATTAATATCCTGCACTACTGTCCCAACATGCTTTGACAAGGATGCTATTTCATGGCTCAATAAATACTTATTGACTAACTACAAACATGACAAAAATGTTTGTCCTTCAACTTGACTGTTTTAGGACTACACACTCAAGGACCCTGAAAAAAAGCCCAGGAATGTTGTAATATTTTTTAAGCCATGTTTGTTTTCATTTTGCAATATTACTAAACTTTCGAAAGGGTAGAATAGAAATATCCTATTGGATAAAACTACAATGTCTCCAGGCAAATTTTTCTTTACAAGCTATTTTGTTCAACATAAATTTTTAAAAAGCACAAACTTTACTAGGCATGTACTCTGTGGCTAACTGGTCAAGTTGGTGATTCACAAAAATAAATAAATAAATAAAAATGAAGATCTTCAGGAATTTCAGCTAACTGGTTAGGCTTGTCTTTTATTCTAAACCACTACAAACAATTAACATGGTCTTCCTCCATTTCAGTTCCAGGAGGAAAGGGTATTTGTTACTTTTAAGGATTAGCCAGCAATTTGTATTGGCCAAATTTAAGTTATTCTCCTGATAAATGCAGAAAATTAAGTTACTTCCCTTTCAAATACAAAAAATTAAGATGTTGGCTACTTATTTTTCCTCTGAGAATACCACTTCAATCAACTTTATTTTTTCCATCGGCAATACACAACTGATAAAAGTCAGTAAATGGATGCAATATTGGAAAAATCAGTATGTATAATCTTTCCTACTAGCTAAACCCACCTGCCCACTACAAAGTTCTTACCCTGTTGCACATGAGCCCAATAAGTTTCAGGAATTAGAGAAGTATTTAGTTAACTATATTTTTCTTTTTTTTGTGAGGATTTTTTTTTTTTTTTTTTTTTTTTGGTCAGGGGCAACCTTAAGAAGTCTTTCCTACTGTTATTTTACAATTTTAATTTTTACTTTACAATGTAGGTTTTTAAATTAAAAAGGCATTTTTTAAAAAAAAATTAGACATATTTTCATGATTTTTAAAAAATTCACCAACAGTTCTAGAACCAAATAAGCAAATTTATTGCAAAAGATTATTCAATATAGTACTGCTATATTGTTAGAAGAAAGCAGCTATCTTTCTAATCCTCCTAGGAATTTAGCACATGCATATGTATATTTAGGTCCAGATGCTGTGCTCTAAACAAAGAATGCCCTAGAACTTGGTCCTTGGTCTCTTTTTCCCCTTACCTATATTCTCCTTCTAAGTAGCCCCTAGAGTTCCAAGGTTTTATAGAGTAGTTTGTATGCATCCCAAATTTATTTCACTGGTTCTGATTTTCTTTCCAAAGCTCTATTTGTACATCCAATTCTTTGACTTTTACATTTGGATCTACAAGGCATTCCAAAGTTAACGTGGCCAACAGAGAACTCTTCACTCCTCTTCCTTCCCTTTCACTGCCAGCTGTTCCCATCTCAGCCAATAGCAACTACCCTCCATTAGTGGCTTATATTCAAACCTAGGTGTCCCCTGGCCTCCAACAACAGTCTGTCACATTGCTGTATCTACTTCCAAGACATTTCAAATTTGTCCCTTTCTCTTCATTTCTACTACTGTCTCCCTAGTTCATGTCACTGTTGTGTCTCATATGAACCACTGCTGGTAGTAATTCAATCATGTCTTGTCAATTAAAAGTCTTTTGAGTACCAAATTCAAACTTCTTTCATTAGCAAGGAAGCTCATCATAATATAATAACCTGATCCTGTCAATGTATCTGACATTGACTTCTTTTTCATTAATCTTCCTGTTCCACTGGCTTTTGTTTTTCTCCTCATGTCCCTGTAATAACACAAGCTTACTTTGACCTCATTTCTTTTTTTTTCTCAAAAGTTTTATTAAGTGCTTAAAATATACAGTGAGCATCCTTTTTGCAAAATGGTTAGTACCAGATGTGTTTTGGCTTTCAGATTTTGGAATATTTGGATATATATAATGAGATATCTTGGGGAGGGAACCAAAATTTAAAATCAAATTCATTTGTTTCATATATACCCTACATACATAGTTGAGAAGTAATTTTATACAACATATGAAATAATTTCATGCATAAAAATAAGTTTGCATATTATAGTTGAAGAGACTCAGAGGGTCTTTTACCCTGGAGGATGCTGAAGAAAGTGTTCTGTGCACCTGTGTCTTGACCATAATCCTATCACTTGAGGTCAGGTGTGGAGTTTTCCACTTGTGGCATCATGTCAGTCTTCAAAAAATTTTCAGATTTTAGAACAGTTTGAATTTGGGATTTTCAGATTAAAGATGTACAGCCTGGATAACATTGTATTAGACCTAGAATTCTATGGTTATCATGCATTTAAATGCAAATCAATGGTTCTTAATCCTGACTGCATAGTGGAACCTTCTACAGAATGTTAAAAAATACTGATGCCCAGGCCTCACCTGAACTGAATCAGATCTCTGGGAGGGAGGGGAACAGGGCATTGGTGCTCTGAAAGGCTTCAGATGATTCTCTGTGCAGACAAAGTTGAGAACCCTGATATGGATGATGCTCTCTCCTTCTCTGGTTTTAATTGCATATTTATTTGACTTTGATTTTTTTTGTTATTATTCATATAAATCACCTATCAACATAGGTCCATCAAGGGACATTTTTAAAAAGAGCAGGAACAACAACACCATAACAGAGCAGGAGGGCCTATTTTTCACATTATCTGATAATGAAAAGAATATGAGATACACAGAAAGGATCAGATAGCATCATCCTGTACTTTTGATATCATGGAACACATTTAAGTTTTAATAAGGTACTTTTTTATGGCTCATGTTTTATTCTTGATTCTGCTCTGCATTAAAGTCCTAATCTTGTGTTTACATCATATTGAAGGATGCTGCTCTTCAGTTTGAGATGAATGAACATGTTTTAACATGATGAGACCTACTGAAATTTGGTGGCATAAATGTTTCTAATGAAACTCAAACTTTTTAGTTGTTTAAGTTCGTATATTCTTGGCAGCAATATATTTCCTGTGGTTCAGAGAAATTATTTAAAATAAGACTATAAAAGAGATCAAAAGACTTGGACATCAATTAGTTCACAAGCCACCTAAATATTGTTATATGAGCATAAAGGAATCAAACATATGGGTGAGATTTCCATTAAAAAGTACAAACTTTTAAATAAAGGATCAGAAAGCTTTAGAAAAGTCATTTGGATTTTCTCAGACCTTAGCATTTGAAAAGTGGCTCAAGCTGCTTACAGATACCAAAAAATTAAAGGGTATGCTTTCTGCCTAAAGAATTTAATAATGCTATAAAAGTTCAGAATTGTCACAGTAGTGGATGATTAGGGAAATGGGGAAGCCAAAAGAACCCGTCACCTCATCTACCTGGAAGAAACATGCAGTTTACTAAGGGTTTACCACAGCCTCTCATATTTGCAGCCCCTTCTCTGGGAGTGGGTGGGATTGTATCACATAGGGGGTCCCAACAAGTTATATGTATGGATATTTATTTGTTTAAAATCTCTACAAGATCACATGCTAACCAGCCCAATGGGATGACCTAGAGACAAGCTATTTTAAGTGCATGGGGTTATCTTTGTCATTCCTAGATGGAAGAAAGTAATTTTTGCAGGCCTTTTGTTATTATTTTTTAATCTATACGTAACAGAGAACCTTAGAAAGGAGTGGGAGTCCATATCTTCACAAAGCCTAGGGAAGAGGCAGTGTGGTGTAATAGGAAATGGGCACAGAAGGCCTTTGATTTCTGATGAACTGAATTTGAATCCTGCTTTGAACACTACCCAACTCTGTCATTTGGATATAAACAACAATTATCACCACTAATGCAATAATGAATGTTGAGATGACAGATGAGTAAAACTCTTACTGACCCCATGAGAAGATCAGAATTTTTGGAAATCAAGAAGTATGCACTGGCAAAAAACACACAACTTAATGGAAATTTAGCAACTACCCCAGAATTGGAAAGCCCAAGCAGGGCTCCCAATACCAGTTTTTAAATAATTCCCATGTATTATTTTAAAATAAAATGAACATAATTGAACACCATTCTCATCTTATCCTTTCATTGGTTTCATTATTTGTGTCATTGTGACCTATGTTAAGAAATGCTCCCCCATGTATGCTCCCCTCCTTCCTGAAAATAGTCCCATATCACAGAAATCCAAAGGCTTCAATATGCGTAAACAGTTGTATTTCTTTTTACTTACAATCACATTTTCTGTTCAGTTAAAAAGACACTTTTTCAATGAAGAACATTTAAGATTGAAGTAGAATAAATATTTCCTTCTCTGGGATGTAAAAAAGCAAAGAGAGAATCAAATACCTCCAGAATTCTCTGGACAACAAACACAAATTTGTTATGAAGAACTCTGAAGGCTGTTAGGCAAATTAAAGAAAATCCAGCACAAAACTTTTATCTGATAGAAAAAGATAAACAAAACAAAAACCAAAAAGACAATAGTCTCATATCATCTCTTGGCAGAACAGATGCCCTCTGGGGACATATTCACATAGTTGGTTATTCTGATGTTGCAAACTGAACCATTTAAGGACACTTTTACAAATGAAGAACACTTTCACTTAGAATTGATGCCAACATTAATAACTTAAGTATTTCAATGTCTCATGGCCAAAGTTCCATATTTTAGCTACCTTAGCAAGAAAACCCAAGAAAATCAATTTGCATCTAAAAGCTCCTTCATGGAGTTGGCTTGGTTTTTGTGGCAAGCATCCCAGCTTGCTTAGAGAGGCAGAGGTTGAAGTCAGCTTCACAGTGGATTGTTTGGTCCCAGTTGAATAACCTGCTGGCATCCACTGTTAGCAGAGTGGTAAGCAGATTATGGGTAAACAGATATTAATATTTTGATTAAACATTTTAAAACCTCATACTGCTATTTTAAAAAATAATTGCACTTCTCTGAGAGAGCTCTTATACTTACCATTCTGAAGCCACTTTTAGCCTTAATTTCTATATATTCATGGTCTTAAAATCTCTACCTATAGTTTATTTCCCAGGATCAAAACTTTTCCACACCATTGCCTTACCTGCAATGTCTAAAATTCATGTGAATATATGATCCTCCTGGACAACCATAATAGTTTTTAGTGTTTACATCACCCTCCCTTCCCTCTCAGATCATCTTTTGAAAAAGACAGTGCTGTAGTCATTTTTGGTCATAGTTTCTATAAAACCCAACATAACCTTGGCAGCCCTCCTAAAAAGACTTCTTGTTTCCCAAGGATCCACTGATTTAGCAGACTTAGCAAAGTTAAATAACAGAAGCTATGAAAGAGTAAGCATTCTGAAGTCGTGAAGCAATGAAAGTTTACTAGACCACAAAATTTTCTCTAACACTATCCATCATATAGATTATATAATTTAACATGATAACAGGGAATGTTATTAATTGTTATTAATCAAGGTCTACAATGCATATACAGGTCTTCAAAAATTAACAGTAAAAATTACTGGGTGACCACAACTTATTTCTGGGAACAGACTGAAAAACCTGTTTATTTCTTGGGTGTTCACTAAATGGAGCCACAGTGCTGGACAGAAAATATGGGAGAACATTTTATGCTCACCACAGTGAGTGCTGGAATCATCCATAATGCCTACTTTTAATTTAGTTAACCTGATAATGACCTTCTGCTCAAGGTAATAAACACTGGGGCATCTGCTCCAGAATGCCATCAGGTTGTTGGGGAACTGGGTTGCATGGATTTAAGAGCAGAACATTAGCAACCTACAACCTATTAAACCTACAGTCTAAATAGGAAAAGGGAGAGGAGCTGCTCAAAGAGGGTTAAATCTCCCACTTTACCTGTGGGATCCTTTCTTTCTGCAAATCTCATACCTTCTTCTCTAGAACTCTCTCCCACCCCTGCATCATTGTCTATCTCAGGAGATACCACTGGAGAGGACAGCAAGATCCAATTGGCTCATGTTCACCTCGGAGGTCCTTCTCCTCACACTTCCCTCAATTCCTGAAGCATCTTCCAGCAGGTCACATTTGAGCAAAAGAGGCCAAAAACCTACACAGCCCAATAACTGTGCTAGGGAATTGGGCCACTTTCTTTTATGGGACAGGTATGATGCAGTGACTAAAGGGACCTAAAGCTTCTAAGATGTACTCTGAGGAGGCCAGACCACTCACTATGCCTGTGGCCCTATAAGGGAGTGGTGCCAAGGAGCATGCACAGAAATGAGGACACAGCAGGGAGCTGGGGGTGGAACTATGCAAGGATTCTTAAGAACCTCTTGGCTCAGAATGATCATCTCCAGTCTTTCTCTGATTCCTGGGCAATGGATTCCCACAGACAGGCTCTTCTTTGCAACCCCAAAGGGAAGAGAGCCTGATCCACAGCTGGACAGGGGTGCAAACAGCTGGTTACTAGCACCAACAAATGTTTCCCTGTTTTCCTCTCCCCCTAAACGTTCGGTCTCTCAGAGCTTTGGTTGTGCTCCCTCGCCTTGAACTGACTCTCCCCTCACCCACTCAGTGGATGTGTACCTCGTGGAAAAGGCAAGGCTGGGAAAGAGGCTGCCTTAGGAAAGGCCATTTGGGGTGGGGTGGAATGGGATAGCAGAGGCACAGAGGCCAGCCAGAAGAAGTGGCCACTGGGAGGAAGGCTCTCCAGGTGACCCCTGCTCCTTCTTTCCATCCACATGGAGCACCCCTCCAGGCAGTTATCGCGCACGCGGGGTGTTCAGCCCACACCCACCCGCGTGCGCTGCGCTGGCCCAGGGAGGGTGATGCATGCCGCTTGATCTGCCCAACCTCACGCTCTGAAACCTGTGCCCAGATCACGCTACCACCATGGGACAGCGGGAGCCCGAGCTGGCAACGCAGCCCGAGCCTCCTCCCGCCCTCGCGGGTCCCGGAGTCTCGCGGACACCGACCTGCCAACCTTCTTTCCCGGACGTTTTTCCACAGCAGATCCCAGGCTCTGGCCGTAGAGTCCCGTAACTGCTCACTGATTGATCTCCTGAGGGGCGTTTGGAAAGCTCTCCGTTTGCTGGTCATTTTAGATCCTTCCTCATAACGACCGGCGGGCTCACCACCGCCACTCCCGCGTGGCCGCGACTCACACTACCCAAGACTGGAGAAGCCAGACGCATAACTCCAGCTGGGGTCCCGGGACCCGCTGAGGGCGCGACATGGGTCCATCGAGCGCTGGGAGGTTCCGCCACGCGCGCAGACAGGGATGCCTTGCCCTTGGAGTACCCTGCAAAGCTAACCTCTGTGCTTCGTCAACTCCTCACTCCTTTTCACTTTCCCTCTCCTCTCCTCCCCTCCCCTCCGCTGGGCGCTCCTCCACTACTCTTCTCTCCCTCCCCTTCTCTCTCCCTTTCCGACTGTCTAGCGCCCCGCTCCTTCCAGGAGCGTTTCCCCGTCCTTCCTTCCCTCCCTCCCTTTCCTAACCTGACAGCTTAGTCCTCATGCCCCCTCCCCCACCAAGCTTCTAACTCCCCTTTCTCAATTTCGCCCAGAGATGAGAAGCTGTACCAGGTTCTTGCTATTTCCTGATACTTGCCATCTTTCAGTCTCAGAAAAGGCCACCATCACAATTGTTATGAAAAATTTAAACATGCTACCCTTAGTGTCATGATAACTCATTGGTTTTCCTGAATTCAAATCACTTGAAATGAGCTTCTCTGTTAGGTTGACCTTCTGGAGTTCTAAACTGGTAACATAATATGTTAATATTTTTGTTTTCACCAATAAAATAATTAGCTGAATGCAATCTACAATGAAATTAACATGGATTAATTAATGAAATTAACAAATACTATTTCCATTGCATAAGCAATGAGAAAAATAATTTTCAAATATTAAAGTCAAACTGTGAGGAACCTACACAAAATAGATTTGCATACTCTGAGAAAGCATTAATATTCATACACAGTTAAAAAAATAGGTATTATGAGGAAGTGAAACATGAGAATAAAATAATTTTAAGGTGTTTTGGCCAAAAACATAAAATAGGATTTTAATTAGAAATTAACTCTAAACTTGCAGCCAAGAGAGGAGATGCATTGGCTCTTTAAGAAATACAGCAGTAGACCATCAACTCTTTCCTAGGTTTCAACTTTTAATTCATAAGGCAAGACAAAACTATCTCAGCCTCAGGGTGTCCTGCAATTTACAAGGATTTGTTTCTAAAGTTCTTTAAGGACCTTAAACAAAGTAATTATGACAATTTTATTTGATGTGATTCATGATGTTCAAATGCCCCATGGGAAGTTTGAAAATTTAAGAAAATCATTCAATCCTCCATTATACAAATCACTACTGATTTAGAATAGAAATTAGTGGGGCTGGGGTTGTGGCTTAGCAGTAGAGTGCTCGCCTCACATGTGTGAGGCCCTGGGTTTGATTCTCAGCACCACATAAAAGTAAATAAATAAAGATATGGTGTCCAACTAAAAAATATATAAATAAATGAAAAGAATAGAAATTAGCAGCTATCTAAGTATCCTCTGTACAGCTCTGTTAGTAAATATTTCCTCCACCAATTCATATTGTTGGTGGAAAGTGGGGGGGATGAGGATAAAATTTGTCTTTGTTATTTAAAACTCAAAAGAATAAATATTCAAAAGAATTCACTGGTGCAGCTCACTTGAGAATAAGCTAGAAGTAATGGAGAGCTGTTTTTGTGCCATCCTGTTAAGCCTTTGAAGTTGTCAGTTATGAAGCAATAAGGCATGGATCAGAAATGGACTTGAAATTGTGGCAGCCAGTTACAGACTAATCCAGATTGCCTTCTGGACCCGTGCCAAATGCCCTTCTGATTACATCCTCTGTTTTGTATGTATGTAGTAATAGTAACAAAATGCTCTGCAAGTTTGTGTCCTCTTAAAGTGGCTGCTACTCAGCATAAGGACAAAATGTTTAACAAATATGTCCCCTGGGAAGCTGTGTATTTGACTTTTAAAAGGGATCTCTTATTGAAATCAGAGGCTGGAGTTATAATATTATATACACAGGAATAGAGCAAGGAACATTCAAGTTAATTCAGTGATCATTTAGCTCCAAAGAACCTAGGCCCTTACTACTTTCTATTCTAACATGTATTTTATATTAACACACCCTGGATTAGGAATTTTCCTTATATGACTGATCTGAAGATAGAATCTGGCATTTCAAATTAGTTTAGTTCTGGCTGTTTCATGAGTGGAGTACTGTCTAAGAGAAGCTGATGAAAGATTGAAGTGATCTGCTGGGAACAGGTGCTGACTGAGCAGCTTGTGCCACACAGAATGGCCCAGCCCAGCTGCTGGCCCTGCTGGAGGAATCTCACAGCTGTGCAGACAGAGCCACCATAAATGCAAATGTTTCAACTCAAAAGGAAGCTCAGGGCCACTTGGAATATTTTATACAGGTCCTCAGCATCCACTCTCATTCTTCACAAGATCTGTTTCAAAGCTAAACCATAGGTGGAACTTCTCCTTTCCCCCTGGGGTCTTCATCTGCCAAAAGCTGATGAAAATACCACCTACTCCAGAGCAATGAAATCAGGCAGCTCCCTGCCCCTACCCGCCTTCTTGCTTACTCCCTTCCCGCCTATCACAACGGAAGAGGAGTGGCTCTTCCTACCCAAGACCTAGCCCCTAACCTGTACTTTGCTCTTTAGCCCTTCTTGTTCATATGGGAAATTTGCTGCATCTGCTATTTCCTCTGTGTCCCCCTCTCATTAGGTTCAACCCTCAAGTCTCAGCCTTTAACACAAACCATAACCGAAACAACAGCAACTATAATAAAGCATACTGCCTCTACCTTCTATTTCTTGGGTCGGGGGAGAGTCTTCCCTTATCAGTGCTACACTCTAGGCTGCCTCACTACCTCATTGAAACTGTTCTTATAATGTCACCAATAAATCATCTGGTTGCTAAATCTACTGGTTGTCCTTTCTGGGATGTGAGGGCTACTGCACACTGCTGACTATTCTCTTCCTCCTGACATAGTCTTGTATTTTGGTGTTCCTGGGACATCCTTACCTGGATGGACTTCTTTTTGTCACACCAGACCCCATGTGGCTCTTTTCAAGGCCCACTTGGTTCATACAGAAAGTACCTGTGTTTAAAATATAGCTGGAGAAATAGACCTATGCGATTCTTTTGTTTCTGCTCTCAATAGTAACTCCCTAAAGGCTTTTATTGTGTATAACATTACACAATCCACTTGGCGCATTGGAAGGATTCAGTCTATGCTACCAACCATAATACTATTATTATTACATCACTGTTTAGCCCAAATCTTTCCCAAATTCTTATAAGAAACCGTGACACCCAATCTAAATAACATTATAACTCCCTCCTAAGGCATCCAGTTTAATTTCTTGATAGTATTCTTCACTTCTGGACATTTTGTGTGTTTGTGGTTGGTCTCCAGGCAGATGTGTCTTACTCGTTTGTAGATCCTGATAGTCGGGCTCAGTAAATACTTATAGAATAAATGAAGGATTGTACTCTAAGGACATATTTTGTTTAACTTCCTTTATGCAGTAACTCTGACTGAATGCCCTTATCTCACTTTTTTCCCCCACTCATCCTTATTCAACTTGAATGCCACCTTCTCCTGGAAGGAGGAGGTTTTGTAGATTTGTAGATTTACTAATCCTACTGGCTGGCTGGTTCTTCCTCTACTATGTTTTCACAGTGCATTGGGGTCCCTTCTAGAAGAGCACTTATTGCAGAGCACTGTGTATAATTGTTTTCTCTCTGCCTCCCCAATAGTCCTGAGATCCCCCTGCAGATCTGGGACAGTACTTTTATTTCTGAATCCTTTGTGCCCTTTTCAGTGAATAGCACATAGTAGAATGATTTACTAACTAAATGAATATTCTTATTATTTTAGATGACTCATTATCAGTAAGATCTGTTACTTAGTATAAATATAAATTTTAATTATGCTTATGATGCTATTGTTTCATTGTCATTAATTACTATTTTCTTATATCAATTTTATCAATTTAAATACAAAGATTATATGTACTGATGATTATAGTTTTTAAACACAAAGCTATAATTAGAAACATTAAAATCACCTGTATCAAGAGCTGATATCATTTGAAAATTTTCCTTTCAGTTTTTTCTTTGTATATTAAAAAAAGAATTTTATACAAAATTTTACACTTTTTTTCAGTTAGCATTAGGTTGTAAGAATTTTTCCAATTTATGTTATCTTTTAAAATGGTTTTCAACAAATATATAAAATTCTATTGGATAGATACATCATAATTTATTCTGAAACTTTTATAACTTTGAACACTTCCCTTCAAATTTCTAAAATTACAAGTAATCTTGTGACAAAAAAAAAAATTGGCACATGAATAAAAACATTATTTTTTTCTTTCTCCTTCTTTTAGTGCTATGTAATTAAGACTCATCACCATACTACAGGCATTAAGTAGAACTTGCCACACACTTACCTATCTGAATACCAATGCAATTCCACAAATTTCTTATCTCTTTCACTCCCATTTCCCATGTTCAACTCTAATTCTGTCCCATTGTTCCCTACAGAAAAGTGGAGAAGCAAATTCTACTGCCTGTCAGGTATTTTGCTGTTGGAAATCTTTGCTTAAGAATAGAGCCCAGTTTCTAACTGTACCAAGCCAGAAATCCTTTGCCAGAAGCCCATGGTCATGGTGCATAATTTCATGTGGTTTCCAGCTCTACTATTGGGTACTGTCTTCCTTGAAAGAACTTTTTTTCTTTTGCTACCAGAAAGAAGGGTGAAGAACTCTTAGAACTATCCCCTTGAGAGGTTCTTTCCCAAGAGAGATGTTAGGTGCATGCTTTGGGCTATATTTCAGGGCCTTGTTGTTGAAGATTCTGGAGAAGCAGACTTTTCATGCCAGGTCTTTGGCTTATAGTCACCAAAGTGAACATGTCCTGTTTGGGGTCTCAGTGCTCTCCATTGCCATCCTCTAAATCTACCTGTCTTGCTTTGGGGGTTTGGTTCTAGTAATTAAAAAAGTGTTGGGCTCCATGCTTCCTCAGAAGCAAAATTTAGTGTTAGCTGTAAGCTCTGCCTTCATGATTAATAACTTTGGCTATGTTTAATATTTTTCTGATGTGCACTAGTAAATGCTTCAAATCTCTAGGCTTAATGCCATGTCATAACACAGATGCTTCTTGATTTTGAATAGTGTTATGTTCTGATAAACCAATCATAAGTTGAAAATATTATAAATCAAAATGAATTAATTAAATACAGGTAACCTATAGAACATCTGAACTTAGCAACATAATCACTGTAGAGTATAAGTTGTTGCCCATCATGATCACAGAGTGACTAGGAGCTGAGGGCACTGCTGCTACCCAGCATTCCAAGAGAGAGGATTTGACCACATATCTCTAACCCAGGAAAGGACTCAAATTCAAAAGTCAAAGTGCATCTTCTACTGAATGGGTATAATTTTTTTTTAACTATGGCAAAGTCAAAAAAAAATCTTTCAGGACCATCTGTATCTCACAGACTTTACAAATACTGTAAATCCTTTCCGTATTTTTCATGCATGCTTATGGAGACCATCATTACCATATGGGATATCCTGGGTCAGTGTCTCACAGATCTCTCCTGGCACTCAGAAGATGTTGGATTGAAGAAATTTCAGTGATTGCAATCACTAGAATCATTTTGACATCTGCTTTCAGATAACCTTGTGAGATCCTTTAGCCTGTCTATTTTATAAAAGTAAAGCACATAACTTGCTTTATTAGGTGAACTTAATTGTGTCCTAACTACTAACATGATTTAAGGCCAGCTAAGTGTGTTTATTTGTGTGGACAGTCCGAAGGGGTTGAGACCTTTGTATCCTTCAATGGAGTAACACTTTGCCCCAATTATATTTACAACACAAATATTTATTAAGCAATCTTTGGCATCTTTAAAAACAGGCAGTATACACTCAATATTCTACAAGAATAGGAAGAGGATGTAGGAAAATTGACCTATTAAGAGTCATCCATTTTATACTCACTATAGCATAGCTTAAGACCTTGGTACATTTTAGAGACACTCAAATATATACTGTGAAACATACACAGTGCTACTGAACTCTAAGATCAATGAACACATCAGCTAAAGAGCAGAGAAAGCCAGTCCCAGCCTCCACAGGTAGTACTGTAGAGTGAAAAGGCTAAAGTCCAAGCAGAGGAGACACCAACTAGGTTCACACTGTGTCTACACACCTTCTAGCTGTGTGATCTCAATATTATCCATCTTTTCTATTCCTCAGTCTCAGCATCTATGAAATAGGAATAGTAATAGTTCCCCCCCACACACATAGAGCTTTTGACAAGGATCAAATGTAATGGTACATGTAAAATACTTAAAATGGTGCCTGCTATAACATTTACTTTCATTAAATGTTAGCTTCAATTATTATTATTTTGCCTAAAGAAATTCTGCAATCCTCATGAGATTCCAATTCAGCTGAAGTCTGGACAGCATTATGATAAAAAGAAGATATTCAACAGTGGTAGAAAATAGCAATGAATTTGAAAGGTATAAGAGTAGGATTCAAATACCAGCTGCAAATGATATGCAGTGGGAGTGATAGAAGCCATGGTTTTACCTCTCTATGCCTAGGTTTCCTGATTTGTCACATACAGAGAAGAAAGTTTTGTTCTAATAACCCTGATCCAAGTTAAACTACATGTGAAAAGTTTAACTTAAAATGTAATCCAAACAAAAGGTATCATGATAATAGAGAAGGTTTAGAGAATCTTTGAAACAGGTACATTTCCTATTTGCTTATTTAAAACTGTATTTATTCAACAAAGGTCACTATTATTAAATGACACAGTGTTTTTTGGGTGGCCTGTGTTCCAGCTACTGACATGATTTAAAGCCAGTTAAATGTGCCCAATTCTTTCAGACACTAAGAGTGCCAAGACAGAGTTCTCTCAACATCCTGAGACATATCCTTATTACTAATAGAACTCTAAAGAGTGTAAATAATATTATAAAATGTATTTCAATTTATGATGTTTTAAAAAGAGTAAAGATTCATAGAACAATGGAATGGAATAGAAAACAGAGACAGACCCACACAAATACAATTATCTGATCCTTGGGAAAGGGATCAAAATATATGTTGGAAGAACAGCCTTTCTGACAAATGGTTTTGGAAAAACTGGATATCTACATGTAGAAGAATAAAACTAGGTTCCTATCTTTCACCTCCACAAAAGTCAACTCAAGAAGGGTCAAAGCCCTCAGAATAAGACCAAAAACTAGGCAACTCCCAGAGGAAAGGGGAATATTCCACAGTGTATGCAATGACTTACTTCCTCAGTAGAACTCCTAAAGCTCAGAAAATAATACCAAGAATTATTTTATGAATGTATGCCGTCAAATTGAAAAGCTTCTGCACAGCAAAGGATACAACAGAAGGAAAGAATAATCTTTGATAGTTACTCTTCCAAAGGAGAATTAACATCCAGAATATATAAAGAACTAAAATATTTTCCACCAAAAATAGCCCACAAATAACTCATTCAATAATAGGCAAATGAAATAGATACTTCTCAAAAGAAGAAATAAAGATGGTCAACAAATAAATTTTTTAAAAAAGCTGTACATGTTTAGTGATTAGGGAAATGCAAATCAAAACTACACTAAGATTTCATGTCACTCCCAGTTAGAATGGCAGTCATCAAGAACACAAATAATAATAAATGCTGGCAAGGATGTGGGGGAAAAGGAACACATACATTGTTGGTGGGACTGTAAATTAGTACAACCACTGTGGAAATCAGTACAGAGTTTCCTGAAATGGCAAGGAATGAAAACACCACATGAACCAGCTGTACCATTTCTTGGTATTTATCCAAAAGAATTATTCAGAATATTATAGCAATACATGCATACCCATGTTTACAGCAAAGCAATTCATGATAGCCAAATTATAGCCTAGATGTCCATCTACAGATGAATGGACAAACTAAATGTGGTATATATTCACAATGGAATTTTATTCAGCCATAAAGAAGGATGAAATTATGTCATCTGCATGAAAATAAATGAAACTTGAGAGCATTATGTTAGGTGAAATAATCCAGATTCAGAAGTCCGGATTGTCTGTTTTTCCCATTTGTGGAAGCTAAGAAAAAACTGGGAAAAAAGAGGTGGTTTCATGATAATAGAAAGGATACCAGTAGAATAGAGCAAGGACACCAGGGGGAGGAAGGAAGAGAAGGAAAGGAAAGGTTCTGGGGATTGAAACTGACCAAAATTATGTTATATGCACATATAAATATATCACAATGGATCCCACTATTACGAATAATTTAATGAACCAATAAAGTCTATTTATCAGTTTAAAAAATAAAATATGATAAAATTTTGACACTCAAGATATAATTCCTTATTTTTTCAACAGAAACACTTAAGAAGTACTTAATTTTTTAAAATGTGTTTTTCTTTTAGTGCCTTATGATAACATGGTGAATACAAAGAGAGTTACTATGTTTAAGAGTTTCTGGATCAACAGAAATTACTTTTAACATTTAATGTATGTTTTATTCTGTCTACTGTCCTTTGTTGAACATTTTTCCTTCCATGTAAGAAAACATGATATTGTCTGAATCACTTCAGTTGGGTTCCATAGGCCATTCAGTGCTAATAATATATATTTGGTATAATTTGCTTTTTTATAAAGTATTATTAGGTGCCATTTTTAAAAAAGAGCTGATACTAATGAAGGAAAACTGTGAACCAAATTCATTTTGGAGTCCTGAGAAATCTTTCTGAATTTAATTGATTTTTGGATACTTCTATTTATTTATACAACTCAGGGCCCCTCTTTTGTCTATCTTTGTATTTCCTGTGCCTAGAACATTTTTTTAATGTTATTGAATTTAATTTTCTTAACTTTTAGGTCTAAGCCTAATTGTCCTCTCCTATGAAGCCCTTCCTGACCACCTATCTACGCATGTTGTTGTTCTCCATTTTGTGATCAAACCTCACTAACACTGACAATAGCACACAACCACATAATATTTTGTATTAGTTTATTTTTGCCTCAATTACTCCTTCTCTAGATTGAAATTTTCCAAAGAGCATGGACCTTGCCTTTCTTTTTGGATACTGATTTCCATCTCAAGCAGTGTTTAGCATAAAACACGTGCACAATAAACATATGTGGTAAATGAATAAATGGTGAATCACTTGCCAAGAAACTGCATGTCATTACTGGAAATCCTCAATGTTACCTGATTCTGACCTATTCCCTCTAGAGAGCTTAAATCCTTGTAGTCACAACTCTGGGGACCTTTGTCTTTATTTCAGCCACCTACTCCCATGGACACACCCTGGTCTAAGTCACCACTCAACTTACTGCACTTCTGAACCTTTATCTCTGCCTCTGGAAGGACCTTGATTCCTCTTCGCATTCCTCATCATGTCTTCTGATCTTTGCTTTTGCTTTTCCTTTACTTAATCAGCTCCTCTCCTTGGTGCTATGCCTTCCTAGCCTCAGATTAAGCTCCATAAGCCAGAGTTTCCACCACTACTTCATTACACACACACACACACACACACACACACACACACACACACACACAACTATTTTAGTTCTTAGTTCTTCCATGCTGTTCTGGCAAAATGCCTGTATCCACACTTATGTCCAGGCCATTATGTGCTACAGGTGACATCCAGAAACTGAGCAGACTGATGACACAACACTGATGGGGTGAGAATCACCAGCCCAATCTTTGCTGTCTCTAGCTGGTCCCTTTTCTTTGGACACAACCTCAAAATCTCTCTCAGAATGTAACCACTCTCCCTAGGGCTCATGTGCACTTTCTTCCCTTACTCTCAATGTCAGTGCTTGCCTGATACTTCACAGAGGAACTGATATTTTCTTGACTGCATTGGTGCCTTTGTACTTGCTCCTCCTGCCTAGAACACACAGACTTTTCATTTTTTAAGATATACATAAGGCCCATAAAGTACAGTTTCACTTTCCCCATGCATTGTAACCTCCTTTTAATACCTGTATCCCAAGGACCAAATATTGCTCAATACAATAGTCCCCCTTTATTCATGGTTTCACTTTCTATTTGTTTAGTTACCCTCGGCCAATCATGATCTGAACATATTAATGGAAATTCCAGAAGGAAACAGTTTTCATGTTTTAAATTGCATGTCATTTTGAGTAGTGTGATGAATCTTACTCCATCCTGTTTATCTGGGATGTAAATCAGTTCTTTGTCCAATGTGTCCACACTGTATGTTACCCATCTTCCAGTCACTTAGTAGCCATCTTGGTTATCAGATTGTAAAGACATCATGGTGCTTATGTTCAAGTAACCCTTATGTAGTGGGTCTGATGCTATTACAGTGCCTATGTATTATCATTCACCTAATTTCATCTCATCATATAGACATTTATCATTTCAAATCATCACAAGAATAAGGGTGAGTACAGTACAATAAGGTATTTTGAGAGAGAGACAGATCACATTTATATAACCTTTTAATATTGTTATAATATTCTATTCATTGTATATTATGTTACATTATTTTGTTATTATATATTATTGCAATATTTTATTACTATTGCTGATGTATAAGTTAAACTTGACCATAGGTATGTATGTATGAAAAAATATAGTATGTTAGGTTTTTACTATTCATGCTTTAAGTAACTACTGAGGGTTTTGAAATATTTTGCCCATGGATAGGGAGGACTCTGTACATAGCAAGTTCTGAATGAATGAAGTATTGAAAACCCAACAGAGTGGGTTTGGAAGATAGGTGTACTTATATATTACCTATTTAAATATTTAACTGTTGAAATATTTAACATTAATCTTTAAAAATGGTAATTAGTATGCACACAAACATTTTAAGTTCTAAGTCATGATTTATAAAATAAAAGTAAATGACAAGAAAATTCAAATTAGCAATATATAATTATGTGACTAAATATTTTGGAATATTTAATCAAGTTAATGAATTTAACTTAGGACCCTCCTCCAATTAAAAATCTACAATTTACACTTGAGGAAGCTAATCTTATCACAAATCAACATTCCCTTTCCCTTGACACAAACCAGATTGGGACTCTGGAGTTTTCTGTGTGAAAAATAGAAACGTAAAGTTTTCAGTATTTCAAACATATAATAAGAATCAATGGGGGAATTGCATGGAAGGTGGAAGGAGACCCTCATTGTTATACAAAATACATGTATGAAGATGTGAGGGGCATCGCTAGCAGTCAGAGAAATGCAAATCAAAACCACCCTAAGATACCATCTCACTCCAGTAAGATTGGCAGCCATTATGAAGTCAAACAACAACAAATGCTGGAGAGGATGTGGGGAAAAGGGTACTCTTGTACATTGCTGGTGGGACTGCAAATTGGTTCGGCCACTTTGGAAAGCAGTATGGAGATTCCTGGGAAAGCTGGGAATGGAACCACCATTTGACCCTGCTATTGCCCTTCTCGGACTATTCCCTGAAGACCTAAAAGGAGCGTACTACAGGGATACTGCCACATCAATGTTCATAGCAGCACAATTCACAATAGCTAGACTGTGGAAACAACCCAGATGCCCTTCAATGGATGAATGGATTAAAAAAATGTGGCATCTATACACCATGGAGTATTACGCAGCACTAAAAAATGACAAAATCATAGAATTTGCAGGGAAATGGATGGCACTAGAGCAGATTATGCTTAGTGAAGCTAGCCAATCCCTAAAAAACAAATACAAAATGACTTCTTTGATATAATGAGAGCAATTAAGATTAGAGAAGGGAGGAAGAGCAGGAAGAAAAGACTAGCAATAAACAGAGACATGAAGGGGGAGGGAAAGGGAAAGAAAATGGGAATTACATGGAAATGGAGGGAGAGCCGCATTGTTATACAAAAATACATATAAGAGGCTGTGAGGGGAATGGGAAAATAAATAAGGAGAGAAATAAATTACAGTGAATGGGGTAGATAGAGAGGATGGGAGGGGAGGGGAGGGAAGGGGGGATAGTATAGGATAGGAAAGGTAGCAGAATACAACAGTTACTAATATGGCATTTTGTAAAAATGGGGATATGTAACTGATATGATTTTGAAATCTGCGTTGGGGGTAAAAATGGGAGCTCATAACTCACTCAAAGCTTATGTAAGAAATATGCTATGTCAAGAGCTTTGTAATGTTTTGAACAACCAATAAAAAAAAAAAAGAAGATGTGAGGGGAAAAAAAAGAATAGCGTTACCCTAGATTAGGTAGAGAGAATGATGGGAGGGGAGCGGAGGGTTTGGGGAGATAGGAAGGATAGTAGAATGAAGCAGACATTATTATTACTGTGTGTATATATGTGAATGCATGACCAATGTATTTCTGCAACCTGTATACTCAGAAAAATGAGATATTATATCCCATCTGATTCAAAGGTATGATATGTCAAGGTCATTATACTGTCATGTGTAGCTAATTAAAACAAATAAGCAAAGAATCAATGGGATTGTCTTTAACATACAAGAGTATACCATGAATTTAATGTGTAAACTTGTTATTAGTGTCTAAATGTGAATACAATATTGTAAAAAAATTATAATTCCCTATTTAAGGAAAAATACAATTCCTTATGGGCAAGATATGACTGGTTCTAAAGGAGAACAGAATAATGATTAAGAAAGAGGAGGGAAAGACTATAGACTGTGAACAAGAGCCAAATGGAGAGAGTTAAATAAGTGAGAAGGAATACAAAGGGGTACAGTGCTACAGACAGAAGTGGTAGAACAAGACAGAGCCTGCTAGAATTTAATCTGGAGAGAGGCAGCTGCATAGGTAAAAACTCTAGAATAAGAATCAGTTGGTCACCTTCCACTTTAGTAAACAAATTGTTGTAGGCCCCTCTTAGCTTCAGCAGGAAAGGACCCAAATTTGCTAGAGACAAGAGTAAGGAAGGAAGACTGAAGGAAATAGTGGATCTGGATGGGAGCATGAGAAGAGAGGGGTTGAACACAATGCACAGCCTCATGGATTCTAAGACAGAACCTAGATCATAACAGGAATGGTAAGAGGAGATGCCAGGAGCGGAGTGTTTAAAGCCTTTAAATTGGGGAAAAGGGAGTTCAGCAACATAAAACTGTACTTATGATGCACATCAACAGTATACAGCTGGTGCCTCCACATTTTATTGTACGGTTGGAAGTTTAAACTGTGCATTCGAATGACATGGTATAATGTATCATGGCAGTTGGGACTGGACAAGGGAACCCTGTTAAGGAAGACAAGGCAGTGTAGCAAGACTTGAGACCACCTTCCCCACCCCAGTTCTTAGGTGAGTACAGCAGCCAAGGTGAGTACAAAATTTCCTAGCAGATAAAATGTTATGATTTCATCAAAGCTTTGTAGAAAAATAGTGGGAGAGATAAATACTGAATGGCGTACCTCAACCTTTAATACCTTGAAGAATAAATCATGCCAACTGTAACCCTTACAGATGAACTATAAATTCACTGGAGGTCAAGCATCTAACCAGTAAAACATTTTGCTCTGTTTTCTCTGTACTTGGTATACTTTTCCTGGTATAACTATAAAACAGTAAGAATTTTCACTTGAGATATTATCCCTGCTTACAAATTCTTTCTGTTTTTCTTTTCCTCTAATTTTTCAATGATTTTTATTTATTCTTGGGCTACCCTCATGCTGCTTTTTAAACATCTTTATTAAGATATTATTAGTGTGCCATAAAATTGATCCATCAATGGTTTTATTCTAAGCAAAGATTTTCTTTCTTTTTTTTAAAATAATATCTTTATTTATTTTTTATGTGGTGTTGAGAATCAAACCTGGTACCTTACATGCACTAGGCAAGTGCTCTACTACTGAGCCACAATCCTAGCCCCTTAAGCAAACACTTTCTTAAAAATATTCTTTAAGGATTTCCATTAAAGGGCTATAATTGTTCCTCTTTTTTAATGGTTTCCTTTTTTACAATTTCAGTTACTTGTCATCAGCCAAGGTCCAAAAACATTGAATGGAAAATTCCAGAAATAAAAAAATGTAAAGTTTTCATATCCTCAGAAGGTCCATATATCATTCATTAATCTCTCTTCATCTTATCAAAAAACATTGTATCATATCATGTCATCACAAGAAAATGAAGGGTGAATGCAGTACCATAAGTTATTTTGAGAGAGAGCAATCACATTCACATAATTGTATATGTTGTTATAATTGTTCTACTCGTTCTTGTTAATCTCTTTCTGTATCTAATGTATAAATTCAGTTTTATCATGGGTCAGTATGTATAGGAAAGAAAATCATGTATTCAGGATTTGGTTCGATCTGTCAGGAATCTAGTGCAAGGCTTGGAATATATCCCCATGGATAAGAGCGGAATACTATAAGTAGACTTTTTACTCCCTAAGTTTAGATTTATAGATACAGAATAGCTTAAACCTGATCAGTAAACAGATTGGTATCTAATTTATACATATATACCACTTGGCATCCCAAGTTAAAAATGCTTCCAAATACTTCCTGAGATCATATTATAGTTACCTTAAGAAAGACAGGATAGAATTCTGTCACAGATCCTGGAGGGATTTAATAAATATTTCTGAGGCTGATATCAAATATGTTTGTTTTTAGATTACTGGATTTCCCCATAGCTAATCTGGACACAATGAATTTTTAGAGCAGGGTTATCTTCAAAACTTTACTTTATTCTTCTGAAAAGTGTTTCTTAGAAATAGCTATTTTAATCTCCTTGTTTCTAACCTTAGCCCTCTTGTTAGTTCTAGTAGAGTCATAAAAAATTAACCAGGCACCTGCTTTTGATTTTATATTTCTTTTTTCCCCTTTATTTTTCCCAAGCACCTGCCTAACTAACTACCCAAGCTTTGCTTCCCTTACCATCATTCATTCCTGCAATACAATGCTTAAGTTTCTCCCTTAGTCCGCTTAGTTTTTAAACACCTGCAGCTCAATAACAAGGATAGTATTGTCTGGCTATTTTGCTTAGCAATGAGCTGATTTACCTGTCAAGATAAACCTCACTATTCATATTATTGGATCTCTGGGTTAATGCCTTTTAAGAAAGCACATTTTTACAGTTCTGTGCATTATAAGCATTAAACACTGATTTCACTTGATAGGCTGGATATTAGGACGGCATTAGTAAAAGGAACTTAGGGCTGGGGTTTCAATGAACTGTTATAAAAGCTACCCTTTTTGGATGCAAGCTAAAATGTTTATTTCCTATGAAGAGTATTTAGTGGTTATGACATGAAGTTATCCATGTCCTATATGAGAACACTTTAAGTATCTGGTAGTCCAAGTTTGCTTTAAAAATACACTGGAATTGGTATATAGCTAAATGATTAATGGCAACATTAACAGCATGCACCTTCATGACCTATCTGTCATTATGGAGATAATATATTAAGAAAAAGGGAAAGGCACAATTTTCATCAGGTCAGAAATGTTCTACACCATCATCCAAAAGACTTAATTTTTTTTACCATTTTTATTTTAGATAATATATGTTAGACACAAAACAAGAATGTCTACAGCTGTTTCTGGAACTTATTTAAATTCACATCTAATAAAACATAGATTTAGGTAAAAACTTCAAGCATGTTTTGAAACCTGAAGACAGTTCTATGCTTTAAACAGTTAATCAATGCCACAAACAAGCTGGCTTCGATTAAATTCAGCCTAAGAGATCAGTGTTCCAGGAAAGTGCAATAGAGTAAAGAACATTAAAAATATCACTTTCCATATGCAAGTAGGGGGGAAAAGGACCTCTTTAAAGAAAGAACCAAAAAATTTAAGACAGTAAAAACAATAAACTTGCATCATGTATTAAAGTATTTCCCTATGATTTACTTAAATCTTGAGTGACATAATGTCCAGTTTTCTTTCACACGCTCATTTCTGCTTTCATCTCCATGGGAAAAGTATTCCAAACATAAATGACAACTAACTACCTATGATTTCCCCTTATTATATAATGTAAATTGATTAGACACCTCTCCTTTGGAAGGGAACTCAGTTCTAAACAACAATATTTTTTCCCTACCTATATCCATGACTTTAGTGGAGTGTAATAATTATATCAATCAAACTAAATTTAAGGTTTGTTGTTTTACATGAATTTAAAATCTAGTAATCTCTAACACAGTGAGTGGTCCTTAACGATGCATACCAATGTAGACTTGTCACTTCCAGTTTATGGCCATTAGGACAAGGTACTCAAAGTGCCCAGGAACGGTTAGAAATATCCTTCCCTCCCTGATAACATGGTTTGAAATTTCCTTCCTCTTTTTCCTCCTTCTCCTCCTGTTGTTTGGTACTACTTGTGTCCTCAATCTCTCCCCCTACTTCAAACACTTCTTATCTTAGAAGAGTAAACCCCATGACTAATACCTGACCCTACTTCCTCCTAGCACCCTCACCAATTCTTCTCAGTATATCCCAAACTGTGGCACATTGAGCCAGCTTGCCTCCCCCATCCTGGCCCAGCTCCTATAATACAGAAAAGCTCTTTCAGTAAAATGGTGTTTATGAGAACTGTAGATAAATCTTATACCAGCCCTCTTTGTACTCTAATACCATAATTAGCATCCATTCACTCACTCAACAAATATTTGTTGAGTACCTTGAATGTACCAGACACTATGTTGGGTATATAGTAAAAGAGCATTGTATGTAACTCTGTCTTTCCCTATGCGTTTTTACAAATTAACAGACACAATGAGTGTTTAGGAGGAAGAGTGTTTCCTCTTTACTGTTATTAGCAGAAAATAATAACAAAAACAATAAACAAAACCTCTGGAAATCTCAAAGTCAATAAACTTGTATTCTGCATTTAGTATATTCTGAGCTTCCTGCTTTGTGATGGAGATAGCAATGTAAGTACAAAAGAACCTGTGTCAAGAAAGGTCTTCAACAAGTGTAGACTGGGAAACCTGAGAGAATAAGAGCCTTGATGGACAGAAACTAGATGGAGGCTATGGTTATAAAGGCAGGTCCACCAAACTCCAGGGCCAGGAGACGGGTTATGAGGATGCAGTTCAACATGTAGATTCTTCCAATGTGTTAGATAAAACAGAAGTTTCCAGTCTCCAGTCAGAGGGCCTTTTGGAAGACTGCCTTACTCTATTTTCTGTTGCTAAAACTGAATACTAGACATTTGGTGATTTAAAAAGAAAAAAAGTTTTCTTTTCTTTCTTTCTTTCTTTCTTTCTTTCTTTCTTTCTTTCTTTCTTCCTTTCTTTTTTTTCTTTTCTTTTCTTTTTTTTAAGTTTTGGAAGATCAGAAGTTCAAGCATGAGAGGCTGCATATTGCTGTTGAGGACTCTCTGAAGAGTCCTAAGGTAGCACAGAACACATGGTGAAAAGGGTGCAGACAAGAGAGAGTCAAACAGAGACAAACATTAGGTTTTCTAACAGACTCACTCTTCAGATCACCCATTAACCCATTAATCTACTTCTTAATGCCTTAAAATGGCATTAAATTTCAACATGAGCTTTGGTGGAAACATTCATATGATAGCAGAAGCCCTCCCAATGTTCCCTGTTAGAGATTCCATCACAAATCACCTCTTCACTACAGACATTCTCTACTGGCATCTCTGACTGAGACCATGAGAGCCACTAGCAGCTTGCAGCCAGGGTACCCTGCAGACAGGAAATGAGTAAGGCTATCAGATTTATAAGCAAAAATACAGGATTCCAATTCAATTCCAATTCCAATTCAATTGGAATTTCAGAAAAAAACAAATTTTTACTCTAAATATATGCAATATATTTATGTTTATATTGTTTGGCACTTTATCTGGCAACCCTATAAGCAGGGTAATATCTTTCCTTCTGTTTAGCCTTATGAGGCATTCTAGACCCCAATTCAGAAGTGCTTTCCCCCACTTAATGTCAGCTTCAGAAAGTACATAGACATTAGCAGGTGCCTTCACTGTTTTCTTTTTCTGCTGACAGACGAAACCTACCTACTCCTTGATCTTCACAATCAAATTAAATTTTCTTTTGGGCAGTGGGAATGCCTCTCTCTCTCTCTTACTGAAGTTTTCTCCCTTCAAATACCCTGAAAAATTGCCATCTTTATTCTGTTTCAGTGCACTTGATATTAGCACCAAAAAAAAAAAAAAAAAAAAAAAAGCCCACTCCAAAATAGCTTGTATGTTGAAACTTTCTAATGGGTGCTTGTTTATCTGTTCTGAGCAAAGTTAATGGTCTGGAAACAGGTCCAGTAGTTCAAGGCAAACACAAAATCAACTTGAGAATGCATTTGCCATCTAATGTCAACTGCCACTTGTTTTAGTCTTTTATATAAAGAAGCACTTGAAGACTCGCTTTCTTTTTATTTAAAAAAAGTGTGTATATGTTCATATACACACATAAGGTAATTATATATATTTTAGGTAAGATTTAGTTTGAAGGTAGATGGAAGAAAAATTTACTTTAAGAGCCACGTATCATTTATAGAATAGAGAACATCCCTGGGCTTGGCACACAGTTGTCTCTCAATAAGTAAGTCAAAATGTTCAAGAAATATTGATAGATTCATAATATTTTAAGTTTTTCCAAAATTTCTAGTTTTATAATCAAAACATAAGCTATCATGATGGTTCAGAATACTAGAAATGAATCTAAGCTACATGATGAAATAAATGTACATATTGTTTTTGGCTTTTTCCAAAATGTTTTCCAGGTGAGCTCTGCCACTTGCAAGAACAAATCCATTTCTTTATGATTCTGCTTTCTCATCTGTGAAATAGGGATAATAATATCTCTTACCTCATAGGATTGTTATGAAGATTAAATAAGATTATATTTACAAGGAACTTAGAACAGGGTCTGACATATATTAACTGTTAATCATTATGAACTAGTCTATTATAATATAGCTGTGCTTAGCACCTTTGATCCTCTTAGAAGTAAGAATTAATTTTTGAATTTATGGGAAACTTCTGCTGAATTTTCTTACCTTTTTCATTCTTGATTGGGTTTGAGGATCAGGGAATAATGGTTTGCACTGTACAATTAGTTTCAGAAAGGTAAAAATAAATTTATATAGTTTGAAGATTTGCTAATGCCACTACACTGAATTTGAATTTTACTACATTTTACTCACTCTTATCTGAGTTTGGGAAATAGAGAAAAATGGTTTGCATGATACGATTAGTTTCAGAAGACCAACAGCAAATTAATGTACACTGCAAACCTGTGAGTTCTGTTTTTAAAAATATTCCAGAAGTCATTCTTTTAAAAATATTTTTTTTAGTTGTAGTTGGACACAATACCTTTATTTTATTTATTTTTATGTGGTGCTGAGGATTGAACCCAGTGCCTCATACGTGCTAGGCAAACACTCTACTGCTGAGACACAACCCCAGCTCCTCTAGAATTCATTTTTGTGTTTAGTTGTAACTTAATAGATTTCCTGGTTTATTTATACTATTCACATGCATAACAAAATTATCTTTTCTGAATTTCACTCTGTTTTCATTTAATCTATTTTCTTTATAATAAAAATAATTTCAAAGAAATAATTAGTTTCATTTAAATATCTGTCTCAAAGTCAGGATTGATTCACTTCATCTCTGAATAAAATGGCATAAAATAGACTAAGAACATTGAGATTGGCTTTTCCTCAGTAGAAGGAAAAAATTAATTATACTTCCTTCTTTATTGCCAATGTGTCTACCATCTGAGCAAAGAGATATCCTTTAATATTATTAGTCTTGTCCATTTTTACCCTCATTAGCATCTGAAAGCATACATAATATAGAAAAAGTCATCTCACCCCCCACCATATCTCTTCTGGTTAAATATCTGTTAAACACTAGGTCTTTTCTGAAATACCTACAAGAAAGTGTACCCTCCTTGAGTCTATATATATTCTATGTTTTCTATTAAGTATTTTACACTAGATTGCATTTTGTTACCTTGTTGAAAATGTTTGCGATTTTGAGCGTCTTTTTTCATCATAAAGGTTAGAGTAAGGAAAAATTCACAAGTTGATACAGATAGGGACTGGAGGTGTAGCTCAGCTGTAGAGTGCTTGCCTCATACATGTGAGGCACTGGGTTTGATTCCTAGCACCACATAAAAATAAGCAAATAAAATGAAGGTCCATCAACAACTAAAAAATATTTAAAAAAAAAAAGTTAACAGAGAAATTACCTGTTGCTTCCATCATTACACATGACATCTTCTAATTAAATAGAAATGTGTAATTGCTTATAAAAAGGACTAGCTGAAAGAAGACAATCTGGATTGGTAAAGAGGATACTGAACTAGGATGTGACCTGGCCCCCTTAGTCCTCATCCTTAGGCTGTCATTAGTGTGCTATATGTTAGGCTGCCAAGGGTAAACTCTGCAATTTTCAGTTGCTTCTACCTTTGTAAAGTGAGAGAAACAGAACAGAAACCCTCTGTGTCTTTGAGCCTGCTCCCAGCGGAGGAGCGTGCACCAGGCTCTGGCTCCCGGGGCTGCTTTGGCCTGGGGCTGGGGAACCCGCGGGGGTCGTTCCGAGGAACGTGCTCCTAGCGGAGCGTGGCTGGGATCGGAGAGGCCGGGTTCTGGCTCCCGAAGCTGCTTTGGCCCAGGGCTGGGGAACCTGCGGTGACTGCTTCTCGGTCTGGGTCCTGCTGGGTGCTGTGGGGGCTAGGGGGGCAGAGTGGAGCTGCCGCCTGTGCCCTGAGCAGGCCAAGTGACCCACCAGCGTGGTATCACGACACCCCAACTGCAGCTGGGGCCGAAGAGAGTAGCCGCCCATGCCTAGAACAGGACCAGCGACTCAATGACGGCGCGGTAGCCAAGTCACCCCATTTGGAGTAGGGGCTGTGCAGAGCTGCCGTCTGAGCCTGCAAGGTAGGCAGACCTGCGACCCACTGGCAGGACAGGCCCGGTAGCCTGCCAGTGTGGTGGACAAGTAGCACCGAGGCAGTCACGTCACACTGGTTGGAGTGGGGGTGGAGCAGAGCCGCCGCCCGTGTCCGGAAAAGGCCCCGCGACCCGTTGGAGAGGCAGGCAGGTACCCCCACTGGGAGTGGGGGCTGAGCAGAACTGCCGCCCGAGCCCGCAAGGTAGGCAGACCTGCGACCCACCGGCAGAACAGGCCTAGAGGCCTGCCAGCGTGGTAGACACGTCACACCAATTGGAGTAGGGACCGAGCAGAGCCGCCGCCCACATCCGGATCAGGACCAACGACCCGAGGGCGTGGTAGTTACGTCACCACAATTGGAGTGGGGGCAGAGCAGAGCTGCCACCCGCGCCTGCAGGATGGGCAGACCTGCGACCGACCAGCATGGTAGACAGATCACCCTAATTAGAGGAGGAGCACAGCCACTACCCGCCCTGCAAGGGAGATTTCCCAACTATACAAGAGCAATATAAATAAATAGGGGGAAAATTTCAAAAACACAACAGTTTCACCAAGCAGAAAGAAACGCGAGCAGTATGAAAAGAAAGGAAAGAAAGGACCACAAGCAATGCAGGTCAACTCAACTTTAGAAGAGGTAATAGCTGCAACAGATGGAATGTCAGATAAAGAGTTCAGGATATACATGCTTCAGATGATCTGGAGTCTCAAGGAAGACATGAGACAGCAAAATCAGACAATGAAAGATCACTTTGACAAGGAACTACATAAACAAATCCAGGAAGTAAAAGATCAATTTCACAGGGAGATAGAGGTAATAAAAAACAAACAAATAGAAATCCTAGAAATGCAGGAAGCAATAAACCAACTTAAAAACTCAATTGAGAATACTACCAGCAGAGTAGATCACTTAGAAGATAGAACATCAGACAATGAAGACAAAGTATTTCAACTTGAAAAGAACATAGACAGCTCAGCAAGTCTGCTAAGAAACCATGAGCAGAACATCCAAGAAATATGGGATAACATTAAAAGACCAAACTTAAGAGTCATTGGGATACAGGAAGGCACAGAGCTCCAAACCAAAGGAATAAACAATCTATTCAATGAAATAATACGAGAAAACTTCCCAGACTTGAAGAATGAAACAGAATCCCAAATCCTAGAAGCCTACAGGACGCTGAATGTGCAAAATCATAAGAGATCCACACCTAGACACATTATAATGAAGATGTCTAACATACAGAATAAGGAGAGAATTTTAAAAGCTACAAGAGAAAGAAAGCAGATTACATTTAGGGGTAAACCAATCAGGATAACAGCTGATCTCTCAACACAGACTCTGAAAGCTAGAAGATCCTGGAATAACATATTTCAAACACTGAAAGAAAATGGGTTCCAACCAAGAATCGTGTATCCAGCGAAATTAAGCTTCAGGATGGAAGATGAAATTAAAACCTTCCATGATAAACAAAAGTTAAAAGAATTCGCAGCTAGAAAACCATCTCTTCAAAAAATCCTTGGCAAAACATTACGGGAAGAGGACATGGAAAATAACATTGAAAACCAACAGTGGGAGGTAGGACAATAAAGGGGGGAAAGTAATCAAAGAGGAAAACAAATCAGGTTTAGTAACATTAATAAACAAATATGGCTGGAAGAACAAACCATATCTCAATAATAACCCTAAATATTAATGGCTTAAACTCACCAATTAAGAGACACAGGCTAGTTGAATGGATCACAAAACAAGACCCAACAATATGTTGCCTACAGGAGACGCATTTGATAGGAAAAGATATACATAGACTGAAGGTGAAAGGTTGGGAAAAAGCATACCACTCATATGGACTGCAGAAACAAGCAGGAGTGTCCATACTCATATCTAATAAAATAGATTTCAAGCCAAAGTTAATCAAAAGGGATAAAGAGGGACACTACATACTGCTCAAGGGAACCATACACCAACAAGACATAACTATCATAAATATATATGCCCCAAACAATGGAGCAGCTATGTTCATCAAGCAAACTCTTCTCAAGTTCAAGAGTCTAACAGACCACCATACAATAATCATGGGAGACTTAAACACACCTCTCTCACCACTGGACAGATCTTCCAAACAAAAGTTAAATAAGTAAACTATAGAACTCAATAACACAATTAACAACCTAGACTTAATTGACATATATAGAATATACCACCCAACATCAAGTAGTTACACTTTTTTCTCAGCAGCACATGGATCCTTCTTAAAAATAGATCATATATTATGTCACAGGGCAACTCTTAGACAATATAAAGGAGTAGAGATAATACCATGCATCTTATCTGATCATAATGGAATGAAACTGAAAATCAACGATAAAAGAAGGAAGGAAAAATCATGCATCACTTGGAGAATGAACAATAGGTTACTGAATGATCAATGGGTTTTAGAAGACATCAAGGAGGAAATTAAAAACTTCTTAGAGTTAAATGAAAACACAGACACAACATATCGGAATCTATGGGACACATTGAAAACAGTTCTAAGAGGAAAATTCATTGCTTGGAGCTCATTCCTTAAAAAAAGAAAAAACCAACAAATAAATGATCTCATACTTCATCTCAAAATCCTAGAAAAAGAAGAGCAAAACAACAGCAAAAGAAGTAGAAGGCAAGAAATAATTAAAATCAGAGCTGAAATTAATGAAATCGAAACAAAAGAAACAATTGAAAAAATTGAAAAAACTAAAAGTTGGTTCTTTGAAAAAATAAATAAAATCGACAGACCCTTAGCCATGCTATTGAAGAGAAGAAGAGAGAGAACCCAAATTACTAGCATATGGGATGAAAAAGGCAATATCACAACAGACACTTCAGAAATACAGAAGATAATCAGAAATTATTTTGAATCCTTATACTCCAATAAAATAGAAAATAGTGAAGGCATAGATAACTTTCTTAAGTCATATGATATGCCCAGATTGAGTCAGGAGGATATAGACAACCTAAACAGACCAATAAAAATAGAGGAAATAGAAGAAACCATCAAAAGACTACCAACTAAGAAAAGCCCAGGACCGGATGGGTATACAGCAGAGTTTTACAAAACCTTTAAAGAGGAACTAACACCAATACTTTTCAAGCTATTTCAGGAAATAGAAAAAGAGGGAGAGCTTCCAAATACATTCTATGAGGCCAACATCACCCTGATGTCTAAACCGACAGAGACACTTCAAAGAAAGAAAACTACAGACCAATATCTCTAATGAACCTAGATGCAAAAATCCTCAATAAAATTCTGGCGAATCGGATTCAAAAACATATCAAAAAAATTGTACACCATAATCAAGTAGGATTCATCCCTGGGATGCAAGGCTGGTTCAATATACGGAAATCAATAAATGTTATTCACCACACCAATAGACTTAAAAATAAGAACCCTATGATCATCTCGATAGATGCAGAAAAAGCATTCGACAAAGTACAGCATCCCTTTATGTTCAAAACTCTAGAAAAATTAGGGATAACAGGATCATACCTCAACATTGTAAAAGCAATCTATGCTAAGCCACAGGCCAGCATCATTCTGAATGGAGAAAAATTGAAGGCAGTCCCTCTAAGATCTGATACAAGACAGGGATGCCCTCTCTCACCACTTCTGTTCAACATAGTCCTCGAAACACTGGCCAGAGCAATTAGACAGATGAAAGAAATTAAAGGCATAAAAATAGGAAAAGAAGAACTTAAATTATCACTATTTGCAGATGACATGATTCTATACCTAGCAGACCCAAAAGGGTCTACAAAGAAACTATTAGAGCTAATAAATGAATTCAGCAAAGTGGCAGGATATAAAATCAACACGCATATATCAAATGCATTCCTGTATATCAGCGACAAATCCTCTGAAACGGAAATGAGGACAACTACTCCATTCACAATATCCCCCCAAAAAATAAAATACTTGGGAATCAACCTAACAAAAGAGGTGAAAGACTTATACAATGAAAACTACAGAACCCTAAAAAGAGACATAGAAGAAGACCTCAGAAGATGGAAAAATATACCCTGTTCATGGATAGGCAGAACTAACATCATCAAAATGGTGATATTACCAAAAGTTCTCTATAAGTTCAATGCTATCCCAATCAAAATCCCAACAGCATTTCTTGTAGAAATAGATAAAACAATCATGAAAATCATATGGAATAATAAAAGACCCAGAATAGCAAAAACAATGCTAAGCAGGAAGTGTGAATCAGGCGGTATAGCGATACCAGACTTCAAACTATACTACAGAGCAATAGTAACAAAAACAGCATGGTACTGGTACCAAAACAGGCGGGTGGACCAATGGTACAGAATAGAGGACACAGTAACCACCCCACAAAACTACAACTATCTTATATTTGATAAAGGGGCTAAAAGCATGCAATGGAGGAAAGATAGCATCTTCAACAAATGGTGCTGGGAAAACTGGAAATCCATTTGCATCAAAATGAAACTGAATCCCTTTCTCTCGCCATGCACAAAAGTTAACTCAAAATGGATCAAGGAGCTCGATATTAAATCAGAGACACGGTGTCTGATAGAAGAAAAAGTTGGCTATGATCTACATACTGTGGGGTTGGGCTCCAAATTCCTCAATAGGACACCCATAGCGCAAGAGTTAACAACTAGAATCAACAAATGGGACTTACTCAAACTAAAAAGTTTTTTCTCAGCAAAAGAAACAATAAGAGAGATAAACAGGGAGCCTACATCCTGGGAACAAATCTTTACTCCACACACTTCAGATAGAGCCCTAATATCCAGAGTATACAAAGAACTAAAAAAATTAGACAATAAGATAACAAATAACCCAATCAACAAATGGGCCAAGGAGCTGAACAGACACTTCTCTGAGGAGGACATACAATCAATCAATAAGTACATGAAAAAATGCTCACCATCTCTAGCAGTCAGAGAAATGCAAATCAAAACCACCCTAAGATACCATCTCACTCCAGTAAGATTGGCAGCCATTATGAAGTCCAACAACAACAAGTGCTGGTGAGGATGTGGGGAAAAGGGTACCCTTGTACATTGTTGGTGGGACTGCAAAATGGTGCAGCCAATTTGGAAAGCAGTATGGAGATTTCTTGGAAAGCTGGGAATGGAACCACCATTTGACCCAGCTATTCCCCTTCTCGGTCTATTCCCTAAAGACCTAATAAGAGCATGCTACAGGGACACTGCTACATCGATGTTCATAGCAGCACAATTCACGATAGCAAGATTGTGGAACCAACCTAGATGCCCTTCAATTGATGAATGGATAAAAAAATGTGGCATTTATACACAATGGAGTATTACTCTGCATTAAAAAATGACAAAATCATAGAATTTGGAGGGAAATGGATGGCATTAGAGCAGATTATGCTAAGTGAAGGTAGCCAATCCTTAAAAAACAAATGCCAAATGTCTTCTTTGATATAAGGGGAGTAACGAAGGACAGGGTAGGGAAGAAGAGCTTGAGAAGAAGATTAACATTAAACAGGGATGAGAGGTGGGAGGGAAAGGGAGTGAGAAGGGAAATCGCATGGAAATGGAAGGTGATCCTCAGGGTATACAAAATTACATATAAGAGGAAAGGAGCGGTAAGAGAAGAATAATACAAGTGTAAGAAATGATTTACAGTAGAGGGGGTAGAGGGAGAAAAGGCGAGGGGAGGGGAGGGGAGGGGAAGTGGGATAGTAGAGAATAGGATAGACAGCAGAATACATCAGACACTAGAATGGCAATATGTAAATCAATGGAAGTGTAACGGATGTGATACAGCAATCTGTATACGGGGTAAAAATGGGAGTTCATAACCCACTTGAATCAAACTGTGAAACATGATATATTAAGAACTATGTAATGTTTTGAATGACCAACAATAAAAAAATAAATAAAAAAGAAATACCTGCTGTATTTCATTTTTAACGCACAACCAATCAGAAGTTGGAAGGCCTACATATTCTCCAGTCTAATTCTCTATGAGTATTTAATCTCTTTTAATGTAAATAATCAGATAAATCACTTCAAAATAAAGGTTTGTGACTGAATCTCCAAAAATTGGAGAAAAAAATTTAAAACATTATATGTAAGCAGTTGCAAGCACTGTATATCTGAAAGGGCACAAAAAGTTCATTCCAAATGGATTGTTCATCATAAAGTCAGAGGTTGAGTAAACATGGAGCTACAATGAAAGGCGAAATATGACCCTAGTTAACGTACAGACACAACCCCTTTAAGTACAGACACAACCCCTTTAAGTACACCTACATATGTGCATGAATGCATCTTTATTAACTCTAATTTGCATTAACCCAATGAAGACGCTGTCATTGAACTACAGTTACTCAGTAGTGCTGTTTACTCCAGAAATACTATGTGCTTGACTCATGCTTTTGAAGTTATTTCATAATTGAGAGTGAAAATGACCTCAGGAAGGCAATTTCTTAAGTCTTCTAAATGACTTTCTCTTCCCTGACCTTCTATTGTAAAAAATCAACTAACCCTTTGTTGATATGCTATGCTAATTACTCAAAGGAGTTTTATGTAATCCTTTCAAATGTGAACCAACCAGAAGGATCAGAGATCAGAGTTTCTATTAAACTCCTCTACAGACGATGAATGGTTACAGCAGTACATAATTCACGTGACTCTATGGCCTCGTGATAATTTGTGGAAGAAATTTCTTGAACTAAAATAAATCACAGAGGAGGAGAAAACAAAACTGAAACAGAATTGGATGGGTATTCTTAGTAGCTTTCTTGGATTGTAAATTAGCCAAGTAATGCAGTCTAAAAATAATAAAGCACCTCATAGCCCTTTCTATTTACTGGATGGTAAATAGCTTTTCTCATTTGATAGGCTATATCAGTGATGTATCTCATTATAGTAAGACCATCAGGAGTCAATCTTTGAGGCACATTCTGAATTTTTACGAACATCTTTACTTTCCTGAAAATTCAGTTCTTTGAGTGTTACTATTTCCCATCCATCTTTAGGACTAGCCAAATGCAGGGATTTTTTAATCTGATTGTTCTACAGTAATTTTTCATCTTATTCTTGCCATACAGCAGCAATTAATATTCAAAGTCTCTCTCTGGAAGTGTCAGAATTCTAAATCTAGGGACAATGATGGAGAGCTTTGAAGCTTCCTTTATGTACTCTGACAGAGCTCAAGCCTGAAAATGTTTATATTTGGAATTTCTAAATTTCATTGGTCTTGTTCTGTCACAGATCATTTTAAAACCATGTTGATTTACCTTTAGTCAGACTTCATGATAAGTTTAAGTACTGTTATAAATCATTAGGCATAATTTAAGAACTAGATTAAATTAAAAATGTAAATATCGATCAGACAACATTCAAAAGCACAGTCGTCAATTCTAAAAAAGTATACAAAAACAGTTCCTGTATCAAAGAACACTATTAACAGACTCAAATTGCTACATACAGAAAGTCATGAAATATTTGCAGATCAAATATCGGATATAGGATTAATATCCAGTATGTATAAAAAACTCCTTCAACTAAACAACAACAAAACAACACAATTAGTAACCGAGCAAAGAACTTGAATAGATTGCTCCAAAGAAATATGTACAATGGCCAATAAGCACATGAAAATATGTTTAACATCACTAATTATTAGGGAAATGCAAATCAAAACCACAAGACACTACTTCATACCCATACCATATGACTGCTTTTTTTTTTAATATAAAACAAAATTGTCAGTGAAAATGTGGAAAAATTGGAACCCTTGTGCACTGCTGGTGGGAATGTGAAATTGAGCAGTCACTATAGAAAGTGGGATGGAGGTTCTTTAAAAAATTAAAACAAAATTGCCATATGATCTAGAAATTCAACTATTTACCCCAAATACTTGAAATTGGGGAGAAAGATTGAAGGTAGTAAGGGTATCGTGGACTTAATAATGGGGACAGAAAAATACTGGTCTTTCTCTGGAAGTAAAATTATATTTATCTAGAATTGTCAGTACTAAGACTGTTATTATTTAATTCTTGAAGTTTTCACAGGATAAAAGACTCTTAGTAGAACATTTAAAGCCCTCATGCCCCCGCCCTTAAACTTACCCCCCCAACCGCATTCCCCAGCCATACATGTGCCATTTGCAGAGGGTGAGAAATGTCGTACTTATAAGACTTTTATGGAAAATTATACAATAACCATGAATAATCCGAATCAGAACAGAACACCTGCACTGAAAGGAGAAAAGCATGTGATCATCTGTGGTTATGGTATAGTTCTTTTTTCATTTGTTCGTTCGTTTTTTTCTTCGTCTTGAGCCCAGGGGTTGGGATGGGAGCAGTTTTTTGTTGTCCTTGTTTATTATTATTATTATTATTATTATTATTATTAATTTAGCAGAGGAAAATGGACATTGACTAATTGGGTAAATCAGTAATGAAATCATCTAAAAACAAAATGCACAAAGTCCTGTTAACTAAAGCAATAGCCAATAAAATTCTGGTAGGAATGTTTGGTAACTTCTTAATGGCTAGATGGCTGCTTTTATAGCACTGGAACCACGCTGGTGTTGGTTGCTGTTTGTGGAATGAAGCAATTAAGCAAAGTTCATTTTAATTAAGGGAAGCTAGTGTGTGGCTTTAACTCTCTCTCAAGGATCTCAAGACCTTCTTTGGCTGTCATACCTGTATGTAATTCATGGGTCAAGTTGGCCAGCAGGGTCCTCAGAGAAGTGAATAGTTAACATTGCTGGAGCAATATGGCATTTGGGCCCTTCATATTCTCAGACTGGCAGGTGCAGTTCCCATGACCTGGCTGAGCCTCCATTGTGCCACATTGTGAGCTCATCACTCCAAACATGCCAAATGTACTCCAACCTCTGCACCTTGCTTTTGCTGTCTTACCTGTCAAGACTCACCCATCCTCCATTATACCTTAATGTCTACCTACGGTTCTCAAGAATAATTCTACTCTCCGAAAACATGTGCATATTATTAGAAACATGCACTTAACACAGTGTATGCTCTCTTTATTGCCATTTATATGTACCATCATTCCAGCTGGGCTATAAAAATAAATCTGGTTTTCCTTATAGAATTAAGAGAATCAAATAAGAAAACATATACAATCATTAAACAATGCATATTATGCCCTTATAGTGTTTAGGGAATTTCTTTATTGACATGACCCCCATCTTTGACATTTAATACAATTTAGAAGGGTAGGAGATTTTCTCTTTGTGTATCACAATATTTAATTGTCATTTTTTGACAAGCAAAGCACTCCAAATAATTAAGATAAATAAGTGATATTTATGTAGAAATAGACATAAATATAGATAAGGATATTATCTTCATAATAGCCCTAGAAGGTAGACTTAACATCCTCTTTTTAAGGAAACAGAGGACAAATAACTTGCCCAACTTCACATTGGTGATCAACTGTGATTCAGACCTGGCACTTTGATCTCAGATTTCACATACTCATTTAGTCACTTTGCAGTGACAATCTTCGTATCAGCAGGTAAAAAATCAAGGAGCTGAGTAAGGTTTGATTCCATTTAATTTGAATACCATTTATGACGAATTTACTAAGGGTCAGACTCTATGCTAAGTGGTTAGGATCAAAAATAAACATGATAAGGTCCTTGTGTGCAAAGACAAAGTTGACAGACCTGACTCATAAAAATACATAATCTATGAGAACTGCAATAATAAGTGAATGCAAGACAGAGAAGTTGGTCTCTTTATCATATAGGCGTTTTATCGTTTGATTTATTTGTTTTATTTGAAAAATGAAGAATACTTAAATCATCACACATACACAATTTTAATTTCACACTCAGCATAGGCATTTCCTCTGAGTATGGCTACATTCTATTAAGTAAGACTGTACACAAGTGAACTCTCTGTGCCCTGTCCTGAAGTAAGAAGTTCAGTCCAAGGGAAGAGGCAGGGGGTCAGGTAAACAGATAAAAGAGAATATAATGATGTGAATGCTGTATCTGAAGAAAGAACAGTTCCCAGAAAGAGACACAAGGACTGGATCTTGAAGAATGAACTGACCTCTGACAAACTACATTGAGATCAAGGGTAGAGAGAGGCAGAGAGTGAGTCCTAGGGCTTTCTAAGCAGTAAGCACATGTGCAAGGTTCAGGGTAAGGGAGAAATTTAGTGTAGCCAGAACATAAAAGTACACGGGCAAGGGCAGACAAGATGGAAGAGAAGATTGGACTGGGTCCCCAGAGTGGGCAGTCTTCTAGGTCCGGCTAGGAATTGCAGACATGATTACAAAGTCAATTAAGTGGCAACAAAGTCTTAAACCAAAAATAGCCTTGACTTTTCTCTAATTTTATGTTACCTATATAAGTATATAGGAAAGCTGTATTCTGATGAATGTGTATTTCAAGCGGAAAAAAGTATTCTCTGATGAATTAAGTTTGGGAGATACCAAATATTTTATCACCTTGCTAGAGTTTTATAATTTACACTAACATAAAACTTTAGGAAACCTATGTACTTTTGTCTAGTTCATAGTATGTTCAACTTATTGAAAGTACTTTTAAGCCCCTCCCCCCAAAAACACCTATTAAACATATCACATTTGGCTTACACTAATATCCACTAATGGCATAACCCAGGAATGGCTATCTACATGTATGTGTGTATATATAGATAGATAGATACATTACTCATTTAGAAAATTGTTCAGGAGACAACACTTACAGAACTTCAGAAATTATAATTTTTTATTATATGATCCAGGGCATCCTTTTAAATTTCTTTCAGGTGCTTTCAGTATTATTTTCGAGAACATAAAGATGTATTTCTTGATATGGTTCTACATAATGATACATAAAAGTTAAAATACTATTCTATAATTTTCCATAGCTGTCTCCTCTAAGGCTTATCCTTTAAGATTTCTTTTTTTATTATTATTATTTTATTGTTGGTTGTTCAAAACATTACATAGTTCTTAATATACCATATTTCACAGATTGATTCAAGTGGGTTATGGACTCCCATTTTTACCCCGTATACAGATTGCTGTGTCACATCAGTTACATTTCCATTGATTTACAAATTGCCTTTCTAGTGACTGATGTATTCTGCTGTCTATCCCATTCTCCACTATCCCCTCTCCCCTCCCCTCCCCTCCCCTCCCCTCCCCTTCCCTCTCTCCACCCCCTCTACTGTAAATCATTTCTTACACTTATATAATTTCTCTCCTACTCCTCCTTTCCTCTTATATGTAATTGTGTATAACCCTGAGGCTCACCTTCCAATTCCATGCAATTTCCCTTAACTCTCCCTTTCCCTCCCGCCTATCATCCCTGTTTAATGTTAATCTTCTTCTCCAGCTCTTCGTCTCTACCCTGTCCTTGGTTACTCCCCTTATATCAAAGAAGACATTTGGAATTTGTTTTTTAAGGATTGGCTAGCTTCACTTAGCATAATCTGCTCTAATGCCATCCATTTCCCTCCAAATTCTATGATTTTGTCATTTCTTAATGCAGAGTAATACTCCATTGTGTATAAATGCCACATTTTTTAATCCATTCATCTATTGAAGGGCTTCTAGGTTGGTTCCACAAGCTTGCTATCGTGAATTGTGCTGCTATGAACATCGATGTAGCAGTGTCCCTGCAGCATGCTCTTGTTAGGTCTTTAGGGAATAGACCGAGAAGGGGAATAGCTGGGTCAAATGGTGGTTCCATTCCCAGCTTTCCAAGAAATCTCCATACTGGTTTCCAAATTGGCTGCACCATTTTGCAGTCCCACCAACAATGAACAAGTGTACCCATTTCCCCGCATCCTCGCCAGCACTTGTTGTTGTTGGACTTCTTAATGGCTGCCAATCTTACTGGAGTGAGATGGTATCTTAGGGTGGTTTTGATTTGCATTTCTCTGACTGCTAGCGATGTTGAGCATTTTTTCATGTACTTATTGATTGATTGTATGTCCTCCTCAGAGAAGTGTCTGTTCAGGTCCTTGGCCCATTTGTTGATTGGGTTATTTGTTATCTTATTATCTAATTTTTTGAGTTCTTTGTATACTCTGGATATTAGGGCTCTATCTGAAGTGTGTGGGGTAAAGATTTGTAACAGGATCATACCTCAACATTGTAAAAGCAATCTATGATAAGCCACAGGCCAGCATCATTCTGAATGGAGAAAAATTGAAGGCATTCCCTCTAAGATCTGGTACAAGACAGGGATGCCCTCTCTCACCACTTCTGTTCAACATAGTCCTCGAAACACTGGCCAGAGCAATTAGACAGATGAAAGAAATTAAAGGCATAAAAATAGGAAAAGAAGAACTTAAATTATCACTATTTGCAGATGACATGATTCTATACCTAACAGACCCAAAAGGGTCTACAAAGAAACTATTAGAGCTAATAAATGAATTCAGCAAAGTGGCAGGATATACAATCAACACGCATATATCAAATGCATTCCTGTATATCAGCGACAAATCCTCTGAAATGGAAATGAGGACAACTACTCCATTCACAATATCCTCAAAAAAATAAAATACTTGGGAATCAACCTAACAAAAGAAGTAAAAGACTTATACAATGAAAACTACAGAACCCTAAAGAGAGAAATTGAAGAAGATCTTAGAAGATGGAAAAATATACCCTGTTCATGGATAGGCAGAACTAACATCATCAAAATGGCGATATTACCAAAAGTTCTCTATAAGTTCAATGCTATCCCAATCAAAATCCCAACAGCATTTCTTGTAGAAATAGATAAAACAATCAGGAAATTCATATGGAATAATAAAAGACCCAGAATAGCAAAAACAATGCTAAGCAGGAAGTGTGAATCAGGCGGTATAGCGATACCAGACTTCAAACTATACTACAGAGCAATAGTAACAAAAACAGCATGGTACTGGTACCAAAACAGGCGAGTGGACCAATGGTACAGAATAGAAGACACAGTAACCACTCCAAAAACTACAACTATCTTATATTTGATAAAGGGGCTAAAAGCATGCAATGGAGGAAGGATAGCATCTTCAACAAATGGTGCTGGGAAAACTGGAAATCCATTTGCATCAAAATGAAACTGAATCCCTTTCTCTCGCCATGCACAAAAGTTAACTCAAAATGGATCAAGGAGCTCGATATTAAATCAGAGACATGGTGTCTGATAGAAGAAAAAGTCGGCTATGATCTACATACTGTGGGGTCAGGCTCCAAATTCCTCAATAGGACACCCATAGCGCAAGAGTTAACAACCAGAATCAACAAATGGGACTTACTCAAACTAAAAAGTTTTCTCTCAACAAAAGAAACAATAAGAGAGATAAACAGGGAGCCTACATCCTTTAAGATTTCTATAGAGAGAACTCACTTGCCTATAGCCACAAGGGATGGCCCTGGTATCATGTACTCCACAAGCTGCTGATCTTCCTGGCCATTAGTGCAAATGAAGACCAGTTGGCACTGCATAGTCATAAACATAGCATGACTTACCTTATGGGCACTAAGTTATATTTAATCTAGTGTTCTTAGTGGAACTCTATGAAATTCAGTGTTTCTGTGGGTAACTTCGAGTCATTTTCCCTGCATCTTAATTTTGATTTCTTCTGAGGAAATTATGTGTCAGGTTAAACTAACACAGTTATAAAAGCTGTGCCCATGCTTCCTGGTGTCATAGAGCTCCTGCAGTGTAGTCTCCTATTCCTTTACCACAATTCCCTGCCTATCCCAGCCCTCACAACTCCTGCCCTCAGTCCTCAGCTGAAATGTCCCTTTTCCTCCCATCCTCCCAGATGAGGTAAATTTCTGTTGTCAACTCTTAGAATATCATTTATCTTTTCCTACTTAGCATCAGTTATAATTTTAAGTTTATTTAGGTGATTCTTTGTTGATTGTTGGTCCTTTCAGTAGACTGTCTGCATGAGAGCAGGGATTCTGTTTCTGTTCAATATTGTATTGTAGCATCTAGTACACAAATGTTAATTAAACACGAATTAAAGAACACTAAAAGTTCATAACATGAGAAAGTGAAAATTATAATACTCTTTATAAATTAGCTGTAGCCTAAGTCTCATTTCCATAGTTTAGGCTATTTTAAATTTGAAATGCTGGAGAAATGCTATCCCACTGATATAGCTATTCTAATGATAACTAAATAATGGCTAGCTATTACTATTGCTATTATAATTGAACAACCTACATTTACCTGCCTTTTATTTTATTTCATGATGTCTAAATTTCAGCACTTTCTCTACATGTATAATATAATTCTTCACATTGGCATTTATAGACTTTAGTTTTAGCTTCATGCCTGCTATTCACTTAACTACTCTTATATGCCTTACTCTTTTAATCTGTTCCATAAATAATTCTTCTTATTACTTTATTATTCTTGTGGATATTTCAAAATTCTTCCAATTAATCAATCTTTTTGTGGCACTGAAGCATGAAACCAAGGGCAATGCTCTGTCCATTTGGAACCCAGTGGGTGTGGTCTGGGCGGTGCTGGTAGATGACATCTCCTCAAATCTCCCATTATGGGTTATAAAAAATCCATGAAATCAAAGTTTCAAAATAAATGTACCTTCTCTCACAAGACACTTCATATTTTTCCTATTGTTTCCCTTTGCTTGCCTTACAGGCATGCCACACAAGTAGCCAGTGCTTCATCTAAGGTCACTATGGAAGTACCAAACAGAAGAATCTGGCAACAACTTTGCACTCACAGCATGGGTAGAAATGGCAGGCAGTCAGTGTTTGATTGAAGAAACAAAGCTGCACACGCTTTTTCTAGTCACCCCCCCCCCACCCACTGGCCTGGCACCTTTGTCTTCTGTGGGTTTGTTTTCCTATTGGAAGATTTCCTACTGGAAGATTCCATGATGTGAGGGAGAGAGAGAGAGAGAGGTTAGGCAAGAGGGTAGGTTGACCAGTTTGGTGTAGACTGAGGGCAGCTTGTTCCAGGACACAACATTGCTGACCAATTTGGCCTGACCAACCAAGACAATACAAGGCTGAAATTTAAATTTTGTGCGGCTCTATTTAGTTTGTCACCTGTAAGATAAATTCAAGAACAAACTAGTTGGCTGGCCCAACTCTGAAGCAAAGATTGTAAAGGTCTGAAGTAGTTACACCTTGCATGATGGGGTCTGACCACAGATCATACTTAGATGAAAGGAATGGTGGGAAGACCTTCACATAAGGACGTTTGTATTCAGAGCAATAAATGACAACTACACAGTCCTTCCTTCAGCTTTAATCCTTGTTGTTCACCACTTCATGATAATGGGAGGGAAACACTTCTCTTCAATTTTTTAACCAAATGGTTAAAGCCTGATAATGCAGCTGGTTGGGATAAGAATCAGGGAAGACAACTTTTTAAGTCAAGTCACAGGAAACTATTCAGTATGGCTTGTTAAACACTGACCAATCAATATTTTAATGCTCCTTAAAAGTATGCTGAGTCCATTGGGTCTGAGAAAGCAGATACTTTTGAATCAAATCATTTAATATTAATAAGCTATAAAGAACTCTTTTTTTAAAAAAAATCTATCATTATGTACTATAGCACAAGAGAAAATAAACCTGTAAGTACAACAGTTATTTAGCATAAAAATAGATGTTGAATTTTAGAAGGAATACTAAGAGTAAAAGTATCGAAAACACCAAGAAAGTTAATTACACTGTCGTCTACAAGGATGTATCTTCAAATACTTTAGTATTTCTATTCCCTGTGGAACCAGCATTCTCCTCATTTCCTTAATTCTATCCCACCTACCTCTATCCACCCCCAAGGAATATTGTGCTGAGAGGGAGGGACTTGAGTAACGTGCCAGAGATACATGGGAATATTGAGGATGGTAAACCAAGGGAGGGCAGGTAACTCATGTGCAGAACCAAAATGTATCTTTCTTGATAATAGCTCTTGTCCAATATGTCTTGGAAATCCTGGATTCTTACTTTGGGAGAAAGGAAAGGAATATAAAAAGTAGGAAAAGGATACAGATCTGGAATGTATCCATTTAGTAGGAAAATAGGAAAGTCTTGGAGAAGATAAAAGGTCAATGCACCTATTTGGTACTTGAATTAGTCTTGTTTACAATGTTAAAATAAAATACCTGAAGGTAAGTAATTTGTAAATGAAAGAGCTTATTTAACTTATAGCATTGGAAATCTAAGAGCATACCAACATCTACTTGGCTCTGGTGAGCGCATCCTTAGCTTTATCACATCATGAGGGCAGCATGGTAGGAGCACTTGAGAGGGAGATCACATGGCAAGACGGGAGATCAGAGAGTGGGGAGGGGTTAGTCTTTCTCTTTTGTAACAACCTACTTTCGCAGGAACTAACTCTCCCAGGGTCCCACTAATCTCTTAGGAAGGCAGCACACTCCAATGACTTAATTTCCCAGTGGGCCCCTTCTCTCAAGGGTTCTATCTCCTCAATACAAACACACTGAGGACCAATGCATGAATTGTTGGGGACAAACCACATTCAGACCATAATAGTACAGTTGTCCTCAACTGTGAGCTCAAGAGTAGTCTTGCAGAAAACTGGAAAGCAGAAGCCAGAGAAACTGAACACCATGAGGAAAACAGTATTCACCTTGAATGATAAACATATAATGACCAGAGTTTCGACTGGGTTAACAGCAGAAATAAGTGAGAACTAGAAAGAAGAAGTAAATATCACTTAAAATATTTAATGTATGGTAAATGTGTGCTGAGTCAAATTGAGTAATACAACAGAATTTGCTATTATTTCTTTGCATTGATTCACCCATCAATTTCTTATTTACTCATTTGCTACATTGATATCAGCTAAATTCAACTGCATGCAAACAGAAAGCAGCTTCACTCTCTTTTTATACATCTTGCTTTCATACCCTTCTTTGGACCTTTTCTTTCTCATTTTGAATGAAACCCAAAGTTCCTCAGTTCTGCAGATTACACAAATAATTAAAAGTAATCTGGTCATATTTGGCCCTAAAAACATCTCATTTTCATAATTGAAATATCCAGTCCACTGTAATTATAAAAAGCTTCACATTTGATCCAATATTAGAGCTTTTCTGATTTGCAGCCTTTCTCTTCAGCTTTCCACTCACTGCCTTTCTCCACCATCACCTCCACTCTGCTTTTCATAGACCACCCTGGCTTTCTTGGAAGTTGTAGTGGGTGGTGAGGGGGCTGAGGGCATGAAGAGGAAAGGTCTTCCAGGCTTAGCTGGTTGGCCAGAGAAGTGCCATATCTATGTCCTCTGGGTGTGGCAGATTCCTATGCTGATTCTTCCCCCACAAGGGCTCACTGCTGGATTTCTTTCTTGGCTCTAGGCTTTTGGTGGCCTACCCCATCCAGTCCCCTACAGGCAGTTCTCATGGTGTCTTCCTTATAAAGAGCACTTGCAACCCAGGACCTCTCCCACTAAAGACCTGTCCCCACTGTCCTTAGTGGGAGAGGTTTCCTTCCAATATCTGCTTCATTCTGTCCAGGGGCAGTCAGATCAAGCACAGTAGCCTTTTGTCTTTCTGTTCCCCAGAAAGGAATTAGGTACCATTGTCTGGGTCCTCCAAAGCCCAGAGAATGTAGGTTGAGTTCTCTGATCTCCTTACAGCACTGGAGTCCCAGAGGTCCCCTCATCTGACTTAGGACAAGGGGGAAGTATAACATTTTGCCCACTCTACAAATAATAGATCTGCCCTCCTTGGTTTTCCACTTCAACCCTTTTTAAGCTGTGAGGTTATGATGGTCTGAGGAAAGCAAACAGGGATTTTCACCACCTTCTTTGCCAATCCACACAGGCCCTCTACTATCTTGATTTGGAGGTGAGGCGTGGGCGGAGGGAGTTGGCATCAGATGTCTTGATCTCAACAGTAGGGAATCTCAGATGAAACAGACTTGAATGGTTGTGCTTTATCACAGGTTACAAATAATAGGAACATCTATTTTGTGCAGAGGACTATTCTGAGTGTAGGTGATTCAAAATTTTAAAATGTGGTGACTGGTCTCAAGGGACTCATGCTTGAGGGAATACTCCCTCCTCTCTCCTCCCTATTCTATGTCCAACCAGTCTTTGCACACACAAATGTGTCCTGGGCTTTGAGGCTGGGATGAGAAAAAGGACGAGTGGGGGGATCTGAGAGGGTAGTTAGAATCTAACAGTACTTTTTATGAAATGGAGACTGCAAGAGTTTTTCATCCTGAACCAGAGGAAATGAAAAAAATCAAGAGGTGAGCAGAGCCAATAGGAATTGGAAGCCAGGATTCCAGAAGCCCCAGAGGATATCTCCATGCCTTGCTGAACAGGAGGAGATGGAGACAAAGATCAAGGCTGGGTTGTGATAACTAAAGGGAAATTGAACAAGAATAGCAGAATGTAAAGTAAATGGGCAGAACTATGTGCATGTATAAATATACTACCATGAATTTCACCTTTATGTATATCTATAAAGCACCAACTGAAAATCAATAGGTAAACAAAAAAATAATAAAAAATGTAAATGGGCAGAGATCAAAGGCAACTGCCTGGAAGTGACCATTTGTGGCTTGCCTTTACCTGCCAACAGAGGCCTAATACCTGAGTGGCTTGGCAGAGGTAAGAGTTGGGCAGTACAGTCACAGAGCAGGTATAACCACATGGTTGTGTTCTACAGAGGAAAGTCTATGTGTTAGGAAGAGCTCTTTGCTGTTGTGGTGGTTATTGCTTCAAGCCTATAAGAGATAGGATACGAACTGATACCTACAATGTGGGCAGGTGTTTAATAAGATTCTGAGGCTCCAATCCTACTGGTAACATTTTTTGCTTTCCTTCTGGGTAAAGATTATTTAGATTTTGCCTTGTTTTCAGAGCTCAGCTAAGTCCCATCTCTTCTAGAAGCTTGTGATGTCTGTTTCCTCTAAACTCTTACAGGCCTTTGGAGTAACAATGCTCTGCCTGGCATTGTTAATTCCCCTTTATGGACACACCCTATCCTGACTCGCTGAAGCATACGGACCTGAAATAAACTAGGTGGTTCCCTGCCCTGCAACTTGGCAGCTGCACCAAAGTTACTCCAACTGTCAGGCTGAGATTTGTCCTCTACTCTGAGATTAGTCCTAATATCGACAGCCTTATCTATCATGTCATTGTTGCTGCAGGTGACAATGGGACTTCAGTGTCCCAGCTCCCAGGACCTTGTTGCCTCTTTACATTCCTTCAAAGGAATGGGATATATTGTAAATGGTAGAGAAGGAAGAAAAAAACCAAGTGACTGAACAGTTTAGGGAGGGAAAAGGGTTCTTTGCCCCTTTACTTGAGAGTGTGATGGTAGAAGAACTCTGGGAAAGCAGTGCTGAGGAGCTTTCTAGTGAAGGAAATAGGGGGGTGAGCTGAGCCAGGCCAGGTGTGTAGTTCCTGAATCCTCTCCCTCACCTACCACCTTTAGCTGTTCATTTTCCTTTTATTCTGTAGTAAGATGGGCTTGCAACTCTATTTCCCATCATAAACTGCAGAGTACATAAAAAGAAAACATTCAACAAATTTGCTTGAGAAATGTCATTCTCTAATATTCAAATGGTATGTTAGCATTTAATTACTTGTAAATGCATAAATAAAATGTAAATGTTTACTACCATTACATTTATATTACATAGCCATGTAGGCTAGTAATCATGTCAATTGTAATTAAAATCAATTTACTAAATTCAGTTCATTTTATTTGTTTTCATTTATTATGTTTGAGTATATGATAGTCTGGCTTTAATGCACAGGAAGGAAGACTGTTCTATAATTTTGATCTCAATATATTCACAAGTCTATAAGTAATTAAAACAAGTTTTTTCCACATTATTTTATTGATGCATTATATTTGTACATGATTATGGGATTTTTTATTACATATTCATACAGGCACACAATATAACAATGTAATTTGGCCAATATTAGTCCCCAGCACTTCCCCCATGCCTTCCCTCCGCCATCCCCCAGTCCCTTTCCTGGATTCTACTGATCTCCCTTTGATTTTCATGAGATACCCACCCCACCTTTGTTTTCCTTCTGAAGAGTTTTTTAAAAGTTCCACTACTGAAGATATGACAAACTTCCTAGTTTTATTTAAAAGTGTCAATTGAAGAAATAGAATCAAGAGTCACCCTTCCTTAGTACAAGCATAAAAGAAAGATATGGAGACCAATTTCAATAACATAAATGGAATGTGTCAAATCAAGAATAAAAAAGGAAAGACACAGGACCTGAAAAAGGCAAAACACCTAGAGAATTCAATAAAAAATGCATGTCTTAAGTACTAACTATTGTTTACAAATAAATAAGAGGCACTATCCCCAACTTTGATAATTTATCTCCCTCACCTACCACCTTTATTCTATACAAATACAATAATTGCTAAATTAGTTTCATACCCTGGCTTTGGTATGGAGTTGCTTTGCCCAGCATTACCAACAGAGAAAGTAGTAAGATCAATTACTATAGGATATATTTATCATCGAGTTTCAAGAGAACTTGAATTTTACTTCCTAGTGCCATTGTCCACCTGACTTTCTTTAGATTTGATTTGCTAGAACAAGTTATTGGGGATTCCAAGAGCATCTGTGCTATTACTTTTTGCAGCATGAGCCTTTTTTTCTTGAGAATGACAGCATGCACTTGTATCTTCAACCTTCTCTTTATAAATTTATAGCATTTGTCACAAAGCAGAAACAAGAAGATAAAGATGAATTGATGCTGATCTGTCAGTGCTATTGGAAATATAACTCAGAACACACACTTTGCTCATGTCAGAAATGGTATGTTCAAGTATGAGAAGAGTTGTTACTCTTGGTCCAGGAAGATGGGGAGCTGCCATTTTGACCTCTCAACAGAATAATCCAAGTTAAACAGTAGGTAGGAGCTGGTGGCTAGGAAGTCCTGTCCACCACCAAAATGCAAGAGTTATTTTCATTTTACCTATTGGCCAGGAGGAAAACAACTCTAGATGTATCTTTGAAAATATCGGTGGCTCTCTTCTATTTCTGATGACTTTGCATATAGTATTTTCAGGAGCCATTCCATAGATGAGTTTGTACTTCTATAGTTCCTTTCCAATACATTGATTTTATCAGGCAATACTTGAAAACTCTTAATCACCATGCAGGTTACATTTTTAAGCGTGTGTGTGTGTGTGTGTGTGTGTGAGACAAACAATTCTTCCTTCTCAGTTACTAGAAGATGTTACTAGAAGATTTCAGTATGAATTATAGTAAAAACATAACAAGAAATCTTTGTCATTTCAATAAAATTAACTACACTTTATTTTAAAATAAATGAATCAATAAATGGGATGGACTTAAACTTAAAAGTTTTTTCTCAGCAAAAGAAACAATCTGTGAGAGGAATAGAGAGCCTACATCTTGGGAGCAAATCTTTACCCCTCACACATCAGATAGAGCACTAATCACTAGGGTATATAAAGAACTGAAAAAGCTAAACACCAAAAAAAAAAAAAACCCAAATAACCCAATCAATAAATGGGCCAAGGATCTGAAGAGACACTTCTCAGAAGATGATGTACAATCAATCAACAAATACATGAAAAAAATGTTCATCATCACTAGCAATTAGAGAACTGCAAATCAAAACCACTCTAATATTTCATCTCACTCCAGTCAGAATGTCAGCTATTATGAAGACAAACAACAATAAGTGTTGGCAAGGATGTGGGGAAAAGGCACACTCATACATTGCTGGTGGGATGAAAATTGGTGCAGCCAATATGGAAAGCAGTATGGAGATTTCTTGGAAAACTGGGAATGGAACCACCATTTAACTCAGCTGTTCCTCTTCTCGGTCTATACCCAGAGGACTTAAAAACAGCATACTACAGGGACACAGCCACATCAATGTTTATAGCAGCACAATTCACAATAGCTAAACTGTGGAACCAATCTAGCTGCCCTTAAATAGATGAATGGATAAAAAATGTGGCATATATACATAATGGTATATTACTCAGCAAGAAAAGAGAATAAAATCATGGCATTTGAAGGTAAATGGATGGATTTAAAGAAGATAATGCTAAGTAAAGTTAGCCAATCCCCAAAAACCACATGCCAAATGTTTTCTTTGATATAAGGAGGCTGATTCATAGTGGGATAGGGAGAGGGAGCATGGGAGGAATAGATGAACTCTAGATAGGGCAGAGAGGTTGGAGGGAAAGGGAGGGGGCATGGGGATATTAATGATGGTGGAATGTTGTGATCATTATTATCCAAAGTACAGGTATGAAGACACAAATTGGTGTGAATATACTATGTATACAACCAGAAATATGAAATATTGTGCTCTACATATGTATTAAGAATTGTAATGCATTCTGCTGTTATATATAAATTAAAAAATGATAGTACCTTAGGAAATGGGAAATAATCTATATAAAGTGTAATATTATTGTGTACTCTAGGTAAGGAAAACCAGAACAAACAACATTCACATTTAGCAAAACAAAAACCACAACCATAAATCATTCGAAATGAGCAGCTGAACTCTCATGAGTTTTGTCATTAAACATTCACTGCATTTACCAAAACCATGGATGATTGAAATTTATGCAGTTTATTTTTAAATCATATTCTAGGTGTTTTGTGTTGTAGGCAGAAACTTTACTGTAAATCAACATGGCCAGGACAGTGTTACTGCAGAGTGCATACAAGACTAATAAATGGGCCAAGTACACCACACACTACTTTAACACATAATTTTGGAAAAGATTTTTAAACATTGTTACACATTTAGGAAGATTCTTATGAATGTGACAGTATCAAGTGATCAAATGATCCTTAGCGGGGTTTCATAAATGATACAGTAGGGAGTTTTTGGTAAGGAAGAACCCAGGAAATCATCGAGGAAGCAGAAGCCATCAGTTGTCAGCTTTGGGCCAGTAATTGTTTATCATCAATACTAAGAATTCTCTGGAATGAACCCAGCCAACTGTAAAATGATTGCCTTCTGAAAAACCTACATAGCATAATACCCTAAAACATTATTGTTGTTAGTGGCCTTAGCAGTACTATTCTACTACACAAAAGTTTTTCACAGATGGGCCAATTCTTAAATCATGTCAAGTGAGAATTTGGTTCTGTTGTGAGAATTCTTTCCTTAACTTCTTTGTTTTGCAGGTGGAGAAACAAATAGAGAAGTTGAGCTGCTTGTGATCATATAGACCAGTAGCCTAGTTCACATTTATTATCAATAATTTAAAAAGTAATTTGTTTGCATATGAAGCATACCATATTCATTTGGCTATATCATATTTTGTCTGATGCAGTGGAATGAATGTAGTCATAGAATTTTGCATTTATTTAACCACACATTCATACTCTGTTTAATTAGAAGAGAAGAAATCAATTCATAATATCATCTAACAAACATGCATTGAGTATGGATGCAGTATTCTCTAAGACTATGTGGGCCAACTTTCAAGTAATCTCTATTTAAATGTGGATGCATAAAAAATACAGGTTAGAGTTCTGAATAAACAAAATATAAAAATCATGCTTTGTTTAATTATTCCCAAACCCTTTGTCTCTTACTTGTAAGGTACAATATGGCAAAGGCTCTTGGCAGATGCCTAAGAGCTTTTATAACTGATTTCAAGAACCACTGAAACAAAGACACATTTGTTGAGGTCCAGATTCAGATGCTGGCCTGGCTTTTCAGAGGTAAACCATAAGTGTTTGCTCTTGGGCATGGATAAGAGGAGTTTGAAAAATTGGTTTGCCAATGCTTATGCAAGCCACTACTGCACATTATGAAGCACTATTCACCCAATGCACAAGAAACAGATTTAAAACACAATAGCCACATGTGGCTGGAAAGGCAGGCAATCCTAGGGAGAGAACATTCCTGACAAGCAGGAACATTTGCTAACACCCAGATTAGACTGTACAATTTGAAGATGAAGAAATGAATTGCTGAGCATGTTTAAAAAGGCAGCAAGATGATTACTGATAACAATGGCAGCATGGTGTAGTAGGCTTTGCTTGGGTTATATGGTCTGTAAACATTTTCTGCCTGCTGATACTTGGGCAGATTGCTAACATTTTCCAACCTCCAATTATTTGCATAAAGTGAAAAGCAATCTCTAGGAGCCTTTGAAAGCTATTCAGGAATCAAAACAATTATGTCCTAAAAGACTGTTTTAAATAAAATTCTACATAAGTGAGAATACTAATAAAATAAAAATATAATAATCAACAGAGTAAAATTATCAATAAACATTTAAATATTCACTCTGTGCCAGACAGTAAGCTAAGGGCTTTCTATGAATTCTTCCACTGGGTTACAAAGTATTATTAACTTCATTTCCAAACAGGATATTATGAAACTTAGATTGAATAACTTGACCAATGTCTATCTGACACCCATGTTTGTGCTTTAACTTATAGACTAAATTCGCTTCCCTTTTTTTCTTTTTTTTATCGGTTGTTTACTGGTTGCTCTTGACATATCATATTTCATACATTAGATTCAAGTGGGTTATGAACTCCCATTTTTACCCCAAATACAGATTGCAGAATCACATCGGTTACACATCCACATTTTTACATAATGCCCTATTAGTAACTGTTGTATTCTGCTACCTTTCCTATCCCCTACTATCCCCCCTCTCCTCCCCTCCCATCTTCTCTCTCTACCCCATCTACTGTAATTCATTTCTCTCCTTGTTTATTTTCCCATTCCCCTCACAACCTCTTATATGTAATTTTGTATAACTATGAGGGTCTCCCTTCATTTCCATGCAATTTCCCTTTTGTCTCCCTTTCCCTCCCACCTCATGTCTCTGTTTAATATTAACCTTTTCTTCCTGCTCTTTCTCCCTGCTCTGTTTTTAGTTGCTCTCATTATATCAAAGAAGACATTTGGTATTTGTTTTTTAGGGATTGGCTAGCTTCACTAAGCATAATCTGCTCTAGTGCCATCCATTTCCCTGCAAATTCCATGATTTTGTCATTTTTTAGTGCTGCGTAATACTCCATGGTGTATAAATGCCACATTTTTTTATCCATTCATCTATTGAAGGGCATCTGGGTTGGTTCTACAGTCTAGCTATTGTGAATTGTGCTGCTATGAACATCGATGTGGCAGTATCCCTGTAGTACGCTCTTTTAAGATCTTCAGGGAATAGTCTGAGAAGGGCAATAGCTGGGTCAAATGGTGGTTCCATTCCCAGCTTTCCCAGGAATCTCCATACTGCTTTTCAAATTGGCCGCACCAGTTTGCAGTCCCACCAGCAATGTACAAGAGTACCCTTTTCCCCACATCCTCGCCAGCACTTGTTGTTGTTTGACTTCATAATGGCTGCCAATCTTACTGGGGTGAGGTGGTATCTTAGGGTGGTTTTGATTTGCATTTCTCTGACTGCTAGAGATGGTGAGCATTTTTTCATGTACTTGTTGATTGATTGTATGTCCTCCTCTGAGAAGTGTCTGTTCAGGTCCTTGGCCCATTTGTTGATTGGGTTATTTGTTGTCTTATTGTCTAATTTTTTCAGTTCTTTGTATACTCTGGATATTAGGGCTCTATCTGAAGTGTGAGGAGTAAAAATTTGTTCCCAGGATGTAGGCTCCATATTTACCTCTCTTATTGTTTCTCTTGCTGAGAAAAAACTTTTTAGTTTAAGTAAGTCCCATTTGTTGATTCTTGTTATTAACTCTTGTGCTATGGGTGTCCTATTAAGGAATTTGGAGCCCGACCCCACAATATGTAGATCAGAGCCAACTTTTTCTTCTATCAGATGCAGAGTCTCTGATTTGATATCTAGCTCCTTGATCTACTTTGAGTTAACTTTTGTGCATGGCAAGAGGAGAGGATTCAGTTTCATTTTGTTGCATATGGATTTCTAGTTTTCCCAACACCATTTGTTGAAGATGCTATCCTTCCTCCATTGCATGCTTTTAGCCCCTTTATCAAATATAAGATAGTTGTAGCTTTGTGGATTAGTCTCTGTGTCCTCTATTCTGTACCATTGGTCCACCTGCCTGTTTTGGTACCAGTACCATGCTGTTTTTGTTACTATTGCTCTGTAATATAGTTTGAAATCTGGTATCGCTATACTGCCTGATTCACACTTCCTGCTTAGAATTGCTTTTGCTATTCTGGGTCTTTTATTTTTCCATATGAATTTCATGATTGTTTTATCTATATACAAATTGTAGATGCATACAGGACACCGAGCACACAAAATCACAGTAGACCAACGCCAAGACACATTGTTATGAAGATAGCCAATATACAGAACAAAGAGAAAATATTAAAAGCTACAAGAGAAATGAGGCAGATTACATTCAGGGGTAAACCAATAAGGTTAATAACGGATTTTTCATCACAGACGCTGAAAGCGAGAAGATCCTGGAACAACGCATTTCAAACACTGAAAGACAATGGATGCCAACCAAGAATTCTGTATCTAGCAAAATTAAGCTTCAGGTACGACAATGAAATAAAAATCTTTCATGATAAACAAAAGCTAAAAGAATTTGCAGCCAGAAAACCAGCATTGCAAAGTGTCTTGAGCAAAACACTACACAAGGAAGAAATGAAAAACAACAACCAAAACCATCAGTGGGAAGTGCCTCGGTAATGACAGAGGGTGTGTGGGGGGGAAGCTAATCATGGAGAAACAAACTAAATTAAAAAAAAAAGATAAATAATCAAACATGGCTGGCAGTACAAACCATATATCAATAGTAACTCTAAACGTTAATGGCTTAAACTCTCCAATAAAGCAACATAGGCTGGTATCATGGATTAAAAAAACAAATCCAACAATATGTTGCCTCCAGGAGACACATCTGATTGGGAAAGACACACACAGGCTGAAGGTGAAAGGTTGGGAAAAAATATACCACGCACACGGTCCTCATAAGCAAGCAGGGGTGGCCATCCTCATATCGAATAAAATCAACTTCAAGACTAAGTTAATCAAAAGGGTTAAGGAAGGACATTATATACTGTTAAAAGGAACCATTCACCAACAAGACATAACAATTATCAATATTTATGCACCAAATAATGGTGCTGCGACATTCATAAAACAAATTCTCCTCAAGTTCAAGAATCAAATAGACCACAACACAATAATTATGGGTGACTTCAACACACCTCTCTCACCATTGGACAGATCCTCCAAACAAAAGATGAATAAAGAAACTATAGAACTCAATACCACAATCAATAACCTAGACTTAACTGACATATATAGAATATATTAACCATCATCAAGTGGATATACTTTTTTCTCAGCAGCACATGGATCCTTCTCAAAAATAGACCATATGTTATGCCATAGGGCAACCCTCAGTAAATATAAAGGGGTGGTGATAATACCATGCATTTTATCTGATCATAATGGAATGAAACTGGAAATCCTCCAATCGCTTCCCTTTTATAGCCATGATGAATATGAACAATTCATTCAGGACTGATTGCTATATTTTTACATATTCCATTAAAGCAGTATTTGTTGTTTAGTATTTTACGGACTAATCCAATCACTTGCTCCCCACCATTTAATATATGTTGTCAATATGCAGGACACTTATAAAAATATAAGGAACTAACAAACAAAATAGAAAATTAAGAATATTGTTCTAGAGCAACAAAACTTGAATGATGAAAAAAGGCTGCAGAATATTGTAAAAAAGCAATGTGAAGACTAGTGTGAATTTATGCATGCTGAATTTTATTTAACTAATCCCTGAAGAATAGAAATGGAAAACCATTTGATTCATATGATTGTGCGAATTATTTCCCATTTTTATTTACATAGAAATGTTTATATCATGCTGAGTATTACAAGTCATCTTGAAGATGACTTAAAGCCTACAGGACGATGTAATAATTATTGTTCCTTAATTTTTATGACCCATTGCTCCATTTAAAAATTATTCTATTTTTTATTATAAACAATTCCTGGATAATAGTCCTTTGAATTGGTCTATAGACCTCTGAGAATTCTAAAACTGCACTGTCCAAAGTGATACCCACTGCTTGCATGTATCTATTTAAATTATATTAAAATTAAGTAAAATAAAAATAATTTTAAGTTACAGTTGCTCCATCACACTAGCCATACTTCACATACTCCATCACCATATGTGGCTAGTAGCTATCATATTGGACACGGCAGATATATTGCCATCATCTGGTGGGGCCCAGAGGGCTTTCAAATCCCATATGTAATCACACCAGAGGATTTTCAGGAATATTCAGGGTGGAAACTCTTGGAAAGAGATGGGACTTATTGTTGATCAACAGGATGTAAATGCAAAACAGTAATATTTGGAGAACAGTGCTAACCAGGTAAAGCACAGAATATGCCAGGGATGTTCTTCTAGAGCATTTCACTTAGAAGTGGGAAAACAGTGGGAAATAATGAGCAAACAACTCTGAACAGAGCACTGAGTTGTTCAGAGAGGACTTCTTAGGCAGATCATATGACTCAAGCAAAGGCACAGAACCTGGAAAAGGCCTTTTGACCTCGACAGGGTGTAAGGAGATTTCAAGACAATGACAGAGATAGTATGGGAAATTGGAAAGTAGGCTGAAATTGCAATGGGCCTTTTATTCTCTAAAATATTTTGGAGTATCTATGAAGACATAGAGGGCCATCAGAAGTCTTCAAGTGATATGACTGCATTTGTTTCATTTCTTATGAAGGAAGATAATTATGGCAGCAGTAAGAAGGCAACTTAGAGGTTGAGAAGAACTGGATTTTCCCTTGGTAGTATTGTGCTCTGTCGACCATATTTACAGTTCAAAAGAAGAATGACTTTAAAAAGACCTAATTTTCTGACATTAAAGAATAAGGATACTAAAAGGACAAAGTAATGGTTTTTAAAATACCTCCTGGTGAAATGAATTATTATTGTGACCTGAAAAATTCAGTCAAATACTGAATAAAATAATTTAATTGTTTGAAGTAGCTTAAATCTATTCTTGGTGAATGTATTTATTTATAATGCTATTGATTGGTTTATAATGCTATTAATTGGTTTTATAAGATCATAAGAGTTGAAATAATGTAATTATTATGGTAGATATAAAATGGAGAGAGAGATGAAATTCCAATGATGAGAAAAGGTGAGAAAGAAACCAGGTAAGTGTCTGTGCTGGTGTTTTCTTCAATTTGGAAAAAAAGATTTGCTAAAGAGAGTGACAGATTCTTCCCTCAATTTTCCCAGTTCTCTATGTTAATTATCAAAATAAGTGAAGGTACCACTGGAAACCAATTCTCCTCAATCAAGCCTTAGCCTTAACCTGTACTTTCTGGGCTATGAAACTATGTCTAACCCTGGGCAATGACTCCAGTTCTATAATTAGAAGGAGAAAACCACAATTTTCATAATCAATAAAAGATTGGAGGTACTGACTTAAGGAAGAAAGACATATAATCAATCACACACCTTCCCCCAGTAAATGAATCTCTGGATTCAACCAACCTAGGATTGAAACTATTTGAAGAAAAAAAATTGCATTTGTATTAAACATACATCATATGGACTTTTTTCCTGGTTATTATTCCCTGAACAATATAGTATAGCAACTATTTACATAGTATTTAAATCATATTGGGTATTATAAGTCATCTAGAGATGACTTACAATCTACAGGAGGATATGCATAGATTACATGCAAACACTATGTCATTTTATATAAGGGATCTGAGTACCTGTGGATTTTGGTATTCATGGGACTCCTGGAATCAATTCCCTGTGGATTCCAAGAAATGAGTGTACTTCCGTTTGAGCCTGAAACACTAACAATGAAGTATAAGAAGGTGTCAAAGATGTCAATCGGACATTTTCCCAAAGGTCCCACCTTGAGCCACAATTCAAAGAAGTGGGAAGGCCCCTCTAATGCTTCCCAAAATGACACTTGGTTCAACTCACTGGCTTTCCCCCTGATACTATTGGCCCTGATACTCTCCCTGGAAGGCGCCCTCAGACTGCAGTCTCTGCTTCATGAAAGCACAAATGGAAAATGAAGCATTTTATGCCTCAATGTAGCTGTCACATTATTCTGTCCTCTTTTAGGTATGTAATTAATTTTAGTATTATATTTATGCAACTTAAAGCCTAATCATTTTTAATACCTGTCCCAGAAATTGTTAAGACACCACACACACACACACACACACACACACACAATATGGAGATATCTGTTTCTATTGTGCTAGAGCAGAATTGGTTATTCAGTAATTGGTACTGAACTTGTAGTCATACTGCAAAGAACAGAAAATGGAAAAAATTATAAAATATTTCTTGACATTTTAAAGGATACTGCATAAATCTGTGATTCCTGAGAGGAGGGATCTAGATAAAATATGCCCTACAACCATCCCCAGCTTTTTGCTTAGAAGCACTTTTTGAATTGAGGTACAGGTAAGGGATACCTCAGGAGAAACACAGAGATCACAAAATTGAATAGACATAAATAAGAATCCCAGGAAGCTGGAATGACTAGAATTTACACTTCAGAGAATCAGTAGAGTAGGGAGCTGTGCAATTAGTTGTAGAGATCTACAGAGGGTCTTCCTTGAGTCTGTTGCTGTAGACTGTGATTCACAGAAAGAAACTCCATGAGGCCAGGAAAGAACAATTGGGGAGCTATAAGTATTGAGGAATGATTTCCCAATGTTTTCTTAATTTTCTATATGAGTTACAAGCAGAGAAACTGAGTACATTTGTTCTGGACTATTTCTCCACAGATATTTGTATATCAAATAGACTTGGAGGATACTAATATCTCCCTCAGAAGCAAGGGGCAGGCATATGTACTGCCCATTATACAAACTTTATATTCATTAAATTTTCAGGGTTCTCTGTTGTTCCAAAATGCACTGCATGTGCAGGTATTACCCTGTGGGAATTGGAGTTCAGGAAAATAATGCAAACGCTGACACTGTGGCTTCTGCTACTGCCATGAGTAATAAAGTCCATTGTCTCTGATCCAGGAAACTCATGTCTTCTGCCAATATCCTTAAAGCTATAACAAGCTAACTTGTTAGCTTGCAAAGAGGCTAAGATTTCTGACCCTTCATAGATTAACCAACTTTAATCAAATTTTCTGTGGTAATGATGGCAGAGTTTGCTTGTGTTTGGACTTAGAAATGATTATGTGGGAGTTATGGGTTTCCTTTCTTTTGGCAGGGGTGGGGGGTATAGGCTTTCTTAACTATTTGTTTTTAAGATAATTTGGGAAGATACCAAGGGAATGCCTGGCATGTAAGACATGTGCAAACTGTGATTAAACCTTACATCATGGATATTCATGCTACTGTTAAAAATAATTTTGATTCAACATATTTTATCTTTCATTAACTTGTAGATATCATGGCATTTTTGAAAAGAAATGTAATAGAACAGAATGAATGCTTTGTGATAAACTTTGCTATTACTAAGAGGTAAAACTTAGACATGAATGTGCCCTAACGTGTATGTGCCCTAACATGATACCATTACAGAGCACTATCATTGTATAAATAGTCATCTTGCCACAACAATTAAAGGTTTCCTTGGGTGTCAGGGTATAAGAATCAGACTAACATTTTTTCCTTTTTTATTTGTAAAACTCGTGAACATAGAAAATATTTCACAACAGTAAACGAAACTTCCATACCCTCCACTTGCTGTATGGATAAAAAATAAATAAATTCTAGCTGATCAGCTCAGTCTTCATTGTAAATGCTAGTCATTTTTTATCTTTTTACTCCTTTGTATTCTCTCAGCCTAGATACTATTAATAGGACTGTTCTATTACATGTTTCACTTTAGACCTCTTGAGTCATATACAAACTTTCATCTTTAATTAGTTTAATAGCTAGTGTGATTGATGAGCAGTAATACATGGAAAGGGCTGATAATCCTTGGTTGTGCATAGCTGAAATAGATAATGACAAGATAAGGTTTTCAATGGCTCCTACAATACAGATGAAGAGACTAGGGAACTACAAAGGATATCTTGGTTAGTAGCAGATTCCAAGGGGACAAAAAAGGCAATGGAATATCTGCTGACATAAATCTTTCTCATCTATAGGATATTGTCTCTTAAAGTCTTTTTCTTAAGGCAAGTAACAAAAAAGAATATGTTTTCCCACAAAGAAGGAAGATCAAAGTAAAATGCTCTTCTGTTCTTTAAGAGAAATATGGAGACACACGCAAAGAGACAGAGAATCTAATGAAAGAAGTCAAGAGCCTTAAGCAGAAATAATACAACATTTTTATACAGGTACAGGTATTTCTAATGTTTAGAATGCATGAGTGTTGGCTTGGAATAGGTAGTGTTCCAGAGAGAGAATCTCAGATATGTCCCTTAAGGACTCAGAGGCGTGACTAAGAACAAGTCACTCTCAACAGTAAAATAAGGTCTTAGATTAGAAAAACATGAAATGTGAGCTCCAGGTTAGAACTAAGAGTTCTGTGAAATGACAAGGTACATGTAAGTTTCTACTTCACCAGCTAGTAATGTAAGAAGGAAATGTCACACCCTGCTGAGGCTGGTAGAGGGTGGCTATCAGAGTTACTTCTGAGACTTTTGCAAACTACATTTGCCTCAAAGACATTCTGACAAAGTTTCTCTACCATTCACTGTATACAATCCCATCTCCTTCTGAAGACTGAATGCCCATTTGAGCCACTGGTCCTAACCAATAAGTTCTCCTATGATAACCTCACTGGATAGAGCAGGATGTAGGCTGAGAAGCACTGCTTCAGTGAGTTTATGTCCTTCTACACTTCCTGTGACCTACTCATTCTGAGAGGACATCTGGCTCTGCCAGGAGGAGGGTAGGACTGTGAGTGTGTGCAGAAGCTGGTTCTAGTTTCTTGACAACCCTGTACCACTCCATATGAGTGGGTGCACACATACACACAAACACACAAACATACACACATACACACACACCCCAACAGGAAAAGCCAAGGAAGGCCCATTGTACACACACTACTCACAACATTCCCGATAAGCATCCCCTTATTCAAATGCAGCTGAGAATGTGTCCATCGTCGCTCTGTGCATGTCTATAAGTAACTGCAAGGACATCTCAAATATTTATTTGGGGTGGGGGTTACAAACTTTAGTGAGTATGAAAACTCACAGATTTTGAACTATAAGTAATGAGGATTTCCCGTGTCTGGAAGACTCTGGGAGAAAATCATGGTAGTTAAGGTGAGGGCAGGCAAGTTGTATTAGGGCATTTTTTGCAGCAGCAACTCAGGATTCTCACTGTAATTTTTAGCTAATTTAAACATTATCTAGCAATATACATATAACATAATATCTTATATCTGACTACAGAGGCTAAAGCCATATTATCTTTGGGTCTTTTTTATGCTAATTTAAATGAGCAGTAGGATATTCACCAAAATGCAGGTTTCTTTCAAATTTGCTTCAAGTCCCCTCATTACAGCCCTTTCCTGCTTGGCTATGCTAATTGTCATTATCTTACCACCGAACAGCCCAGGAGTTCCATCTTACAGTAGTTGATGGCTAAATGAAACTAGTGTCAGAGGAAAGTGGCTTCGAATACCAGAAGGGTAGGACATCAACTGGAAAGAAACATGGGCACAAAGCTTCTCTGGCATGTTGAACTTTTGGCTTTGCTTTTTGTTTCACCATTTCTGCATTGTGTTATTTTGAGGAATACCAACGAGAAATAGTTGAGTTGGTCACAGTTGTGAAAAATGCTTTTTGAGTGTGCCATCTCAAATGGAAACTATGCTTTTTTGTACTGTTAGGTATTTTAAAAACCATGCAGAGTATACATATCCCTTGGAGGGTCTTCAGCATTCTCATTTCTGATCTTACATCAGCCTTGTTATTTTCTCCATTAGTGCTCAAGTTACAGCCAGGAAAGCTTGTGCCTGGATTGAGAACATTGCCTCAATCACCTGCATGGGAAGTGGTAGTTTTGCAGAGCAGTCACAGGTGAAAATGAGGGGTACACCTACCGATGTAAAAACCATTAAAGGTACAATAAAATAAATGTCCCTTAATATCACCCCTATTCTCGAAGAATCTTGATTTAGGAATAATTTTAGTAATGTACTTCACCCAATTGATTGGTAATTTTTATCTGCTAATCCCAATGTGAGATGAAAATTAATCTCAGAAATGGAATTGTCACTGGCTGTCCTTTCTCAGGTCTTGTTCTATGTGGTGTACAGGCAGATAGCAGGGATTCTCTTCCTACTGTCTAGTATCTTGCCACTGTATGTCAGGGGTCTGAAGGTGAATCCATGTAACTGCTTTATTTAATTGTTGTTTAAAAAATAATATTTTTGGTAGCTGGGTATTGAGTCCAGGGATGCTTAACCAGCCCCCCCTTTTTTTTCCACATGTATGTTTGGAGACAGGGCTTTGCTAATTTGCCTAGGGTCTTGCTAAATTGCTGAGGCTGGCCTCAAATTTACAATCCTTCCGTTTTAGCCTCCTGGGCTGATGGGATTACAGACATTCGCCACTGCACCCAGCTATTCTTTAAAAAATTTTAACTGTGGTAAATTATACATATAACATAGAGTTGGCCATTCTAACCATTTTTAAGCTTACATCTCAGTAAGTATACTTAACACTAATACTTGTAAAATTGAAAGTCTGTAAACCATTAAATACTAACTTTCCATTCCCCTCTGGCCTAGCCCCTAGCAACACCACTCTATTTTCTACCTGTGATTTTGACTATTCCATGTACCTCATATAAGTAGAATGTCACAGTGTTTATCTTTTTGTTACTGGTTTATTTATTTAACTTATCAGAATACCTCCAAGGTCCAACACATTATAGCAGGTGTTGGAATCTTTTCCCTTTTTAAAGCTGAATAACATCCCATTTATGGATATACCACCTTTGTTTATTCATTCACCTGTTGATGGTTACTTCTACCTACTCCTTTATTTTAAAATAACTAAAATCTTGTGAGACAAACATAGGACAACATAAACCCATGGAATGAAGTTCATAATTATGCTCTTCAAACTTAAGAGTTAAATAAATTTGCTGGAGATAAATAATCTGGCCATAACCTTTATGATCCAAACCCATTTCATCTCTCTCCTCATTTCCCACTTAGATTAGTCTGCTCTGGCTATTTTTGATCTTCATGTAAAGATCAACCCTATTCTACCTTGAGGTCTTTGCCAACATATTTCCTTCTGTTTTGAAAGTTGTCTTTTCCTAGGTTTCTGGATAGCTCTCTCCCTTCCTTCAAATATATGCTGAAATATTCTCTAATCCAAGAGACCTTCTCTGACCAGCCACACTAATAGCAACCACATTATCTGTCTCTCTTTTGCTTCATATTTGCATAACAGCCATCACTACAACTCATTTTATCTATTTTCTTGTTTTTATCACTTATTTTCCCCAACAGAAAGAAAGTGCTGTGAGATCAGGACTTTTTGTTTACTACTATATCTCCAATACCCAGAACTGTGTGTAGTAAATAAAGGACATTTTTGAAATATACTTATTAGATATTATTTTGAGATATTATTATTTATATATCACTAACTATCATAATGCTGGACATTTACAAATGTTAACTTATTTCATCCTTATAAAAATTCTAAGAGGTGCTATATCTGACCATATTTTCAAATTAAAACAATGAGGGCACATTCAAGTAATTTATTTAAGGTCACTCAGCTGGTGTGTGATGGAGCTACAGTACAAAGTGAAACAGGTTTGTTCCAGAATCTGTGTTCTTTGTTTTCCAATGCCGGGAGTCTCCTTCATGCTAGGCAAGTACTCTATCACTATATTATCTCCTGGCTCCAGAATCTGTGCTTTTTGCTATGTATTGAGGGGAAAAAAATGACCCTTAGTCCTGATGTGTTGGCACAGGTCTATAATCCCAGAGACTGAGGAAGCTGAGGCAGGAGTATCACAATTTGAAAGCTAGCCTTGGCAATTTAGTGAGACCCTCCCTCAAAAACAAAACAAAACAAAACAAAAACTGGGGATGTGGTTCAGTTATAGAGTGCCCCGGGTTTAATCCCTTGTACCACAGAAAAACTAAACAAAAAGAAAATGATCCTTAAATTACAAAATGAGAGGGAACACGTTGCAAGTTTTCTTCTTCCCATTATATAATGTGGTGTCTTTGCTCAATGACAATTTGCACCATGAATTATAGATTCTACAGGGCAGAGGGTGGAATAGGTACATTTTTCTATTGCCCTTTCCCTCCTCTGGAAGAAAAAAGCCCTGGCATATGAGATTCCATTCCTCTCTACCCTGGACATTATGTTTAGAGTGTGGACATGGCCAGTGAATGTTACTAGTACCTGCCTGGCTCAACAGTCACATTCATTCCAGGAAATGACAGGTCAGGACATACTAACATCTTTGTAGGAATAAGACTTAATCATTTATATTTATTAGACTTAACTGGAACTACAAATACCTTACCAAGAAAGGAAGATACTCTGGAATTTCAACTTCTCTGTGTTGTACAGAGATCAACCCTTAGAGCCACAGCTTTTCCCAGCACATTGTCTTAATAGTTCATTTTTTCCTGTATTTCTCGGCTTTCTTTCTCCTTGCTTCTCTGCTCTGTGTCACTCCCCATGTAGTGTAGGTTTGGCATTGCATCTCAGAATTCCTCTAATGTACCATTTCAGTTGAACTTAAACACTGGGGTGATTACTAATTTATTGCTGTCTACTGCTAAGTACTTAATGCAAGCTTAATAAAAATCAATAGCTGTGTGTGCCTCTCCATTGCAGGATTATGCTTCTGATATATTCCAGGGTTAGGTCATATTCAGGTGATTTATTGAAAATTTTCTGGGATAATCTATCTCCTTCTTTATTTATTGGTACCATGGAAGATGTTAATGGTCAGAAAATTGAAAGCAGAAGCAGAAAGCAGAAAAGAGTACCATACACTTTCTTCTTCAACAGTCTCACTGTGTGCAAAGAGGTTAATGCAGATAAATACCAAGCCTGATTCCAATAAAATTAGAGTTAGGATGCTAAAAGCATTTCCAACCCAAAGGCCCATGCTGTAAAATTCCTCTGCTCTTGAGCACTATTTCCTACTCCCAAACTCACTCATTTCTGTAAAAAAAAAAAAAAATTACTCAGTTCATTTTACTATTTACAAGTTCCACCCAGAATTCTTGACCTCCTGTGCTCTCCCTCTAAACCTTCCGTTATAAAAGGTGACCCGTATTAGATGGTTAAAGCCATCTACCTGTACTGAGAAAACTAATCTCTTTCAACAAAATACTTTCAACCTTCTCTTTTAAACTATCCTTACAAATAGTAGGCATAATAAAGTCACAAGCTATCCTGAGTTCATCTTTTTCTCAAACCACATAGAAGGTTTCAGTACTCTGGCAGCAGACCTTTGCTGTCTCTGCTCAATATCAGACTGAGGAGGTGGCCTCTTCCAGTCCAACCCCAAGCAGGACATTGGGTCATCCTCTAATGGAAGAAAGTGGTTCATTTTCTGTACAACTTCCAGAAACCTGACATTTATTCCTAACCATGCTCCCCAGTTCCAGCAACTCTATCATAATTTCCTTGTAAACTGTTAGCCCTGAAAGAGGTTTTTAAAAAGAGAGGCCCTTTATTAGTTATACCAGTACAGTGTCTATGGCTTCATCTACTTTATGGCAATGTTTTTGACTTTAAATATTTGAGTTCTTCAAAATATTGAGCCACCACAAGATTTTAGCATATCATTTATTTTACTAGAAATAACTTATGTTAATAGACAACTAAAGTTCTTTAAATTAAATTTAGAAAATTCTCTAATAGAGTAAACTCCTGTCATTATAACTAAGCATCATTATCCAGAATAAAGGCAGAGAGCAAGCAGGGACTATTTCCACCGTGGCTGTTATTCCTTTTCCCATTTTCTTTATTTGCCAGAAGAAGAAAACAAGAAAATGTTCTATTTCATTTTTGTTAGAATTGAGCTTTAGAAAAGTGCTTTCTTCTCATTTCATTTTTATTTTCTGTCATCGGCTGCTGCCTCCTGCAGCCCCAATTCTGAATGCTGTACATAATGTTGGTTTTATAACCACCTTTATAAATCAATTTTCTTTAAAAAAATAAAGCCAAAAACATATTCATTCAAAGTGACTGTTGGCAAGTAAAACAACCTTAATCTTCTTTAAATAAGCTATAAAAACGAAGCAAGAGACAGTCTTTAACAAAATTGATCTTAAAAATACTCTTACTAATGCAGGCTGTAGGACACATTAGAAAATCACATTCACTTGCAAAACATTTTATCCGCCTATAAAATTTTCACTAGCTTTCTCTGTTCTTAACAGTACTACAGCAATGATAAATCGATAGGAAATTTATCAGAAGAAAAAGAAAATGAAAATGTATTTGCTGTGGGTTGCAGTTTTAATTTATATTGACTTTCATATTTATTGAATGTTTGATTTCTTTGAGATCTTCCTGGATTGCTTATAGGCCCCACAATCCTGGGTAAGGCCATTTTCATTAATTCAGTTCAACATATTTATGTCTATAGTGTTTATGACGTATTAGACACTGTCCCAGGTATCTGGAAAGAGAGAATGAAATTTAAAAAAGAGAGAGAGAAATAATAGAAGAATTGCCAATAATAATCTAGTAAGAAAATTATTTTTAAGGACTACATAAGGTACTTACGGTAAAGCCTCAATGACTAGATTCCTTTGAGGTAGTCTAAGGATGAGGAGGATTTTGGTACATAGAGGGAACTCCATTCCAGAGTGAATGCACATGAGAAAGGAAGAAAGAGTATAGGAACATGGCTGAGGGAGGAAATGTAGCTTATAAGGATGAGAGCATCTGATAGAGATGACAGACACACAGGCTCACGAGAGTGCCAATTTAAGGGGGTAAAGAACAGTATTTTAAACAACTAACACTGGAAAAATGGATAGCCACATGTAAAAGAATGAAGTCAGACCTTTTTGTTAGACCACATAGAATAATTAACTCCAAGTGGGTCACAGATCTAAATGTAAGTGCTAAAACTACAAGACTTAGAAAAACACCTAGAAGTAAGTCTGCATCACTGTGGATTATGAAGTTTTCTTAAATATAGCAGCAAGGGTAAAAGCAAAAAGAGAAAAATAAAATAAATTTAAATTCATCAAAAATGAAAGAAAATTATAATCCAAAGATATTATCAAAAAGTAAAAAGGCAACCCAAAGAATAGGAAAAAATATTTGTAAATAGTATGCAAAATAGGAAATTATATGCAAGAATATCTAAATAACTGCTACGTTTCAACATTTTGAAAAGATAACCTAATTTTAAAATGTCCTTAAAAAGGTTTTGAACAGATATCTTCTTCTTCAAAGAAGATATAAAAGTTGTCATTAGGTACATGAACAAAAAAATGTTTGACATCATTGGCTACTAGAAAAATGTAAATTAAAACTATAATGAGGCACTATTTCATATCCACTGAGATTATAATAAAAAAGATAATAAGTTTTGGTGAGGAGGTGGAAAAGTTGGAACCCATATACATTTCTGGTGGGAATTTGAACAATTGCACTCACTTTGGACAATAGTTTGGCTCGTCCTCAAAAAGGCAAACATAGAATTATTATAGGATGCAACATGCCAACAATATATGCCCACAAGAAACTTTTTAAAAAAGTTCATGCAAAATCATGTAGGCGAATGTTTATAGAGGAACTATTCATAAAAGCAAAAAAGTGGGAATATCCAAAGATCAAAAGCTGAAGAATAGATAATTCAGTGTAGGATGTCCATTGAATGGAATATTAAATGGTGCTGGGAAAATTAGAAATCCACATGTAACAAAATGAAATTAAACCTATATCTCTCATCCTGCATGAAACTAAACTTAAAGTGGATCAAAAACTTAGGCACTAGAACAAAGACTCTGAGCCTAATAGAAGATAAGCCCTAAATCTTTACCATGTCAGCCTAAGATCTGACTTTCTTTTTTTTTTTTTTTTTAACCTTTTTTGTGAGAGAGGAGAGAGAGAGAGAGAGAGAGAGAGAGAGAGAGAGAAAGAGAGAGAATTTTTTAATATTTATTTTTTAGTTCTCGGTGGACACAACATCTTTTTTTTTTTTGCATGCCAGGCGAGCGCGCTACCGCTTGAGCCACATCCCCAGCCCAAGATCTGACTTTCTTAACAAGAATCCTAAAGCACAAGTAAAATCAAGAATCAATAAATGTGAAAAATTCAAACTAAAAAGCTTCTTCTTAGCAAAGGAAACAATAATGTGAAGGGATAGCCTACAAAATGGGAGAAAATCTTTACTAGCTGCATCTCAGATTGAGCATTAATCTCCAGGATGTATAAATAACTCAAAAAACTTAATTACACACACACACACACACACACACACACACACAACACCAAATAACCCAACCAATAAATGGGCTGAGGAACTCAACAGACACTTCATGTAAGAAGAAATACAATCAATCAAAAAATATATGAAAAATGTTCAACATCTCTAGAAATTAGAGGAATGCAAATTAAAACTACTCTAATATTTCATCTCACTCCAATCAGAATGGCAATTATCAAGAATACAAGCAACACTAACTGCTGGAGAGTATATGGGGAAAAGACTCATACATTGCTGGTGGGACTGCAAATTGGTGCAACCAATCTAGAAATTATTATGGAGATTCTTTAGAAAAATTGGAAAGGAACCACCATTTTACCCAGCTATCACACTCCTAGATTTATATCCAAAGGACTTAAAATCAGCATACTTCATGGATGCAGCCACATCAATGTTTATAGCAGCTCAGCTCATAATAGCTAAACTATGGAACCAACTTATGTGGCCTTCAACAGATGAATAGATAAAAAACTGTGGCTATAGACTGGAATATTACTCAGCTTTAAAGAAAAATGGAATTATGGCATTTGACAGTAAATGCATGGAATTGGATAACATCATGCTAAGTGAAATAAGTCAATTCCTCCAAAACAAAGGCTAAATGTTTTCTCTGATATATAGATGCTAATTCACAATAACAGAGGGGTGCTAGGGAAGAATAGATTTATTTTGGATTAAGTTGAGGAGAGTGAAGGAGGGGTATGGAGGTAGGAATGGTAGTAGAATGAATCAGACATTATTACCATGTTCGTATATGATTTTACACGACTGGTGTGATTCTACATCATGTACAACCAGAAGAAAAATTATACTCCATTTATGTATGAGAAATTATACTCCATTTATGTATGTGTTAATGTGCATTCTACTGTCATGTATAATTAATTAGAACAAATAAAAACTAAAAAGAAAAAAATGAATAAAAAAAGAAGAAATGAAGTACTGTTACTCGTTACAACATGGACGAACGCTGAAAGCATTATGCTAAGAGGGTAGTAAGTCATAAAGATCTTATATAGCCTGATCCCATTTAATTGAAAGGAAAATCCACAGAGACAGAAAGTGTATTAGTGCGCAGGGACTGGGTGGCAAGATACAGGTGGAAATGGGATCAATAAGGAATTTCTTTTTGTAGTGATGAAAATGTTCTAATATTTATTATGGTGGTAGTTCTAAAACTCCATGAATATACTAAAAATAATTGAATTGTACATTTTAAGTGAATTAATTGTATGTTATGTGAATTATATCTCAATAAGTCTCTGTTTTTGAAAAAAAAATACCAAAACAGACTCCAGAGCAAGACTTCCCATATTGAAATTCATGTTTTTACTTACAAGTTATGAAGTTCTGGGCTATTAAATCTCTTTATAGCTAATTTTTTTCATCTATAAATGAATGATTACTTCTAGCTGAGCTCTCAAGGGAAATTTTCACAGAGGTGGAATTTGTTCTGGTCTCAAACACGGTACTTTCCTAGATTGTGAGATGAAGACATTAAAAGGAAAAAGAAATGAACTGATACTTTTAGACCACGCACTGCCTACCAGGGTTTCTGCTAAGCATTCGACATGTGTTTTTGCACGTACTACCCACTATTTCTGATTTTTTGAAAAAAATTGACTCTGAAAGTAAAGTAATTTTAAGTGACCAAGTAGGGTTTCAATTGCAAGCCTAGTGTCTGGCCTGAGTAACAACTATGAGGTGAAAAGTGCAGGAAGCCAGTGAAAAGTCAGGGGCAGGGTGGCCAAAGTGTCTGGATTTCATCCTGTGGGTGCTGGGGAGCTATGAAATTGCTCAACAACATCAACGAAGGCTATAAGGAGTATTGATGTAAATGTATTTTTACATGTAGAAGTCCAAATTTGTCTTACACCTTATTAGATAGAACAAATGTACCTTTGAGACATCTTTCAGTGTTACTCAAAATAGACAGAGCTGACAAGCTTGCCTTTAGTGAATTTTCCAGCAAAGTGGTTTGCTTCCCATTGCAAGATGACTCTAAAAGGTGAATTAAAACTCTATATGTGCCTGAATTTGTTAATTTGAGCTGCTAATTGTTATCAAATGACAGGTTGATTTTCATGTGAATTTTGACACTAAGAATAGATATTTGAAGGCTTTAAATCTCATTTAAAAAATCTCAAAAAATGAACAAAAATTATGGTCTTACTTTATGCAAGAACTCAGTGAAAAAGAGCACATCATCTAGTAGTTCTTCCTTTTCTGAGGTTTTACTTTTTGCAGTTTTAGTTACCCACAGTCAATCACAGCCTGAAAATATTAATATTGACATTAATATTTGTCTTGGCTTTTCAAGAGAAAGAGGCCATATTCACATAACTCCTTTCCACATAACATTTGTTAATAGTACATCATTATGATTTTTTTATTTCACTATTAGTTATGGTTGTTAATCTCTTACTCTGCCTAATTTATAACTTAAACTTTATCACAGCTATGTATGTATAGGAAAAACACAGTGCATGTAGGGGTCAGAAGTATCTGTAGTCTCAGCCATTCACTGAGGGTCTTGGAACCTGTTATGATTTGGATATGAACTATATCTGCAAAGATTAGGTATTTAAGACTTGGTCCCCAAAGCAATAGAGTTCAGAGACCATTGGAAAGTAATTTGATCATGAGGGCTCTAATCTCACCAATGGATTAATCCATTGATGAATTCATAACTTAATGAACTATTGCATGGTAACAGAAATTTATGAGATGGAGCCTAATTAAAGAAAGTGGGTCCTTGGGGTCATGTCCTTGGAGACTATATGTCCCCTCCTCTTTATCTTCTTCTGTCCACCATGAATGGCATCATGGAGTGAACCACACCCTTCTCACCATGATGTTTTGCCTAGAAACGATGGAGTCAAGTGATCATGGGCTGAAACTCTGAAAATGTGAGCCAAAGTAAGTAAACCTTTTCTCCTTTAAGATGATTTTCATAGGTATTTTGTTACAGCAAATGAAACCTATCCCCTGTGGATAAGGGAAGGAATACTGTATATGTAATTATTCAAAGGAGATAGTAGATATTCATCACATGTATTTGATGGTGTCTTCTTTAACAAGTTCTGGAGATATCATAAACCCTTTGCCTCTGTGTCCTACTAGGAGATTCTTTCAAAGCCATCAATAAGAAAGCAATTGTATGTCCAGGAATTATCAGAACTGGTTCACCACACAGTAGAAGGAATGGGTAGCAAATGTGTGTCCATCCCCATTCCAGGAGGTATTCCCATCTCAAGGCATGCTGTTGCACTGGTGTATGTGTGTGGAAACCATGAATGACCAGGGTGCTCTTCCTTTTTCAGTCAATGGTTCTCTGTGGAGATCCTACAACTCCTAGAATGAGTGCACTTGGGAACAAATGAGTGGGGACATTTTGGTTATTGTAATGATTGGGATCTTCTGCAATCTGTATATGAAAAAAATGGGAGTTCATAATCCACTTGAATCAAATGTAAGAAATATGATATGTCAAGAGCTATGTAATGTTTTGAACAACTAATAATAATAATAAAAAAGAAATTAGTGGTAGTGGCCAGAAAATATCTTGACTCTCCGAAATCCACAAGACTAGACTGCACAGTGAAGAACTGCCCTTCATTCTACATGTTTTCCAAATCTCCTATCTCATAAGTTATAAACTGAGCTTCTCTGAGACTAGACTAATTCCATTTTCCATACAAACAGAAAGTAGTTTTTACATGGTTTTAATACATACTCAGTTTTTCAGCATGAAACTACCCTATAAATTGTTGAAGGACTAAAATTTTGTCTATAACCTTGTGAAGCATTGATCACCATCCCAGAAAATAATGTCATACCAGATTCATGGTACTGTGACAGAAAACTTATCCTATAGTAGCAATCTGCATTTGTATTTGTAATTGTTGTTATTGCTGTTCTCATTGTGTGTACACATATGCAAATTAATATATTTGTATATTCATATTTATAGTTTATTTGTATATTTATTTTTATAGCTAGCCATTATTTTAAAATGTTGAATATAATAATGTATGTTTAAACCATTTATTTTGGGGTTATCTAGGTTTTTCAATATTATTCTTGTATATCAACAATACAATTTCTCTAAAGAGAATACAATATTCTTAATATAAATAGAGTATTATTTTCTAATACACCCTCAGTTTTTTTGTTGCCCTTGAAAGAAAATGTATTTGTTTCTCATGGAAGGAAAAGATAGCCAATGACTTTAAATAATTGGTAGGATTTCAAGAAAGGAAATATGTTTGGGGTGATAAGTTGTTTCTACCCTGTCCCATGTTATAATACAGGAAATTAATTATTATGACACAATACATAAATAAAGCCCAGATCATATCAAATTTTCTCATTTTCTCCATATTGACATTTGAAAATTTGTCTTACCATCTCACTTCTACTTTAATTATGGTTATTTTTTTCTGCTTTCTGTCACACAGTTATAAGTCTGTCTCTTATCACTCATTCCAATGAAAGTTTTATTCTAATTCTACTCTATTCCTTCAATTACATATAACTCTTCAACCAATGGCTTCTCATATTCTTACTTATTTTAAATCCAAAACTACTCATGATAAGCATCAGATCACTTTATTAATATCTTCATATAGAAACATTATATATTTAAATAATCATTTAGTTAAAAATTACTTTCTTTTTATTTATTATACTTGAGACATTATATTGTTTTTTGAAACTATGTTTTTGTGATCTATAAATTTTTTCAGAAGAGTAATGTACTCATTTATTATAAAACTCTTTATGAAGTATGTGCTATATTAAAAATCACAGTTCTTCTATTATTGTAATGAAATATTTTCACCAATACAATAAATAACCCAATCAATAAATGGGCTAAGGAACTCAACAGACAATTCACAGAAGAAGAAATACAATCAATCAACAAATACATGAAAAAATGTTCAGCATCTCTAGCAATTAGAGGAATGCATATCAAAACTACTCTAAGATTTCATCTCACTCCAGTCAGAATGGCAATTATCAAGAATACTAGCAACTAACTGTTGGAGAGGATGTGGGGGAAAAGGTACACTCATACATGGCTGGTGGGACTGCAAATTGGTGCAACCAATCTGGAAAGTAGTATGGAGATTCCTTAGAAAAACTGGAAAGGAATCATCATTTGACACAGCTATCTCACTCCTAGATTTATACCCAAAGAACTTAAAATATATAATATATATATAGCATACTACATTGCTGCAGCAACATCAGTTCAATTTAAATAGCTAAACTATGGAACCAACCTAGATGCCCTTCAACAGATGAAGGGACAAAGAAACTGTGGTATAGACACACAATGGAATATTACTCAGCCTTAAAGAATGAAATTATGGCATTTGCCAATAAATGGATGGAGTTGAAGAATATCATGCTAAGTGAAATAAGTCAATCCCCCAACCAAAGGCCAAATGTTTTCTCTGATATGCAGATGCTGATCCATAATGGGGGGGTAGTGAAAAATGGAGGAACTTTGGGTTGGGCAGAGGGGAATAAAGGGAGGGGAGGGGGTGTGAGGGTGGAAAGGATGGAAGAATAAGATGGATATTACCTTATATACATGTATAATTGCACAAACAGTGGGACTCTGCATTGCATACAGCCATAGAAATGATAAGTTGTGCTCCATTTGTGTACAATGAGTTGAAGTGCATTTGGCTGTCATGTATAACTAAATAGAATAAATAATCATTAAAGTACAGAATGAGCTTTGATATCTTAAAATTTGGATCCCCTTAGATTCTCCCTGTTCTGTTTATAGACTTATGTTCACCATTAAAAATGCTTTATTATGCATGATTTGGGTCCTCAATAAATAAAAATTGTAGTGGAGATGGTTATAAGAACTTTTTCTAGAATTAATTATTATTGATAATAATAATAATGCAAGTAATAGCTCCTACATATAGATCCAGAACAGGGAACACATATTTATGACTTACCATCTATTACCTCATATAATACATGTAATAATTACAAACAGGAAAGTTGTTATCCATATTCATAGATGAAGAAAATGAGGATTAAACAGATTGATGAGTTGCCTTGGATCATAAAGCTAATAAATGACAGAGGCCTAGAACCAAACATAGGCCTCTCTGTTCATACGTTCTGTTTCTGAAAAGAACAATGTTCTTCAGTTTTGTATTAACAAAGGTAAAACATAAAGTTAATATTTGGGATTGTGGTGAAAATAGGAATGCTTTTAATAAATCTATTAAGGAAATTAATAATCTCTACAAATGTTTTAAATTAAAAAGAGTGGAAAGAAAGACACTATAACCCACACTGCTGACATAATGATTTTCATTAGCATACCATACTGATATTTGGAGTGGACTCATCCAATATTGCCCTTCACAAAAACCATACCAATAGAAACTGCATTGTCCAAATAGGTAGCCCCTAGACTTGTGTGGCTATGCAGCATTAGCAATATGGCTATGAATTGAGATATGCTATAAATATAAGATACACCCAGAATTTTACTAAAAAATATAAGAAATGAATGTGAAATAGCTCAGTAATTTCTATTTTGATTATTTGTTACAACTATATTATAGAGATTTGGCTAAATAAAATGTTACTAAAATCTATTTCACTGATTTCTAATTTTTTAGGTTTATAACAAAAATTTTTTAAATTTTTTTAGATGTTGATGGACCTTATTTTATTCATTTATTTTATGTGGTGCTGAGAATCGAATTCAGTGCCTCATACATGCTAGGCAAGTGCTCTACTACTGAGCTATACCCTCAATCCCAGTTTCATAGAAAATTTTAAGTTACACTTGTAGGCTGCATTATATTTCTACTAGACAAGGCCATTGTAAACTACATATATATTTTTTCCAATAGCCATTTTAAATAATTAAAATGTTTTAAACAAAAAAGGCAAAACAACAAGTAATATCCAGTGTTACAATGTAGAAAATTTATTTGAGTAAAGCTTTAGTTTTAGTTTTTGTCTGCCAATTAATAGATGTATAAAATCTGACAAACTATTTCAAGTCTATTAACCATAATTTCTGTAAAATCAAAATTATAGTTATATTGCTTATCTCACATAGGGTGGTTACAAATATGAAGTGAATAATAATTTCATTCAGTGAAAAAAAGTATCAAGAACCTAATCCTTACACAAACGGTATGACTCTACATTGTGTACAACCAGAGAAATGAAAAACTGTGCTCCATTTGTGTACAATGAATCAAAATGCATCCTGCTTTCATGCATAACTAATTAGAAGAAAAAGGAGGAGGAGGAGGAGGAGAAGGAGGAGGAGGAGCTAATCTGTGGCAGGTACTAGGGATATAAAGGACCTCAGACCTGGTTGCTGACCTCAGCGAGGCTACAGTAGACATTGTTGAGTAGATATTGATAGATATTATAGGACCAATGACAAAGACTATACTACAAAATGTCATGTAACTTGTTAACTCTGCTTAAGGATTAAGGAAAGTTCCACATAGTCTTTTGCCTCTGATATGGCCTCTCAATTGTGTGCGAAAGAGTTTGCCAGGTAGAGAAGTCAGGGGACACCTTGTCTTCACATCTCTGGTATAAAAGTGCAAGGTATATGGAAGGAACAACAGGGGGATTGAGGTCATGGCAAATAAAGGAGGAGAGGCAGTGGCTTGTTTCCAGTATTGGGAGATTTGGGTTGAAAGCTTCTTAAGCTGAGGGAGAGAAGACAAGCAAGGAACCACAGTTACTTTCTAGATTTTGCTGATGGTGCCCATCCATATTCTAATATAATTGTGGAATCTTTCTTCCTTTCTTAGAGAAAAATGTTGAGAAGACATAAATATAAGTTAGCAAGGCTTAATTAAATAGCATTCAATGATTAATTTCTTGAAAAATTATGTGGGGCAAATATTCTTTCTTCTTCTTTTTGCCTAATACATGCTCAGGTCTGATCAATGCCTTATAAAAGGACCCACATTTTCAATAGGATAATTGCAGGGCTGCTTAAGAAAAGGCATAGTTTCACAAATAAACTTGAGTCTGTAAGAAATCACTTATATCTACCAGTATTTCCAAAGACCTAACTCATTATTACAAGCAAATTTATATCAAAGTTACTTATCTGTAGAAATTCTCAGTCAATATGTAGGTGATTTAACATTTTCTATGGGGCTATGTATATGTTAAAATCAGAATGAATGTAATGGAGTATGAGTGATACTTTCAAGATTATACGTTTGAGTACAACATACTTACAAAAGGCATTTTTGAAAGCAAACATTATGACTGCATTTTAACTTTGATATTTTCTTTAATGCACTTTTTTCAGAGATTCTGTTTCAAAAATGATAAAAAAATAAACACTGAGTAATCTCAGATTTATTTACAAGCTGAATATATTATAGAATCTAAAAAATGAAATAATGCTTTATTCTCAACATTTAATTTATATTATTTAATAAGTCAACATGTCAAAAATAGAGACCCCATATTCTAGACATCAGAAGAGATAAACTCATGTTCCAATTGAATAGAACTTTTATTTCCTTTTAAAATCAGAAAAAAATAAGAAGTAAGACTGAAAAGATATTTTCCTAGTAATGTATACTATTTGCAATATATGACTCTGAACAACAGAGCAAATTGCTTCTCCAATGTTTCTAACTGAAGAAATTTTTGGTTATATTAAAGGAAGATTTTTTTAAGATGATAATATCCTTTCCTTGTTGCAACAGATTACCTACAAAGCATTGTAATTGCTTTTTGCTTTCTGGTCAAGATCTCATATTTTCTTTTATTTTTAAATTTATTTTAATTAGGTATTATGACAGCAAAATGAATTTTGATTCATTGTACACAATTGCAGCACAACTTTTCATTTCTCTGGCTGTACTTAATGTAGTGTCACCCTGTGTGCAGTCTTACATGTATCTAGGGTAATTATGTCCATCTCATTCCACCATCTTTCCTCCCCTCCTTCCCTCCTCTTTGCCCAAAGTTCCTCCATTTCCCCCATGCCTCCCTGCTCCCTGTTTTGGACCAGCATCCACTTATCAGAAAGAATATTCAGCCTTTGTTTTTTTTAGCATTGGCTTACTTCACTTAGCACGATATTCTCCAACTCCATCCATTTATTGGCAAATGCCATAATTTTATTCTTCTTTAAGGCTGAGTAATATTCCATTGTGTATATATACCACAGTTTCTTTATCCATTCATCTATTGAAGGGCATCTAGGTTGCTTCCACAATTTAGTTACTGTAAATTAAGCTGCTATGAACATTGATGTGGCTGCATTACTATAGTATGCTCATTTTAGGACTTCTGGGTATAGACCAAGGATTGGGTAAAATGGTGGTTCCCTTCCAGATTTTCCAGATTGGTTGCACCAATTTGCAGTCCTCCCCACAATGTATGAGTGTATCTTTTTCCCCACATCCTTGCCAACATTTATTGTTGTCTGTATTCTTGATAACTGCCATTCTGACTGGAGTGAGATGAAATCTTTCAGTAATTTTGATTTGCATTTCTCTAATTACTAGAGATGTTGAACATTTTTTCATATTTTTGTTGATCAAATGTATATCTTCTTCTGAGAAGTGTCTGTTCAGCTCTTTAGCCCATTTATTGATTGGGTTGTTTGGCGTTTTTTGTGTTAAGTTTTTTGAGTTATTTATATATTCTGGAGATTAGTGCTCTATTTGATGTGTGTGTGGCAAAAATCTGCTCCCAAAATGTAGGCTCTCTCTTCACCTCATTGTTTCTTTTGCTGAGAAATAGCTTTTTAGTTTGAGGTCATCCCATTTATTAATTCTTGATTTTATTTCTTTGTGCTTTAGGAGTCTTGTTAAGGAAGTTGGAGCCTAAACCAACATGATGAAGATTTGGGCCTACTTTTTCCTCTATTAGGTGCAGACAGACCCATGCCAGAGCTCAGGTCCCGACCCAAGATCTCATATTTTCAAGTCTCTCACCTTCAGGAAGAACTGGAATCACTTCCCAGAAGACCACAAAAAAGAGAAATCAGGCAAAGATTGGTTTGTATTTAAAGTTTATTCTGGTCTAGCTTGCTCCAAAGACCCTGTGGAAACAATAAGATCAAATCTCTTGGAATACTTTAGTTTTGGTCTCCAGAAGTCATTTTCTTATTAACAATTCTATTTAGAAGGGACATGTAAGTAAGGGGTAATTAATCCTCATTACAAAAACAATGTGCCCTTGGGTTTAGGGATCCTTCCTGTGTTCCTATCATGTTCACACTCGGAATATCAGAAATAGAATGGAATATATCTGTGTTTGATCCCTAAATGTGTTCAATTTCTTTACTGTCATTTTGCATTAACTATGAGCCTTGTGAGGGAAGACATTGTCTTTTTTCTTGTTTGCATTCCTCATAATGAACTAAAGTGGACTCATACTTAATAAATGTATGAATTTCTAAAGCACACTAGTAGAAGTTTGTGAATAAGCAGTGCAACTAATAACCTGCCCCACCCCAAACATATTCCCTGAGGTATATTTGTTTAGAGAAAAGTAGGTGATCTTAGAAATCAAATAGAACCAGACTCAAATTTCAACTCAGACACTTACAGAGCAGGTGTCTTGATTTTATTTCTTGACCCCTTAACACTTACTGTTTCTATCTATGTAGTGAATACAATACTTCCTACATTATAGGGTTGTTCTGAGGATTGCATGAATATAAAGAGGATATAATAATATTTCTGTGGTACATAACAAGCACTAATAAATATTGATCTTCTATATTAATTAATCTTCTTCAAACTGGGGTATTTGTCAATGTGCCAAGAGGGTTACAAAGTCAGGGCATAAATACTATGAACTTCTTCTTGCATATTTTTTTTTCTGGGTGGATAAAATAATTATACAAATATAAAACAATTATTTCAGGCTTCATTTAATCAATAATTTTTTGAGTATCTGATGAGTAGTAGCAGTCTGCTGGGTGCAAGTGATAAAACAGTAAATGAGACATGGACCTGCTACTACAGTAGAAAGGAAAGAAGAGAAGGGAAGGAAGGAGGAAGAAAAGAAAGAAAGGTAGGAAAGAAATGGAGAGAGAGAAAATATATAATTGTGAATTTTGACAGATGCTTTGAAGAAAGCAGGGAATTTGCAATGATAGAATTCAGTTGGTTCAATATACTTCTTCAGCAAAAGTGAACAGCAAAGACTTTTCAATGTGGATAGCAATTTTGTTTCATGAAATAGAGGCAACCATGCTGAGAGTTAGGGAAGGGCATTGGAGGTGGAAGGAACAGCATGCAAAAGTCATCTGAAATTTTAAGGTAAAGCATAAATTTCATATTTGCTGACTGGGCAACTCTCTTGACTCCTCTGCTTCTCAAGACTCTTCCAAAGACATTTGGGACACGTTGCTTAGGAGAAGACCATGGATTTCAGCTTTGAGGGGCGGGAATGGTGGATAGAAAATGTTTGCCTTTTCCTTGTCTGTATTTAAGTTGGCAGTTTACAAGGGTTAACTAAGTACTCAGAAAACGAGTGCTCAGGGAATGAACTGGTACAATTCAAATATGGGGAGGGGAAGATTGTATTTTAACTAGATTTATAAAGTGGTTAAGCTTTATGTGGCACTTGCATTTCAAGATGGAGATTCACACCACTTAAAATAAAACTAAGGTTTCTCTTGCCATGGCTTGATGCTTTCCTTTTGCCTAATGTGAGTATATTGCCACAGAACGGTACTTATATCTCTTTCTATAGTCAAAGGAAATCATAACTTAAAAATCTTTCTAAATTACTATAAATGTCACTGAGTAGTCATAAATTTACTGAAAAGCTCTGGTTTCACTGAAGAAATCTTGAGAGAGATTTTAAGTTAGGTAAATTTCTTGAAAGAGGGATAATTTTGTTATATATCTTTGTATTACTAATGCCCTGCATAGTGTCAAAGACATGGTAGATGTTTAATAATGGGTTAAATAGAAGTTATAATTTCAGACTGGAATGGATAAAGGGTAGGGAGTATCTCTTGAGCTTAGGCTTTGACACTATAATTAAACTCCAGTGAAATTTTAAAAAAGGTACACTCGATAGTACATGTTTTTGTTCATAATAATTTGAACATTCCTTTATACTTTTTATCTAATGAAGGTCACAGCATGATAGACATTAAATGAGATAACTCGCTCCTCTGTTGCTATAGTAGATATTTTTTTATTACTAGGCTAGGATCTTTTAGCCTCAGTGGACAGTTTCAACTGTTTAGAAATGAGTACAATTTAATGGTGTCCTCTCTTAATTTATTAGTGAGAATAATAAATGAGGGGAATGGGAAAAAAATAAGGAGAGAAATGAATTACAGTAGATGGGGTAGAGAGAGAAGATGGGAGGGGAGGGGAGAGGGGATAGTAGAGGATAGGAAAGGTAGCAGAATACAACAGTTACTATTATGGCATTATGTAAAAATGTGGATGTGTGACCGATGTGATTCTGCAATCTTTGTAATGTTTTGAATAACCAATAAACAATTTTTTAAAAAAGAATAATAAATGACTGGCCTTTAGGCTGCTTTATTAACTATGTTTTTTTATTTTTTATTTTTTAAAATTATTTTTTTAAAGAGAGAGAGAGAGAGGGAGAGAGAGAGAGAGAGAATTTTAATATTTATTTTTTAGTTATCAGCATACACAACATCTTTGTATGTGGTGCTGAGGATTGAACCTGGGCTACACGCATGCCAGGTGAGTGCCCTACTGCTTGAGCCACATCCCCAGCCCTATTAACTATGTTTTAATGTTTGAAATCTCTCTTGCATTGGGTTCCACATTCACCCCTAATCAGTGAGACCAAAGGAAAACATGGGTTAGAAAGTTTTAAAATACAAGAAAGAATCATCAGAAATTGCCTGGCAACGTTAAATAGTGGGCTTGGCTCATAGTCATATCCTTTTCCTATGTCATGGTCCACCTTGCATTTGAATATATAAGTGGCCCCTTTGGTTTGATAATCATATTACATATCTAGCAAAACAAACTGAGAGAAGATTTTGGACACTCCCACCAACAAGCAATGAAGAGGAGCCAAATTAGAAATGAAGAGAACTGACTTCACATTTTAGAAGCACCATCAACAATTAAAATGATTAATCATTTAATTTGAAAGATGAGTTTTATGAAAAAGAGGGCAACTGTAATTGAAAAATCCAAGTGAAGGACATTTTATATTTGAAAATTTGAATCAGGCTTCCAAAATTCTCCTATGATTTATATGTACAGAAAAATTGCTCTCAGACATCCTTCACCAATATATCCTACTCCTAGAGCACTTTCCATAAGTATTTATGTGAAAATTGATTTGACTCTTTTCTAGTTTTTGCTGGCTTGCCTGCCCACACAATATTTTTTTCTTGCAAAATGAAAGACTAAATGGCAGAAATGGCAGAGTAGTTAAGCAGCTAAGAAAGCACAAAGCATGCTACCCAAATACTCATAGATAAGCTCCACATTCTCCGAGTCCAGAACTATTACATCATGTCCAAGCATCCATGGCTGAACTTCCTCATGGAGATTTGTTAGCAATGTATTTGTCATTTCAGAATAGAAGTGAACTGCACTTGTTTACCAATTTCTCAACAATAGCTTTTATTGGACTAAAACTATTCTTCAGATATAAGCTGCACATGTTTATGATATGAAGACAATAGATCTCTTCTACTCCAATTGTCAAATCTCCAGAAGAAACATTTTATTTGTCTAAGGGTTTCACAGGCTTCTCACTTGTGAAAAGTCCTAATTAGGTCATTTCTGGAGTGAAGCACATTCTTTGCTGAGGCAAATGTATCATCAACTCCTTGGATTCAGGTTGGAATCTCAATAAGAGACATGAGGCACAAAGGGTTCTACTTGGTATAATTTACTATTTGGACACATTTGTACAATTTTAAGAGGGCTTTGCTTATTTCCCTTTAGATGTCAGGTGGTTGAAAGTTAAATATAGTTAAAGTTCCAAGAATAAATGTAGACATAGATAAAAGTGTGCATATTTGATGCTACAAGCATTTCATAGCAGGAGGAACAAATTCTGATTGATAATTTTAGTGAGACAGCTGCTAGGCCCAGCATACTCTCTGAAAACACTTCATCACTTCATGACAAAGTTCCATCTAGTCACTATAGCCCATGGTCTACTGAAAAGTTCTCCTTGCAAATCTTTCCAGGACCTGGAAGAATAGCAGTCCCCCTTATTCAGGGGTGACATGTTCCAAGAACCACAGTGGGTGCTTGAAACTGTGGGTAGCACCAAATCCTACATATACTATGCCTTTTTCCTTTACATACATGAACATGATAATGCTTAACTTATCATTTAAACACAGTGAGAGATTGGCAGTAAGTAATAAATAGAACTATTAATGCATTATACTACAAGAAAATTTCTAGTATCACTACTCGTGCTTTGGAGCCATTATTAAGCAAAATACAGGTTACTTGAACATGATCACTGTGATATCACAACAATCAATCTGCTGACAAGCTAGTAAGTGAGTAGTAGGAGGGCAGCACAGATAGTGCGGATGGAGAAGAAAGGGAAAAATTCACACTTGAGCAGGATGTAGTGGGAAATACAGATTTCATCATACTATTCAAAACTGCATATGATTTAAAATTTATGAAATGTTTTTTTTTTTCCTGGAATTTTCCATTTAATGTTTTCAGACCAAGGCTAACCTCAGGTAACTATAACTCTAGACCCCAAAACCATAGATAAGTAATTATTATATATCCCAGAGATCAAGTGGTAATATTAATAGGCACTAAAGCTAAGATCTTGAGTTTTTGAATAATGAACTAAAATTGGTTCTTAACAGATGATAGAAAAATGAATATATAAAAATGGAAATAATGATGATTAACAATGTAGATGAAGGCAGCATTAGACTGTTATTTTTAGAGGCATTATTTGACAAGTTTATTTCAAAATCAGGCTTTAATGATAAAAACTCAAGAGAAAAGAAGTTTTAATTTTCATATTGAAGCAGTTCAGAAACATGTAATTTTACCAATATGAAGGAAAAGGATTTTGAAGTGGCTCTTTCCCATGTTTAAGTATGTAAATGCCAATATGACCTAAGGACTGATAAGGAGATTTCATGTTGTATCCACAATGAGCAGGAGGAGATTTCAATCTTGCATCCACAATGAAGAAGCCAAGAGTAAAAGAACAGCTGCTAAAGGGTGGTAAGTAGCTGATTCAGGTAGTCATTAGCTCTTACTTTACAAAGTCACTAAAATAAAAAATCAATAAATTAAGATAGAAAATAGCTGGACTTACACAAAACATCTCCAAACTCAAAGACATTGGAGATGGTGGCCTCATACATACTATTTTCTCAAAATCACTTCTCTTCTAAGCAGATTTTTCAGTACAGATATAACTTTCTATTTAATTCCTATTGAATTTATAGCATACATTTTAAGATAAAGACTACTTATGCAAAACAAGTTTTCTCTGTATGAAATCAACCTTACCAAATGGGGATAAACATACAAAATAATGGCATGAGGATTATGAAAGAACAAAGTGAATTAATTCAGTCTCCAAGATGTATAACATATTCTGATTTAACATCACACAGTAACCATCGACTTTCTATCAATGATTCAGAATACTCATGGCATGCTTAAATTTATAGGGATTAGACAAAACTCTTCAAACATTTTCTATCAATAAATAGTAAAACACAGCTGATGAAGGAGACTTACCTGCTCTCTCTTTGCTTCCTTTGTCAGAGAGCACCTGTAAAAAATCATGACTCTCTTAATATCTCAAAATTATACCATTTTGTCAAGAATATCATCATCATGCTCAAAACAGGAGTCAGTTTATAAAATCAGAATCAAAGGGCCTCCAGAAATAAAAATAAAGTGCCAAATGAAGCATTAAAATTGAATTATTTGAGGGACTACACAACTCATTTGGAATTATAAAAGTAATTATAATACTGATGGGGAAGATGCATCAAGTTATTTTTCTCTGACTTAAGTAAAGATTTGCATCTACTTACTAACAGAGAAGACTAAATTTCAGTTTCTATCGATTATTCTACGCCCTCAAATCACCAGGAATCTCCTTAGTGCTAAATCCAGTCCCTGCCTCACTTGATCCCCCAATAACACAGCAGCTAATGCAGCTGACCGCTCCTCCCTTCTTTTTTTTTTATTCCAATTTGTTATACATGACAGCAGAATGCATTACAATTCATATTACACATATAGAGCACAATTTTTCATCTCTGGTTGTATACAAAGTACATCATCAGAAAATGATCCTTCTGCCCTTCTGTTCTCCCACTCTGTCCCTGCAGTCTTTTCTACCCTCTGGCTGTTCCTTATCATTTTACTGGTTTGCTGCCCTTTGCCTTTGTCCTCCTTACAGGTTAATTTCATTTACTTTAGTATTATTTTGTTTCATCAGGGGTTGCAGTTGGGCTTTCTCTCCTTATTTTGTAGGTTCTTCCATAGTGACATCATTTACTTTCTGTCCATATTCTGATAACCTTCAGATTTATATCTCCAACCTGGATTCTTGCCTTGAGCTCCAGGTCAATGGAGCCAAGTGCTGAGTGGACATCTGATTTATACATGCTTTAGTAGACACCTTAAACTCCATGTGTTCAAAATTCAGAATCCTCTGCTGCCTTATAAAAACCTCCTCTCCACTCTCTTGGCCAGACACTTCCAGATCTAAACTGATCCTCTTTCTATGTTCCTTTCTTAATGAATGGCATCACTATTCAAATCAGGAACCCAGAGTTCATCCTTTATTTCTCTTCCTGTTCTCAACAAATCCTTCTTGTCTACTCCCAAATCTTACTTTAGTCAATCCATCACTTTAGTCAATCCATTCTTACTTACACCTCCTGGACAACATTCAGGTCTTACCTAGGTAACTCAGCTTCCTAACTTCCTAGTTTGACTCCAGCCTTATTTCTCTTATTCACAGTTTAATCTTTCTAAAAACAATGTGATTACATTAATTGTCTTAATACCCTTCAAGAATGAAATTATGGCATTTGCTGGTAAGTGGATGGAACTGAAGACTATCATGCTAAGTGAAATAAGCCAATCCCAAATAAACAAAGGTCGAATGTTTTCTGTGATATGTGGATGCTGACTCACAATAGGTAGTAGGGAGGAAGCAGTGGAGTGTCACTGAATTGAACGGGGGAAATAGGAGTGATGGGAAAGACAGTAGAATGAATCAGACATAACTTTCTGTATTCATGTATGAATACATGACCATGTATAACTCCACATTAGGTACAACCACAAGAATGGGAAGTTATACTCCATGTAGGTATGATGTGTCAAAATACATTCTACTGTCATATATAACTAAAAAGAACAAATAAAAAAATTTTAAAAAGACCCTTCAATAGTCCCCCATGACCCTAAAAATCAATACAGTGCAGAGGTTAGGATCCTAGGTTTAGCAATCAGAAAGACAGCTACTATCTGCATGACCTCAAGAAAGTTACCAAATTTCTTTGTCTTATTTCCTCATCAGTAAGATGGAGTTTCTTGAAGAGACAATAATTCATGTGATATATAATGAGACCCATGAGTATCATAGAGGAAGCATAAAGTAAATACTTGTTGATTATTCTGAAAGAAATTCTGAAAAACAAGGGTTACACTTTATTTTTTCAAAGTATCAGGTAAATAATACTCTGTGGGAATTTGGAATGAAAGAGGCAAAATGCTGACATAAAGTTTTGTTCTACATATCACAGCTCCTTCCCAACCCTTTTTCTATTCTCTTATCTATCTATCTCTATCTGTATCTTTATTTCTCTTCCCCTCCCTACCTTCCCTTATTTCTCTGTTCATACTTGCCCTGGGGTAATAGCAAATTCACAAAACTGTTGGTGACTGACAATGAGAAGAGTCTCTCTTCCCATGGATATTCAAACATTAAGGGGTACCTACCATCTGACGATAAACACAAGAAACAACCTTCAATGGCAAGCCTCCAGACACTGTGACACACAGGAGGGGAAAGATTTCTCAAATAATATTAAGTAAATGCCTATTTTCTGCTCTAGAGTGAACCCTATGCAACCAATAAAATGGTTCTGACTTGGGTTGGAAGCAAATTTATTTAATGACTAGTTGACCTGGAATAACAAGTAGGGTAAAATTAGAAAGCAAAATAAGTTGTGTTACCTGAATGTAATATAATATTAAAAATTATTTTCCTAAATTCAGCAATGTTTTAATAAGCATATAAACATAGAAATAACCTGGTAGAATTATTCATGTTCAGCTATTTTAAAAATTCTCACTTAGGAGTTAAGAGGAATTGCTACAGAGAAATTTCAGCCTGAGGGTTTGAAGAGGAAGTAAAATATAATAAATAGGCTTCTTTGACCATACCTTGAGATAGAGTACTAATAGAGTTACTCATACATTAATAATAATAATTGCTGAGAGCCATAGCCAGTCCGAATGACGCATGGCATTTTTGCTAGAATGGAGTGATTGAGAAGTGATGCCAGCAAGCCATTGAGATGATAATGGTTATGTTAAGCTGTGTATATTAGACCCCTGCTGTCCGCCTCGGCCTGCTACTTTGGAGTTCTCACGGGGATTCGCCGAGAGTTCCCATTGGTTGGGGAAGTGCTGGAGGAGGGATTTCCAGTTGGTGGTTCCTGGAGGAGCCGCGTGGGTGGCGTTCGGGAGAGTTCCTGGGGAGCGTGTGTGGACTGTGCTGGTGGAGTTCAGAAATAAAGTTTGTTCCTGCTTCAGTGGCTCCTGATTTGTGCCCAGCCAGACTGCGGCAAATAATAATGATAATAATAATAATAATAATAATAATAATAATAATAATAATAATTTCCCTTGATACAAGAATGAAAGGTCAGATTACTTGACTCCAAACATAAATCAATGCAACCCAAGTGAACCAGGGATTCTCAGATAAAACAGAGCATTTGACAAAAGTATGGTCAAGTATTATTTTGTCCTAAATATAAATATTCCATAAAAGGTACATGTTCATGAGATTATAGTGAACTCTAGAAACATAAAGAAAAGATACAACTTGGAGAAAAATGTGGGATGATGTTTAAACATATTTAAAAATCTGAACATTGTAAATGTGAAGTGTCATTTGAAAAAAGTAGCATTTTTTTTTGCTAAATTAAAGCAACAAAAATCAGTGTCCTTGAATAATGAAAAATATTACTGAAGTATAAAGATGTTGAAAATATTTGAAAATGAGCCCCTGATGCATGTAACCATTTTAATTGTTTGTAAAACAAGAAGCAGAGGCATAGGAGCTCTCAGTTCCTGGGAAAATTATTAAAGAAAAGAACAAATATAAAATATGCATTTTCTATAACATGTTAATCTAAAAATTCATAAGTGTGATGGTGAACATGTATTTTTATGAATATATGACAATATTTTAACATGATAATTTTTACTTAAAATTACTAGATCCCAGGGACTAGGGAGAGGAAGTAGTGGGGAATTATTGTTCAATGAGTACAGAGTTTCAGTTTTGGAAAATGAAAGTTCTTGAGTGGATGGTGTTGATGGTTGCACAATGATGTAGTTGGATTAATATCACTGTACTTAAAATGGTTAAGATAATAAATTTTGTGTTATGTGTACTTTATTGCAATTACAAAAAAAAAAAACCAAATCCCTGAGGAAAAAAAATCATGAGATGCACAATCTAAGGCAACCCCATATGTTGAAACTTCTACTGTATCATAATTCAAACTCCTCTGTTTAGAAATCCAAATAATAGAGTAGAAACTCTTTAGATCTCAGCAATATGACACATTTATAGGATACTTCTCTAAGATACAAATTGTGACATAAGGATAGATAATAAAGAAACTGCTACTCTCAGATAATTACTTATCCCTGTCTAATAATCTTGAGATTATAGTTAGCTCTAGAAACATATAGGAAGAGTAAATCTTGAAGCAAAATGTGGCATGACGCCAGCTATTCACTGGAGCCAGTATAATAAGATTACATGTCTTTAGACAATTCATGGGTTCTTTCTCTAGATATTTTATTAAATAAATATTTGTTGAGTGCTTAGTTGGTATAGAAATGTATAGAAATAAACATTTGCTGAGTGCTTCAATTGTTCTTTCTGTTGTACAGTTGTCTGGGAGCAGATAAGTACCCAAATTGGAGATTTGAGAACTCTAGAATTGCTAGAATTATCTCATGGGCAATTCATGAAAAATTGTTAGAATTAGCTCATGGATAGTCTCATAGAAAAATCATGATTGTGGGTTTTAATACTTATCACAGACCACAGATGGCAGAGACCACATTTGGGTGACTTTGTTTCTTTCTTGATTAGTAGTATTAGAGTCACTTGCCTCATTTGGTGAGATACCCCAGAAGGTGGTAAATTTTCTAGTGCTTCTAAAGTCATAGTAATTATAAATCCATGTTCATACATACTTTAAGGATAAAAAATATTTTAGGTATTTGTTCTATGATAGGGCTAGATTTAAAACAATTGCTTTTGGGAATAGATTTATTCAAACATGTATCCTTTGCCTACTTATCCAAATATGCTAGACTAAAATATATAACTATATTAGATAACCATGAAAGCACCCAGATAAATTTTTATTGGTAGACTAGGGCATGTAATAAATACTTTACCTACTATAGTAGTAGTCAAATTGAAAGCTTTTTCAACACCTGCTGCTTTGAAACACAAAAGACTCATTTGTTCTCAATGCCCTCATATAAACCTTGAAAACTAAAAGCGTCAAATATACTTCTAAAGTAAATAAAATCATAGGTAAACATGTAAGTCATTTTACTATGTGTCCTTTACTTTATCCAGAACCCACCTGTTGATTTCAAACTCAATAGATTATATTTAGTAGTGGCGCTGATTTAAATATTACTGAATAATGCCTAAGTAGAAATGAGTGGAAAAGGTTGATCACCAGATTACCACTGGAAATTTGTTTCCTTGGACAATATAAGGTCTGTAAATGTTACACACTGACTTTGGTCCAAGTAAGTTAAGACTGACTGTTGTAGGTGAAAAATATCTCAAACAGAAAAAGTAAAACCTTTTCCTAAATCTCTCTCCATTAGCTGTCTAGTAGATTGAGTACGTATTATAGGTAAAAATGGGGAAGAAATATTTCAAAGCATTATAATCTCTAATAATTTTAAGAGTTTCAACCAAATTATCAGTTAATGAAGTAATAAAAATATGATGTTATTTATTTATCTTACTGAATTCTCATTATTGACTTTAAATTTGAATTTGAAATATTTTGATCATAGCCATGATGAGAAGTACACAAAATCTTTTTATTTATGAAAAAATTCTCTATAGTGGTTCCTGCCTAGCTGTTAAAGCTATCCTTTCCCAACTAGTTTTGAGAAAATGTTAGACAGTGGGAAGGAGGGGAGAGAAGGGAAAGAACACAGACTTCCTCAAATAATTATGCCATGAAAGCCAAGGAAAAATATTCTAAAAATTATAGAATATATTATATAATTTAAAATCTACTCTTTTTTTCCTATAAATCTAACATATGTAACACTTATTTCCAGTGCCATATAAAAACCTCAAGAAACCTTAAACATAAGAGACATATGAAAACTACTTTTGTGGTTTTAAGCATTTTTCAGTTTAGCCCATGATGTATAAATCTCTGTTTCTAAATATAAATTTTGGTATGTGTATATTAGTATTCAAATATTTGAAATAGAAGTGTGTAATACATAATTTCAGACATTTAATGCAAAAATACCTAATCTTTATTAGTTCAGTGAGTCTGAAGTGATGTTATTTAATAAACCATGGCATTTTAATAAGCATTCTTCACATCTGGTACTAATAAAAATGATTTTATATTTTACTGTTAGCAGTTAAGGAAAAAACTGTGGCCATAGTTTTGCTATTTGTCACAGATGGCATAGACCACATTTGGGTGGCTTCACTTCCTTCTTGATTAGTTTACATGAAGGGGCCACTTGTTTTCTATCCTTCTGTGTATGTTTTATGTAAGAGTTGTGCCAAGTCTCAAGAATGAATAAATGAAGAAAGGAATACATCAAATGAAAAAGAAGTTTTTAAATAACAGAACTGATTATAGAAGTTTCCTGGGTCTAGTTTAGTGAATAAAATTCATTCTAAAACAATGATCCCAGGTATTTTGCATCTGGACAAATACTTTAAGTAAGTTTTACAGAAGTGCAACAACTCAAAAAGACCTAAGAACTTCCATTCTTTTGTACAACTGTATTCACTCTAGGCCAATAAATGGTCAATCCTTCCATTCAAGGCAGGGTTTGCTAGAACCCTGTGTGACAGCCAGCAGCTGGGGATGGTGCTGCTGAAACAGCCAGACAGGAATCAGGGTTTCCAGATGCCCTTTCATTTTTGGACAGTCCTTTTCCAATCATGAACCTGAAATACAGGTTTTACTGTTCCCTCTTGCTCAGACATTTTTGTGCTCCTCTCTTTAAATCCTGTACTCAGTGTCCTGCTCCAATATGGACATATGACTTGGGCTGTGCTCTGACTCTCATTCACCCCAACCAACAAATTCTTTCTGTTTTACTCTGGAAGATATACTTACCTGGAAGAATCCATGCAACAGTATAACACATGACACATGTATTTTCACTAGACTTTGAAAAATTAAAAATTAATGACTAAATGCACACAAGCATTTGCCAGATGGTAATAACAAAAAATATTATGCTCTGAAATGCTTTTGACAAACAAAAGCTCTGAATATAAAGCCAAAGAGTTAATTTTTGAGAAATAAAGAAATGGGAATCTGAACTAATTAACTCAAAAATCAAACATTTTGTTATTTAGCTCATAATTCTTTAATAATCATAAAAGTGTATTTTGTTTCATGATTGAAATAGGGATTTCTTAGACAAGTAATCAGATCAAGACCCAAATAAAAAGCATTTCCACCATCTTGGACTTTACTATCTAGCTTTAAGAAACACCTGATCCATTCTAGGATAATTTTGTGGGTAAAACACCAAACTTTGATAATCTAGAAGGATAGATAAGACATATACACATAACACTATTATAAAGCAATTAATTGCAGATTTATTACAATATGGAGTTATCTGACTTAGATAATAAGTTCAGTTAACATTTAAGAATAAAGGTGATGGTTAAATAGTTTGTATGTGCAATTGAAAACCTGGCTGACTTAGAATGAAACTGAGTTCTTACTCCCTGAATGAAATTCCAGGATAAGACAGAAGACAACCCCCTACCACCAACAACACAAAGTATATAATACTACAGAACAAGTATAGGAACAAAGGTGTACATAAAACATACTGATTTCCGAAGAGGAACGAGTGGTGGATCTCATAGAGAAAATCAGAGATGTTTTATAAAGAGTAATAGGCTCATAGGAAGAGTAAGAGGGGAAATTCAGGGAGGAGGAGCAATGTGTATGAGGGGCAGAAGAAAGCAGGGGTGTCTAGAGAAATGAAGGCATTCTGATATTGCTGCAATATCAGTTTTGGAGAAGAGTAGAGAGTGATATGGTTAGAAGGATAGGATTGGGCTAGATCATTAAGGAGTTTGCATACTACATTTAGGAGTTGAGAATGACTTTTATGGGTAATGAAGACTCTAAAATGCAGGTTTTATAATGGCAAATCTGGAGCCACCACAAGGGGTAGACTGTGGATAGGGTGAAGAAACAGGATACAATCCAGGGGACTGTTAACAATGGACCATGACTAGGTAAAACATAGGGCTGGTACTAGACTGTGTGAGGACGGACAGGTATGAGTCATATTTACAAGGGGACTGATTAAAAGCAAAGAGAGGAAGCGAGTGTGAGAGGGAGTGTCTTGAATAGTTTCCAGGTCTGGGATACCTGGTTTGTGGCAGTGTCACATTGATGAAGATGAGTGATAGGAGAGGTGTGGAAGGGAATTCTGTTTTTGGACACCTTGAGTTTGAAGTGTCTGTGGGACACCAGCTGGGACTGTATAAAGAAGCTAGAGCTCGGTAAAGTGGTCTGGACTGAATGAGTACAGAATATCAATAATTCCAACTTTGAACAAGTATGAGGTTGTTCAGAAAAAGCGATTTTGCTAAGAAAAAGAAAGGTAAAGGCAAAAATCTGAGCATGATGGTATTTATGAGGATGAAAAGATGAAAGGATGACTAAGAAAAGCAGCCAGAGAAGAAAATAATGTAGTATATATTAGAAGAGGAAAGATTTTAATCAGCAGAAGTAGATTAATAGCAAAGGGCTGAAAATGGCAACTCTGAGGTTGGTAATTATGAAGTGACCTTGGCCAGAACCAGGGGATAGCAATTAGAATAGAAAAAAAGGAATAAATAAAGTAATATAATCTCAAGAAGCTCAGAAAAGTTGAAGGAAGCCAAATTTCTAGTCTTAGGAGGTAATTTGATGAAGCACTTTTTTTAAATTAGAAGAGATTTCAGTATATTCACAGACCAAGGGAAAAGAACTTGTGAAGACCATAGTTGCAGATTCCAGGAAACACAGACCCACAGAAGGGTCTAAGAATGGGTCCCAGAGAGCAGAGCCAACTGGAGAAAATAAGGAGGGTGTGGATATTGACAGTCTGGCTGTGGTGGACAGCTGATAGTTGGGGTTCAATTCTCTTAGGACATGAAAGACAGGTGTAAGGGGGTCCTAGGGCTAGAGAGAAGCATAGGAGAAAAGAGTTTTCTGTTTGTAAAGCAACTTCTGTACTCCTGTAGTGCTCAGAATATAGTCTCACATATACCTCCACAAATTATTCTCTAGTTAATTCACAAATGTATCTTCTCTCTTCAAGTAAATGTGAAGAAATGACAATTCATCTCTATTTCTTTTAAGCCATTGTGGTATACAGGCTGAACATCCCTAATACAAAGATCTGAAATGCTCCAAGATCTGAAACATCTTGAGCACTGACATGATGCTGGTCTGGTCAGTGGACAATTCCACACCATGAATTTTGTTTCATGAACAAAAATTTCCAGAATATTATGTAAAATTACTGTTAAGATATATATATTTAAGGTGCCTATAAAATATAAAAGGACTCTGTGTTAGACTTCAGTTACATCCCTAAGATATATCATTATTTATGTACAACTAATCTTAAATATTAAAAACTACAAAATCCAAGACACTTCTGGTTCTAGGCATTTAAGATAAAGAATAACCAACCTGTATTAAAAAAACTTTCGTTCTTAGTTTGACACATTGAGGTTGAGTCTTGATTACAACTCTTACTAGTTACATGAGTATTCTTCACTTGGCTAAGACTTATGTATAAAAGGGAGATAGTAATATAGACTTCACATAAATGTAAAGATTAAATTTTAAAAATTGTGTATTATCTCCCATCTATTGAATCTAGCAGTAGACTGAACACAGATTTTTTAATTCAGCCTGAATAAATGCATAGTCTGAAACACATGTGTATATTTATATAAAAATGTCCTTCTTTTTGGCTACTGTTTTTAGTTTCATCTGTAACTCTAAAATATATTGCCTAACATTAAAGAAATTTTGGGAAAGAGTCATTCTGTCACATCCCAATTTTGTCCCTAAGTAGTCATACCCTTTACCTGTTAGGTCTGTTTAAAAGAGATCAAGATCAAGAGTTCGGTTTAACTTTTAGCACTTTGTGGTCCTCCTTGGGTAACATCCCCCAGGGTTTGCCTGTTTCATAGCCATATTTGCTTTGGCCTTCAGGCTTGTTTTTATAGCCTAGTACTTCCAGCTTTCAAGATTATATAAGATTAAAGTAGCATGTTTTATTTAAAGCTTCATTTTCTTTATAGGAGTAGTGCAGTTTAAAAAAAATCCCACCAAAATCCTGCCTCATAAGCCAGTGCCTCTAAGGCCTTCACTCATTCAGCTGAACATCGGCCAACAGAATAATTTCTGACACAGCCCTGGAAAATGTCAGAAATGGATGGCCACACCTCTTTCTGGACCCCACTCAAGGAACTTCCTGGATAAATCCTAAGGACTTAAAAAAATTAAAAATGATCCTTAAGAACATTTTTTCTTTTAAGTATGGAGGAAACAATGGTGATGTTGGGTTTTTATCCCTTCATTTTTAATTTGAAAGCCACAGAATAGTCAATTGTTTAAGGAAATATCAATAAGAGATGAAGTACAGGAGATAATAATAATATAGTAAGTATCACTGCTTTTATCTGTTAATAGAGATGTAGGACCTTAAAACTTATTGACCCAAATGTAATTTCACATCATCTGTAACACAACAGTTGCATAAACACTGCTGCATGCTACCATTTTAAGAAGAGAAAATTATTCCTCAGAAATGGAAAGATAAAATATAAAAGGTTGTGGTGATGGTTGGAAGATGGGGGTTGGCTCCCCCTAAAAGCCCAACAGCTGAAAGGAATGGTCTGAAGTTCTGCTTCTCTGTTCCTGCCAACCTCTACATAAAAGTTCTGAGTGAGATGGATAAAAGGAATGTAGCAGGAAAAAGAGACTTAAAAAGCAAGGGTGATGGGTCTGTGATGTGAAACCCACAAGCTCAATAGACAGCCATTGTGTAGTTGAAAGATGATTTTTTTCTTATGCTTATTGTCTCATCATCTCATAACTCTAAGGGTCTTCTATTTGCAAAATGTACTGCTCAGTTCTTCCCCCTCCTCTCCCTCTTTCCTTCCCCTTCCTCTTCGTTTTCCTCTTCCTCATTTTCTTTTGTACTGGGGATTGAACCCAGAGAAACTTTACCATTGAGCTACATTCCCAGTCCTTTTTATTTTTTATTGTGAGACAAGGTCTCACTTATTGCTTCACTAAGTTGCTGAGGTTGGCCTCCAACTTGTGATCCTTCTGCCTTAGTCTACCGATTGCTGGGATTACAGGCATATGCCACCACATCCAGCACCGCTCAGATCTTCTGCTGTGGGAAGTATTTGCCTGTCTTGGTCCATCACCCTTTTAGTAAAGAAACCATACTTCCATAGGCTGCTCACATCAGTGGGAGCGTCAAGGAGGGGATGGTGTATACCAATACAGATCCTATTCACCTCACCTCTTATGGATGGTTTTGACTCCAGGATTTGTCCTGGGTCTGGTTAAGCCTTCCTTAGAACTTCACTGTAGCCTGAGACTCCTCCATCCCTATCTCCTTTCATTCATGTCAGATGTCCACTGTAGCCTGGAGGCTCTTCTCACTTTTCCTTCTTCCCTTTCTCAATGAATCTCTTGTGTATCTTATCGTATCTTGATATCAGCTTCTTGGCAGACATGAACTAACACATTTATACATTGTCTTATTTTTGTTTTTGGTCCTAAGCACATATTTATAGACAAAAGAACAGAAGCAAGTGAAGATTTAATGAACTGACAAAAGGGATACTACAACTTTATGACCTATCTCTGTTCCATCTCAAGGCCTAAGGCTCCTGATTCCCTACAATCTTTCATTTCACAGATATTTACTGAATGAATACTATGTGCTTGTCTCTAAAGTGTATCCAAGAATAAAGAGCTGCTACTGAAGAATTTAAAACAAGATGTGTGATATGAGATCATTTGGCTACAAAGTAGAAAATGAATTTGTGAAGAACAAGGACAGGTCAGAGGAAGAAAGTCTGGAGGCTGGTGCAGACATGCAAAGAAGTCAGCATTTGTAACGGTAGCTCCAGTGTAGAGAAAGGAAGTAGAGAAATATAAAATGGGGAAAATCAAGAACACTAATGATTCAGCAGAAATTTGCTCTGGACAGGGCCCTGAGTTATGCTCTGGGAACACAGAGAAAAAAAGACATGTTCCCAACCATTCAGAATTATTTGTCTTTCTTTCAAAAATGTGTAAGTACAGGAACTTTTATTTGCTTCAGTTCTTAAAGTCTAGTGACATAATGGAAATCAGGAGGGACAAAATTCAACACTCCTTCACCTATAAAATAAGAATATGGCCATAAGCCTAAACCACAGATGACACACAGAAGCCAATTACAATGGAAAGTTCTGCCAAAATAAGGATGATGAGAACACTCCCAAATCTCCAGCTCTGAACAGGATGCAGCCTTGTCCAAAAGTAAGTGTCACAAGAGTGGAAGGCCTGGTGATGATCTATAACTGGAACTCTCAGTACCAGGAGAGTGTGGGAGAAGCTGGAGTCCCCTTGTGAGCAGCTCCCTATCATAAAAGGAAGTCAGGGAGTATTAGGAAATGGGGGCTTTGGGAGATGATTAGGTCATGAGTGCAGAATTCTCATAAATGGGATTAGTCCCTTTAGAAAAGAGACCCCAGAAAACTGCATGTGTGTTCTACCATGTAAGGACACAGCAAAAAATCACCATCTGTGAACCAGAAAGCCAGCCCTCACCAGACACCAAATCTGCTGCACCTTGATCTGGGATCTCAGTCTCCAGAAGTGTGAGACATAAATTTGTTCTTTATAAGCTAAGTGACTTATAGTATTTTGTTATAGCAGTCTGAACAGACTAAGAAAGGGGATGCAATTCATGGTAGGCTACAATTGGGAGAGTTGGATAATTGAGACAGAAACAGAATGACTATCAAAGTCTAAAATATTTATTATCTGGCCCTCTGCAGAAAAATATTTGCCAAGAATGTCCAAAAATTAGAGAAGACTTGCCCCTGGGACAAAGGAAATAACAGAATTGGTGACAGAATATTTATGACAAAACAACAAACTGTCTCAACTTATCTTCCACACCAGCCTTAGGATCATATTATTCCTTTGCAAATAGGACATATAATTTAAGTGTGAGTAATAATGGCAAAGGGACCACTCAGGGACTGGCTAAAAAGTTTTTTGAAAAAAAAATCAGAGAGGATAAGAATAGAACAAAACTACATCACAAATAAATTGCTCCAAGAAACTCAATAAAAATTCAGAATAATATTTCTCCAGAGTTTCAATGATCTCTTTTCAGAAGTTTCTACACTAAAAAAGAAATAATTATTAAAAACATATATTTTAAAACCACTTAGATAAAAAAGTAGGCTGACAAGGCCTTAGATTGAAATAGAAGAGAAATATAATAATGTTGCAGACACAAATAGCATATATAAAACTGGTTTTCCTAGAAAAGAGAACAAGAAGGACACATGGAAGCAGAAAACTTTTATGAAATAAAAGCAATTTAAATTTGTTGCTTGATGAGTCACCTTGTGATCCAGAATATAAAATAGAAGTAATGTCAAGTTCCAATGAAGTTATTGGTATAACCTTCCAAATAGTGAATAATATAAGCATCTAGAAAACCTTCAATGTCAAAAAAGTAAAGTTTTATTTACAAAACCTAAGAGAAAAAAAAATGTGGCCCCCAAAGTGTATACCTAGTCAGGTGATAAGTGTGTACACGAAGTGTCCAACATACCTTTTCTTGGTCAATCTGGGCCACTGTAAGAAACTACCATAGATTGGGTGCTTTATAAACCGCCAAAATTTATGCTTCACAGTTTTGGAGATTGAAAATTCCAAGATAAAGTTGCTAATATGATGTCTGATAATATTCTGCTTCCTAGTTCATAAATAACCATGGTTTTAATGTGTCTTCACAAGGCAGAAGCAGAAAGGGTCTCTCTGGAACTTCTTATTAGGGCACTAATCCCATACAAGAGGGACCTACCTTCCTGGCTTAATCAACCCACCTCTAAATATTAGCACATCTGGATTAGGTTTCAATATATGAATGTGGGGAGGAGGGCATAAACATTAATTTCATAGCAGTACCTCCTTACAAAACGCAGTTTGATTGCAGAGACTAAGAAAAATTACCTCAGACATGGAGTCATAGTGAGCATTAAGTCCATTTCAAATCAAAATCAAGGTCTTCCATAGTTATAGTTCTTTCATCATAATTTACAGTTATCTCTATTTTTATTCTGACAATATTAATAATAATATTATTATGTCAATTATGATGATGATGATGATGATGTCAAAATAATCACATAAAGATAAAGCTCAAAAAATATGGAGGACAGTTGGAAAGGTGTAAATGTGTTCATTTTTCTTATTTTTTATAACAGATACTACTTAAAATTTAAATATGTAGTTTATAAAAGCATTATGAACACAACTGTTTAGTTTTTTTCCATATTTCTTATTGACTCAAATGAATAGTTGTGATCCGATTTCTTGTGTGTACACAAACTTTTAAGTCCAGCAATTTCTTTTTTTTTTTCTCATCTTCAAATAGAGTAAAGTATAATAAATTATGATCATAACAAGGCTGCTTCTTACACAGAAATGACATTTAAAGCTAATTACCCTATCTTTCTTCAGGTGGCTGAATTACACTTCTTCCTAACTAATGGCACAAATGTCTGAATTTCAGACTCCCTTCTTCTTGTAACTGGGCACCTCTGAGAAGGGCACAACCTGCACTACATTTGTTATTTCTTTTTTAATCATGCTTTCTTTAGAAGAGTTTTTTTTTTACAGCCTTATTGAGGTATAAGTGACATAGAATAAATGGTGCAGATTTAAAGTGTACAAGTTGATAAATTTTTACATAAGACTATACCCATGAAAATATGGCCGCAATTAAGATGATAAACATGTTTGTATCTTCCGTCCCCAAATTTCTTGGTACTTTTTATAACCTCTTCTCTTGCCCTTTCAAACGTCCCACCCACCCTAACCCTCAGATCTGCTTTCTTTCAAGAAAGATTGAGGAACTTATAAAATATTTATAATATGTGTTTTGGCCTCTTTCACTTAGTATAATGTATTTAAGATTCATTCATATTGTTGTGTGTATCAATAGTTTGTTCTATTTATTGGTGAGTAGAATTCCATTGCATAGAGATGTCACAATCTGTTTATTCATTTGTCTGTTGATAGACAATTAGCTTATTTCCAATTCTGGACTATTACAAACACAGCTGCTATGAAAATTGACATATAATTTTTATATGGATATTTTCTTCTTATTCTTATGAAAGTGATATGATGGAACTGCATGATAGGCATATATCAGCCAAGCTGTTTCCAAAGTACTGTACCATTTTATATTCCCATTAGCAGTGTGCAAGAGTGCTGGTTATTCCACATCCTTGTCAACATGTGGTATGGAAAAGTCTTTTTAATTTCTGCTATTCTAATAGGTATATGGTGGGATTTAACATTTTTTGTAGTTGTAATTTGCCCTTCCCCAATATCTAATAGATTGAGTTGCTTTTTCATATGCTTATTTACATCTCTATGCTGACTTTAATAGTTCCTTTCAAGTCATTTTCCCACTTTTGAAAAAGTTGATTGTGTCCTCATTACTACATTTTTAGAATTATTTATATATTCTGGATATAAGTCCTTTATTAGAAAAGTGATTTATGGAGATTTTCTCCCAATCTATGGATCATCTTTTTATTCTCTTAGCAGTCTCTTTTGAAGAAAGAAGTCCTTAATATTGAAAATATCTAATTTAGGATTTGTTCTTTTTATGAATTGTTTTTGGTGTTATATCTAAAAATATCTTTGTCTAAGCCAAGCTTTATATTTTATATTTGCCTATGATCCCTTTGGAAATAATGTTTGAATGTGGTGAGAGGTATGGGCTAAATTTCATTGCTTTTGAATATATATTCAATTTGATATCCAATTATCTCAGCACCATTTGCTCAAGAGACTATTTTTTTCTCTACTGAATTGCCTTTGCTTCTTTGTCTCATTTCTTTTGCATTAATTAATTTTTTAAAAGATTTTATCTCCTTAGTTGACTCACTGTCACACATTTTACTGCTACATCAGTTATAAACCACCAAATACACTGTTGCCATATTTATGCATTTACCATTTCTATTGACTCCTTGTTCCTTTGAGTAGATGCATATTTACCTCTGATACAATTTTCCTTTTGCCTGAAGGTCTTTAATATTCTTAGAACTACAGATGTGCTGGTAACAATTTTTTTATTGTTGTATGCATAAGACAACGATTATTTCGCCTTTATTTGAAAGATTATCTTTCTGGGTTCATAATTCTAGTTTTGCTTTTTCCTCATAATACTTAAACAGATTGCTCCATTGGCTTGCATTGTTTACAAAGATAAATCTGATGTCATTCTTATCTTTGTTCCACTGCGTGAAATGTATCTTTTCCTCCTCTATTTTTATCTTTTTTTCTCATTGGTTTTAATTATTTTCATTCTGATGTACTTTGGTATGATTTTCAAATTTTTTTTGTGTTTGGAGTTCCTTGAACTTCCTGATAGGCATCTATGCTAGTAGGTTTGGAGTTTTCACTAAATTTGGAAAATTTTGGCCATTGTTCTTTCACGTACTTTTTTGTTTCCCTCTTTTTCTTTCTTTCAGAGACGCTAACCAGGTGTATAGGCTGCTTGGATTTATCCCAAAGCAGCAGCAACTATTTATTATTATAGCAGCAACTTACATTATAAGCAATCTAGAGATGATTTACAGTATTTGGGAGAAATTGCAAGGGTTATATGCAAATGCTACACCATTTCATATAAGGGCTTAGGCATCTGGGAATTTTAGTGTCTACAGGGATTCTGGGCATCACTATATACTCTCCTCTTTTGATAGTGATATTATGCTACTTTTGCATAATAATTCTCTATATTTTCTCATTTAAAGATATGTTGAAGGTCTGCTATGTGTCAGATACTACGTTAGTAGCTGTGTTACCTGCCTGTGGGGAGCTCTGGTACAGTAGTGAAGTAAGACTACAGGTAATCATTTAAACCCTGGATCTTCCCCATCTCTGTAAGTACAACCTCCAACTCAAAATCAGAAAACTGTCATTGATTTCTCCTTCTCTCAATCTATATTTATTACCAGGTCCTTTTAACTTTTTTACATTACTTTTCCAATTCTCTTTTGCATTTATTTTTACCATCTTCATTGTCATTTTCCTTACTTCTGAAAAAAATAATCTGCCAAATACCCTGTATATTACAAATATCTTTCCTAAGGAAATAGAGTAGTGTATAACCTGGCAAGGGCACCTTCCCTATACCAGATTACTATCAGCTGTCAGGATAATGTAGTTAACATTAAGTAAAAAATGAGAACAAAAATCTAACTATGAAATTCCCCTAATACTCATAGCAAATAATTATAAAGTATTTCCAGACTTGCATCTTTAACATTATACCTGTAAAATGAATGCGCTCTCTACTTATTTGTATTTTATTCTATCTCACTCAACTTTAATGTATTTGCATACTAATATCACATAAAAGTTTAAACACTGGATAGAAGTTAGATGAAAATCTCTAAGTGAAAGCAGTAAATATAAACCAAAACCAACTAACAAACTAACCTAGAAATGTGGCATAATTTTATAGCATTAGTTGGTATTTCTAAATTGCTTTCAAGGCAGAAAATATAACATGAATATAAAGTAGTCTAAGAGTCAGAAGATGGCTTTTGTGAACTCAAAAGTCTTTTAAACCCCTAAATACTATTTTAACACAATACAGAAGGGAAATATATACTTGGCAGTTTTTTCTGATCTTTGGCCTACATAATAACAAACAAATATAACCAGTGTATGGTTGGGTGGCAGATACTTTTATTTTCTAAGAGGACACTAAACAAAAAGGAGATCTTCTGAAAGCTGGCCCTTCTGTAGATGACTAGAAAGTATCATATTAGAGGTTGATGTTGAAGTTAGGATACTCTAAGTGCAGGATAACTCTTTTCAGTGCAAAATTAGGGCATCTATTAAATCTATCTGTGGTTGGGTGTTCTTTGTGTTGCATATTTAAATTAAGGGTATAATAATAACAATGACAATAATTTGAAAATAAGATGGGAGAGTATACCATGTATTAGGCACTTAGATATTCTATCTACACCATCTACAGCTGAGGTCTCCCATATCTGTGGGCTCTGTATCCATGGATTCAACTAACTAGAGATCAGAAATATTTTTTTAAAAAAATATTGCATCTGTACTGAACATATACAGGCTCTTCCTGAGCCATTAGTTCTTAAGCCATACAGTGCAACAAGTATTCATATGGCCTTTATATTGTATTAACTATTACAAGTAGTTTAGAGATGATTTGAAGAATATGGGAGAAGGTGCTCAGATTGTTTGCAAGATTTTAGTATTCAAGAAAGGTCTTAGAACCAATACCCCAACAGACACCCAGGGACAACTGTATGTTAATCTTCACAAAAATTCCATAAGGTAGATGTTATTATTATCTCTACTTTATAGATAATATACACCTATATGTGTATAGATATATACCTTCTATATATGGATAATCTATATACAGAACACATATATATCTTGATATATATATATATATTCTATATATAATCTATATATAGAACATATGTTTCTTGAAATATATATATATATATATATGTATGTATATTTAATATCATACTTAATCACTAGGCCTGATTTAAGGACAACTTTGAACTTCTGTTCAAGGGGATGATCCGCAAGATCTTCACAGTCCAGTTACTCTATGAAAAGTAATAATCACACCTTTGTTGCTTAAGCAAAAGTAGTGGCAAATGTGTCATAAATAAGGCAAGTTAAATTTGATGAATCATCTTTTTAGGAGTTGCCTTTAATCACAGGGATATAACTATTAGTTCTATGAGAATAACCACTCTGAACTCCATAGCATCCCCAGTTTCAATCTTCTATCTCTAATTGCCTGAAAGACTCTCTCACATGGAAATTCTTCTGGAGATCTAATTAAACATTCTAAATCAGAATCCTTAATTCTCTCTTTCCATCCTACTTATGATTTTTGTGCCTTTAAAAAAAAAATCAGAGAAACCAGTATCTCTATAGGCAGTCTACTTTGAAATGCTTTATCTTTAGTAAAAACTGCCTACTGTTCCTTTCATCTACTAATCCAGTATGGTTCTTGTAATCATAACTGCTGTGGTTTAAATATGTTCCTCCAATGTTCTTGTGTTGGAAACTTGATTCCCAATGCAGAGGTGTTGGGAGGTGGAGCCAAAGTCAGGTATTTGGGTTATGGAGGCACTGTCCTCATAAATGGATTAATGCCATTATTATGGAAGTAAGTTCAAAATTGCAGGAGTGGGTTCTTATAAAGGGATATGTTAATCTATTCCCCTCTTCCTTTTATTTCTGGCATGGAATGGTACAGCAAGAAAGCCCCCACTATGTGGTGGTACCTTGATCTTGTACTTCTTAGCCTCAAAAACCGAGAAATAAATATCTGTTCATCAATAATTACCCTGTCAAGGGTATTCTGTTATAGCATCACAAAACAGATTAAGACATCAACAATCTCATTTGTTCTTTCCTCTTCATTTCAAGTTCTCACCAATGGATAAATGCAGGAGCAATATGGTAATTGCCTGCCAACTGCCTTGTCTACCCTCTTCTTCCTATTTTGCTAATTTAGATATAAAGGCAGGGTCTTTAAAAGAAAAGAACTTGAATTCCTGAATACTATATAAAAGTAAGCAACCTCCTAAATAAGAATATAAGTCTTAAACTGTTGTAGCTAAATCAGTATTTATTTGGGGGACCTATTCGTTACCACAGATAGGCCTACCCTAATATGTATAATTACTACATATAAGCACTTTTACAAATTACCTCATTTAACCCTCAGAATAATACAATAAGCAATGTATTATTACTATTCCATTTTTCACAGACACACACAAACTGAAGTTTATATCATTTAAGAAACTTACACAGTGCCACAGGTAAGTTTCAGAATTAGTGGTCAACTGAGGATAGCCTAATTCTCAGGCCCAGCTCTTAATCCATATTATATGACCACTTTTCCCTATAAACAATGAACTAAAGTAACTTTAAGAATTAAAGTTCAGATGCTCTATTTTTTTTGTCTTTAGACCATTTTGAAAGATGTTTTTAACATTTTGGCTCATCGAGCCACTGAAAGTTTAGTTTATATGGAATGCCCCTTACTATGAATAGCAGAAAGAATTATTAAATTGAAATAGCTTATGTTTCATTCAACAGGTATTTAAGGAGTGGTGTTTACTGATACTCTCACAGACATTAGGTATGTGACTGTGAAAGAGACATTGGAAAAGAAATATTAGAGCAGAGAGAGGTAAAAATATTTACTATGTGTATTAGTTGCTCACAATAATTCTGTGAGATAACAAGAGCAGGCATTTTATATAAGAGGAAATTGAGACATTTGAGTTGATTTTGGTCTAATCCCATATGATAAGGTAATGATGGAGCCAAATATAGGATCTGGATCACCTTATCTGAGACATACCAAGGAAAACATTCCAGAAAGGATAGGGATGAGGGGAAAGAATGGATGTTCGTGAAGCACTGGCTACATTGTTTTGAACAAGTCACTGCTGTGATGATCTTAAAATATGAATAAGATGTTCAGTCAGACACTTCTTCTTTTTTCACAGAAAAGACAAAAGAGTGTGAAATTGCTCTCACCATATAGTCACAAGACAGACAGCAGAGATATGCTGTAAAGATCTTTCTGTGGTGTGCCAAATAGAAACCAGCCAGGCAGATAGCAGCACCCGATTCCTGCAAGTGCATTACAGCCATGGCTGATTCACAGTATTTCATCCATAGCTTCCAAGCACACAGATCAATTTAAATAAACTTCCAATTCTTTTTTATTTGCTAGATTCACAAAGCAACTTCTACTTTCAGAATGGGAGGGAATATCTAATGTTCCCTCAAAGGGCTCTTTCCATTCTAAAATATAACACATGCATGGCTGTGTTTTAGAAATAATTGATTACCAGAGTGGTACATTCACAATTCAGTCACATTAGCTCCCTGCTTTTTTGGCTCCTCAGGGGGAAAAGAGTCATGTGACCAACTGATTTTATGCCTATATGCAATGCAGACAACATATTTTCATTTTTTAAAGCAAAACAAAATGACCTTCCTGAGAAATGCTCAAGGACTCTTTTGAAGCGGACAAATCTTTGCAGCACTAAAAGGCCAAGTTGCATTATAGACATTTTCAAACTAAATTTACTTTTTTCCATTTGGCTCAAATAGGAAATGAAGAGAGAATAGAAAGAGAATACTCTTTCATTATAAATGCGTTTAAAGCCAATCATTTGGACATAGATACAATATCTACCTATGTTAATTACTTTCTAAGATAAAAGCTTGGGAAGTGAAGTGAAATTACACAGTACACTCTCCTTGTCATTCATTGAATTATAAAATAGATGGTACCTTCCTTTTCTATGTGTAATCTTCAAGAGCATCAATTTAGCCATTTTTTAAATTTGCTCTTTATAACAAGTCTTTTCTTATTTAGAACTTTGCCATTGGTTTATAATTAATTTCCAAAATTAAATTATAAAAAAGAAAAACATATATCAGAATTTCTCAGTCTCCACACTATTGACGTTTGTCATTGGAAAATTATTTATCATAGTGGTGGTATGGATCAAGGATCTGTCTCCTACATTGTAGGACATTTAGCAACATCAGTGATGTCTATTGACTAGATAGATGCAAGCAATGCCCTCTCTTAGGCTTTGACATGTAACAACACAAAATACCTTCAAACACTGCCAGTTCTCCTGGAATTGAGGTAGTGAATAGGGAATAAAACTATCAGATTAAGAACCACTGACATACACCGATGGTGCAATTTTTATTGCTCAATTCTCAATATTAAACTTTCACCAATCCATCATGTAGCAAAAATGCACCCAAGAAACACTTTCAGGTACCTAACTTTTCTAATCCATTCAGAATGATTTAGAATCAAGTATATGCAAAGATAAGTCCAATAAGTGAGGAGTAGGTCTAACATTAAGGAAAATAGGTGTAGACAAATTATTATGTACTCATTCTATGGTTTCTCCATAGACCTTGGACCCATTTTAGCCCCATTCATGTCCAAGAGAAACGTAAAATTGTCTAGATTTTAAGGAAATTTTGACTTCTTCTCGTTAAAAGGATATGAAGAGACCAATCTACCCCAAATTCAGGCAGTTTTTAGGTAGTCCCTGAATTAGTCTGACATGGCCTCAGGAACTCAGTGATTTTTTTCATAAACTGAAGGAAACTGGAGGTTATAAAAAATTAAACCAGAAATAATTAGGATTCATAGGTGTACTTGGACTTGTTAGCTTATTAACTCATCATTTATCAAGTGAGTGCAACTCATGGTACCAAGCACTGGGGTACAAAAATTAGTAGAATACTATGGATCTGGTATCTGGAAAAGAAGGTGCACCATCATCTACTGAGGCTTCACAATGGAGCCTCATATAATGCTCACAAGGTCCACAATATCATCCACAGTCTTAAAACTAGGAACTCACACTAAGAGCTATAAGTAAGTTGCTAAGTTTTAGAGACAATAAGTATAAGAACTCACATTTGAAGCTATATAAACCTATCTGGCTCAAAAATACAAAGTTTTTAGACATACTTGTAAGTAAAAATTACAAAATAATGTGTGAGTACATAACTGAATGTATGTATAAATTTCAGCAATAATATGGAGGAAGGGTGGAGAAGAAATTATTCTACCTTGAAAAGTAAAAGACATCTTCATGGAGCAATGGGTGTCTACCTATACAAATCCTTAAGAATAAATTGAAATTATGACTTTTTTCATCTACTGTTGACTCATTTAAACATTCAAACTTTAAATGCTATTAATGCCATTGAGATGCAACCATATGCGAAGGTTCTGTGCTGAGAGTCACGAGGTGCATGCAGTGTTTCTCAAACTTGTGGTCCCTGGACCAGTAGCATAAGCTTCACAGTTAGAAACACCATTTTTGGACCCCATCCCAGACCTTATGAACTCAAAGATCTGGGAATAGACTGCAGAAATTTGTGCTTAACAAGCTTTTTAGATATTGTTTATGATGTTACGATATATACCAAAGTTTGAGAAGCACTGGTTAATTCATTATATAATAATTTAATATCTAAAAACAAAAGCTTGAAATTAATGTTATAAAGTAGAACTTTCTAATGGTTGTGCCATAAATGGGTTACCCATGGGCCAAGATCTTAATCCCCTCAGCACCCATGTCCACCTGTGGGTTTGAGGTTGTTACAGTCTCAGCTTATTACTTTCAACTACTCCAAATCCTAAGTCTCTTAGGTTTAAAAAGTTGGGAAAGCTCTAGTATAGACAATAAATAACATGAAATTCCAAAAGAGATAGGAAACACTTCAGATTGGACTATTAGAGAAGTAATAAATAATTCAAGAGAGAAAATGTGAAATGGCTATAAGTTTGTTACAATCTCCTCATAGTGACTCATCACATTTTTCTCATTTTTCTTTACCCCTACTTATCCCACTCAAGTAGGGGGTTTGCTTTTGATTAATGAAAAAAAATGACTTTCTCCCATATGATGTAGGAAGTGTTTTCAGATGGATTGTGTATATAAATGTAAAAAGTAAAATAATAAATTTTTTAGAGGAAAATACATAGGAACATTTTCATGTCCTTGAAGAAGATAAACTTCCTTAAACAGAACCCAAAGGTACTGACCACAAAACAAAAACAAATTGATAAATTGTAACATATTAAAATTTAAAAACTCTGCTCATTCACTTTTCAAAAGTGAAAAGTCAGTCCATAGAATGGGAAACACACACACACACACACAGAGACACACACACACACACATATGAAGTGGAAATTAATACTGCAGTGTGATACCATTATATACCAAGAGAATGATTAAAATTTAAAACACTAGCAAAATTTGAAGTATGAATTCAAATTAGTAAAAGCACCAGAAAAAATATGTAGTACTGAATAGATATATGCTATGACCTAATAATTTCACTCCTAGATGGACCCAGGAATGTATGTGCACCAAAAATATATACTTGAATGCTTTGTCTCTTTGAAATAACCCCAAATTAGAAACTATACATATTCATCTAAGTAGAATGATAAAGTATGGTATAGTCATATAATGGAATACTATGCAGCAATGAGAATGAATAAGTATGGTTCATACATTAATTTAGATGAATATCATAAAAATAATGTTGAACTAAAGAAGAGTACACAAAAGAATACATACCACTTAACTTTAATGAACAAAAACAAAACAAAACACCTAAATCTATGCTTTTATAAGTTGTGAAATGTTGGTGACTAGAAGGAAACATGAAGGGAAATGTTCTATTTCTTGAACTAAATGCTGATTATGTGGATATGTTGTTTGTATCAAGGTGTACTAGGTGTGTAAGTTTAAAGGTATATTCTTAAAAATATAGTCTTTTATTGAAATGCATAAAAGTACTTCAAATAATTAAAAACAAGTTGTAACAGGAAAATTCCTCCTCAAACACAATCTAGACACATAAACCAGATTTCATAATACCTCTCCCAACACAACAAACCCATTTTCTGCTATGTCAACAAATTGTCTAAACATATTGCCAATGCCTTCATTTAGGATTTCTCAGTGTCTAGCACAGACCTGGAATATGAAGGACCTCAATAAATTCTTGTTAAATAACTGGATGAATGAGCACAGAAGTCTTGTATATAATTTTTATTCCAATCAACTCTTCATAATGCAGCCAAAGTAATCTGTGAACAACACAAGTCCGATGGTGACACTTTCATACTGACAACACTCCATTATTAATTCAAGTTCCTTGGTAAGACCTGCACTTCCCTCCATGACCCAGTTTCCAACTTCATCTCTAGGCCCACTTTGGTCACTCTTAAGTATATATGGTGCTCCAGCTATACTTAAGGTACAGCAGCTCTCAGGCTCTGAACTCTTGAATATTTGCCCACCTGTTTCCTCTTCCTACCACACCCTTTGTCATCTTACTTACTTTTATTCATTCTTTGTATTATTTATCTGATTTAAGATATCTGATTTGATCTTATTTCTTTGTCTATCTCAGGTTAGGAGTTCTATGCGTCCACATCAATGTATAAATACTTCTGTCAGCAAAACCAGCACTGCTTTTGCTACGTTTGTTCATTCATTAGCCTATTTCACTGATAGTTCCTTGCAGGTGGGGATCATGTCTTATCTCTGAATATTTATACTTATATCATAGTAACTGATATACACTACCCACCTAAAGGAGGTATTATTAAAGAAACGAATGACATACTAAACATCACCATACAAATGTATTAGCATTTTTAGTCTTTTTCTTTTTAGACTGTGAAAAAGAAGCAGAAAAATCATAAATTCATAGGAACATAATCTGATCCTGGATAACTGATAGTATTATAAAGCTAACTATGTCTTTTATTTTTTTAAACTTATGTTGCATAAAAATATTTAAGGACTACTATCTATATTTTAGGCACATTGACATTATATAACTTAATCTTCATAATGACCCCATGTGGGAGATACATGAATATCTTTATATATTATATATGAGGAAATCAAGGCTCAAATCGGTTTAGAAACCTGCCTGTGGTGACTCAGCAAAATCTGAACTTCAACTTTCAGACTATAAAGTCATATAAACTTTCCTGATATCTGCCCAGGCTCTTTTGTTGGTGCCAAACTAAAGAAGTTACTAATGAGGATCTGTAACCTTCAAATGATTTTCCTCAGGTACCTCTTCTTGTATCTCCTAAAAAATCTTTGAAACACATATTTAACAGTAGAAAAGAATATAAGTCAAATATATGCCAACATATTACATTTTATAATAAATTCTTTTTTCAAAGTGTCCAGTGGAATCTAATTCCATAGTAATTTGATTTCCATCATCACCTACTTTTAAAAATGAAGTAAATGTCAAATGACAAATTTGGAAATTATATCTGCAGTATATCACATTCAAATTATTAATGTCCTAATATGTAAGGAGTTTCTAAAAGTAGAGGATAAAATATAAACATCTATGGAGCAATGCAACACAGAAGTGATATGTGGTTCATTAAGATGTGGATCACATTACAAATGGCTTCTAATCATATAAAAAGATGTTATGTTTTAGATAGGAGATGTCCCCAAAAGCCCATGTGTGAGACAATGCAAGAAAGCATAGTGGTGAAATGACTGGATTATGAGAGTTTTATCCTACTAATCAGTGCATTAATTCCCTGATAGGGATTAACTGGGTAGTAACTCTAGACAGGTAAGGAGGTGGGTTGGGGCATACTTAGGAGTACACATTTTGTCCCTTGTGAGCCAGAGTTCTTTCTGCTTCCTCGTTGTCATGTCCTGAGCTGCTTTCCTCCACCATGCCCTTCTGCCTTGAAGTTCTACCTTATCTCAGGCCAAGAGCAAAGGTCTATGGACTGAAACCATGAGCTCCAAATAAACTTTTCCTCCTTAAAAATTATTCTTTTCAGGTCTTTTGGTCACAGGGGTGAAAAAGCTGACTAAAACAAAATATGATCAACTTTCCTCAAAATAAGATAAAAACACATTAAAACCACATTGAGATACCACTTCTTATCTAGTAGATTAGTACAACTCCAAAACTTGAACAGCATTCTTTTTTTTTTTTTTGGCAAGAGGAAAGAGGTATAGCATACATTACAGGTGGGAATGTAAATATGAAATACTCTTTTGAAGGGGAATTTAGCAATAATTGGCAAAACTACCCCTATACTTACCTTTGGATCTGGAAATGCATTGATTCCACTTTCGCAAGGATACAGAGGAATAAAGATGCAAAAAGACAGATGCACATTGCATTGAAGTAATAGTTGTAAAAACCAAGGACTGAAAACACTCAAAAGTACATCAGTAAGAGGCAGGTTGAGAAAATTATGGTACATCCATGCAATGGAGTGCTAAAGTGTTGAGGAAAAAAATAAAAATATGTAGCACTACAGAGTTAACTCTAGGATATATTGTCAAATGAAATTAAATATATTGGTAAATGAAAAAACAAGAGTAGAATAAGGGATGTTAAGAGTATTATAATTAAAGAAAGGGGGAATACATATATGTGTATTTTTATGTGTATATATATATATATGTATATATATTTATAACATGCACATATACATGTGTATTATATATAATTATATAATTTAAATTGATGATAGAAGGATAGTCCAATTTGTTTAATATGGTTATATATTGGCTTGGCATGGTGGTTTTCATCTGCAATCCCAGATACTCAGGAGGCTGAGGCAGAAGGATTCCAAGTTCAAGACCAACCTGGGCAACTTAGTGAGACCCTGTCTCAAAATCAAATACAAAGGACTGGGGATATAACTCAGTGGTACAGAGACCCTGGGTTTAAATCCCAGTACAAAAATAAAGAAAAAATTAAAAAGGTTATCTATTAAGGGAGGAAGAAAATAGAGTAAAAAGGACAGGAATAGAAACTAGGACTCCATTACATTCCGTTTTTAAGTTAATATCCTACAGAATTATAGGACATTATCAAACATTTAAAAAAGAAATATATGTGGCATTTGCTAGCAAATGGATGAAAATGGATAACATCCTGCTAAGTGAAATAAACCAGACTCAGAAAATCAAGAGTTAAATATTTTCTCTCATATATGGAAGCTGGAGCAAAATGAGGAATAAAAGCCAGTGATGAGGGGATGGATATCATAAAGATATGGAGAAGATCAGTGGAGTAGAAAAAGAGCAAGAGGAAGGGAGGAGGAATGGTAAAGGTGAGGATATACATAATGAATTCAACAATACCATGCTATGTACATATATAAATATACCACAGAGAATTCCACTTGAATGTATATATAAAAAGTACCATTAGAAATAAATAAATGAGCAAAAAGGAAGATCAGTACAAGGAGGAGAATAGATAAAGGGAAGAAGGGAGGAAAAGTTGGAGAAAAAAGGACTTAAATGGAGTTAATCAAGCTCCCATGCATGTATGACTTTGTCAAAATGAACCCAACTACTATGTATACCTATACTGCAGGTGAATTCAGCTCTAAAGAAATCTAATAAAAATAATAAATAAACAAAATGAAGCACAACATATATCCAATTTGTGATATAACCATACAGAGAGGAACTAGTTAAACAATTAGCAAGAATGAATATTAACTAGTTCCAGTACTAATATAACATAGGAAGTAGTAGTATTGGTATTATCAATTCTGAAATCATTTGTATAGACTATGGAATAAGACGAATGACTATTGCATGATATTATATCATTTACAGTGTTTTTCAGAACCAGGATTCTTGTTATGGGAAAAGAGAATACAGAAAATCAAAGCAGAAAAGTAGAAATCCTATAGTACTGAATTTAAATTGAAATCAAGAATAGGAACTTATTATTATTTTTTCTTTAAATACATTTATACACAGATATATATTTCTTATACCTACCCACAGCAAAGATTTAGGAACAATGACTAGCCTAGTACTAATAAGAGTAATAATTTGTGATTTTTCAAATTCCATATTTTTACTAAAAAGGAAGAGACTTTCTGTTATGGTTTGGATGTGAGGGGTCCCCCAAAGCTCACATGAGACAATCCAAGAAGTTTCAGAGGAGAAATGACTGGATTGCAAGAATCTTAACCCAATCAGTGATTTCATCCCTCAATAGGGATTAACTGAGTGGTAACTAAAGCGGTAAGGTGTGGTTGGAGGAGGTGGAAATTGGGGCATGGCTTTGGGTATATATTTATATCTGGTGAGTGGAGTTATCTCTTTGCTTTCTGATCATGATGTGAGCTGCTTCCCTCTACCAGGCTCTTCTGCCATGATGTTCTACCTCACTTCAAGTCTCGGGGAATGGAGTTGGCTGTCGATGCATTGAGACCTCTGAAACTGTGAGCCTCAAATAAACTCTTCCTCCACTTCAGTTGTAATGGTTAAGTCATTTAGTCACACCAGCAGAAAAGCTGACTAAAATACTTCCTTAGAGAAATGGCTTATTTCAGGTCTGAAGTAGACAATGTTTATGATAAACCTGAAGAGTCTTAGCATACTTGAAATCCTGCAGTAAGCTATGAAAAATATTTATGACAAAAGAACCAGGAGCCAACTTCAAGAGGCCTCCATTGACCAAATAGGGAAACATTTAAGGAAAACAACATATTTACAACAGTGGATTAAATTATACAAATTATGTTGAAACAATTCCCAGTAAGACCATTGGAAAATACTAGTGGACAGAGTAATTATTTTGAAAAATAGTAATAAAAAGAATCAAGCGTTAATCCTGTCTTCCCTAAATAAATTATACAAGAAATCCAAATAGTGATGGAGGATGTTAATAAAGAAAGCAGAATAATTAATTAGAATATACTAATGATTAATTAGAATATATTAATTTTGTATATAACCATTTGCAATCCCTAAGAAAATAGTGGAACTAGGCATTGATTGATTCCAGCTGCTAATATCACAAAATAAGAGCTAACCAGATAGAAATTCCTTCTAATTAAAGAAGATAACACCATCTATAAAGTAATTTTACCAAAATATACTGAGCCACATCCTATTTATGTGGCTAGATCCAATTACTAATTTGCAGGAAATACAGAGTACAAAAGGACATGTTAAATTAATCATCAAAGTCTAATCTCTGTGAAACTACAGAACACACATCTGATTTCTTCAATGTAGAGTCTGGCAAAGTTGTAGGGGGGCCATATGTGTAGGGAGGCATATAAATTAAAAGACTTGAGAGCCATGAAACCAATTTTAATGTGTGTACTTTATTTGGATTCTGATTTAAACAAACTTAGAAAAAATCTGAATTGGATATAAGAGCTGGATAGTATGGTATTTCAGGTACAGTAATATTATGGTTATGTTTTTTAAAGTCCTTATCTTTTAGAAATAAATGCCAAGATTTTATTGATAAATTGATACAATGACTGGATTTGCTTTCAAAATAATATAGGTAGGGGATATGTAGGTGAGGATGTAGATGAAACAAGATTGGCGTAAGTTTTTAATAGTGGTTCTAGGGAATGGGTACATGAGGGTTCCTTTTTTACTCTTCTATCTACTCTTTGTGTTTGAAAATTTTCATAGTAAAATTTTAAACATCTTTTAATAAGTTGGAATAATTTTACAACAGTTCCCTTTTATCTATGAGGTTTTTTTCCCTGCAGTTTCACTTACCTTTAGTCAACCAAAGTCTGAAAATATTAAATGGCCAGTTCCAGAAATAAACAGTTTGCAGGTTTCAAATTGTACACTCATCTAAGTGCACATGATGCACACATGATGAATACTTGAACCATCCTTCTCCATCCCATACTGGTTATCAATCATCCTTTTGTCTATCACATCCACCTCATGTCTGCTACCCATACCTTATCAATTAGTAACCATCTTGATTATCTGATCAAAGGTCAAGGGGCAACAGTGCTTGTGTTCAAATAACCCTTATTTTACTTAATAGTGGCACCAAAGTACAAGTAGTGAGACTGGCAATATTATTATAATTTATTATTTTAATTGTCTATTTTATTATTGTTGTTGTTAGTCTCTTACTATGCCTAATTTTTAAGTTAAACTTTATCAGAGGTATGTATGTAAAGGAAAAAACATAGCATGCATAGGTTTCAGTACTATTCACAGTTTCAAGTATCTACTAGGAATCTTGGAATGTACCCCAGAGTAAGGAAGGACAACTGTTGTATTCCTTTTTTTCCTTAAAATCAGTTCTACTTGCTCATTAGAATTTTATCCTAATGTAAAGGATATCAATAAAGCATTTTACAGATCACCTATTCATACTTATGTAACAAAAATAAGTCTACAAATGTAGATTTTTAATTTTCAAAATTTTCTTGGAGTACTATATCTCTAAGTGCTAAAAATTTCTTGTGAGTTTAATAATTATAATTATTGGTAAATACATAATTGAATAAAATTAAAAAATAAACATTATAAATATTGATAAATAATTATCAAAGATGAAAGAATTAGCAAACCATTGCAATTCAGGAAATAGAAAATGGCAGATTCACATAGGGAGTAACCGATCTCCATTATTTAAAATCAATTATTATGAGAGATTTTACAAATTAAGCCTAATTTTCCCCAAAACTCCTACTTGGTAAACTGAAAATGCAATTAGTAGAAATGCATTCAGATTGACTTAAATTAAATAAATGTCAAAAATAAGCAATGACTAATAATTTTATTACTGTTTAATAGTTCTGAAACTCAAAGGCATTTTTAAATGCTGAAGTGAAATGGTCCATGATGTTACAAAAATCTTTTGAGTGAGACCAGTTTAAAATTTAACATAGTTGTGTTAAATATATTTCTGGCTTTCAAAAAATGCTCTAGGAAATTAGAAAACTGTGTCAGTATGTATAATGAACCATAAAAAATTTGCCCTCAAACTTTGAAAGGAGAAGCAACAGAGATTATAAAGGAATTTTCAGTCTTGGAAAAATTTTAGTGTTATATTAAGATAACTGTGGAAATGGCTGGGTCTCATGAATTTTCTAAGAAATATCTCAAAAATTGGTCTTCCAAGGGCACAGAATCACCATTATTCACTTCAAACAAGATCAGTTGAAGTAACGGATATATAATCACTCTGAATTGTATGAATGTCTATAAAAATGTAGGATATTATCAATATCATTACCAAAAGTTGAATTATCATGCAGCCTTTCAACTTCAAATTACTTCAAGAACAAAGAAGATCCATGCAGATATGTAAGAACAAAACAAAGATTAGAATAAATTAAAAAGACATTAATTAATTATCAAGTATACATTGGTGAATTGGAGATAGTTTAAATGTTGAATGTGTAGAAAGTATGAAATTCAGAATGCTGGAGATGAAAATCATTCACTGTGGACCCTTGCCTTCATTGCTTATAATCATGATCAAAATGATCCTAAGTCATTTCGTCTACATTTTGAGATCAGCCTTGACCTAGAGTAGCCGTAAGGAAAGAATATCGAAGTAATTTCTTAGATTTGGACCCAGAGACTCCTAAAGTGAACTTAAGAGCTACTAATAGCAGTTTAATAGGCTTTGCAGTCTAATACAGTTGCCAAGCAACAAACATAAAGGAGCTCAGGGGAACCCAGAAAACTGCCAGCTGCTTAGTGGAAAGCTTCCAGTTTTTTCTTTCCTCCATTCTCTTTCCATCCTTCCTTGTCAACATTTATTTCCAGGTATGTGATTACATGACTTATGTCTTACACAATTCTGTTTACTAACAGATTCTTAGCCTCATCATGGCCTCTCCCCTCCTCAACTGCTCTTCCCAAACACAAGCTCCTGCACTTCAACTTCTCAGCCCTTGTCTGCCAAAAAAGAGAAGCAATGTATGTTAAATTGCAGTCTACTACGTTAAACCTTTGAGAACATGAAGTTTTCTGTTGGGGAACAAGTCTCCCAAGCAAAAACATCTTTCTATACTTATCACTAGTCTGGGTTAACGATTTATTATTAAAACTCATGAGCTCTGTGATCTTGGTCAATTGACTTCTCTAAGTCTTGGTTTCTTCATCTGGGAAATGTAGACATCCATAGTCCCTGTGTTGTAGACTTGTTGTGGAAATTAAATGAGATAATCCAAGTAAAACTCTCAGCATTCTCCTCGAACAAAGTAAGAAAAAGCTTATCAACTGCTGATGCTGTTGATGTAGTTGTTGTTGCAGCTAATATTGTTAATTTTGTTGTTATTAGCAACATATGTATAACGGATATGCTTTTTCAATGTCTTTGGGCTCTACTTATCCAACTTATATAATTATCATTTCACATACATACATAGAAAATAATCCAAATGTTAAAAATATTTAAGGTTACTTTAGCTACATGCCTTATATATACAGAAGATATCAATATATTTCAAGTAGTCTGTAATAGAAAAGAAAGGAGTACAATTTTCCAATGTTTATTCAAGGTAAAGGCTCCAAAAGGGAGAAAGAAATTCTCAAGACTCAGGGCTGAGGATGTGAGAATCTGGTGTGAGGTTTCATGATTAACCTTGGTCTTCTGCAATACCCTTATCCTTTTCAACATATAAGATCTTCCCCTCAAGGAATTGCTTGCCTTGCCCTGCCACAGAAACTATTCCCAAATCTCACTTTATCTTTTTTAATTATATGCAAACTTCTCAAATTTCATACTTGCTACAGTATATTTACCATCTGTACTACAGTAAACTTTAAATAAAAATTAATATTTAGAAGTCAGAATCAATTAAACTGAGTGCCATCTGTTTTTATAAATAATAAAATAGAAAGTTGGAATCTAACACACTCTTTCCATTATACCCCCAAATGTGATGAGGAATAAAGTTTGGCACCATTATACTAGGGGATTCTTTTGAGGAAACCTCAACACAAGAGCTCCTTTAGATGGGGCAATAAGAAAAGTTGGATAATAGTATAATACATACTACAGCTACTATTTACTGAGTGATCTAGTTCCTTCATAGAGTTTATCTCATTGATTCTGAATTTAGTATCCTTATGCCTTTTTAAATTGGAAATGCTGAGGCTCAAAGAGGTTAAGTTGCCCAAGAGCACTCAAAGTTTCAGTGCCCTCTCACTTGTTCCAAATATGGTCCCCCAAAGGATCAGGCATCTTATTGCATAGATATTCTCAGATATCTCTGTTCTGTTGAATAAGGTTTTATGATGTTTGGGACACAGGTACTTACAAGTCAGATCACATCTCTCAGAGAGAATCAGCATTTAGTGTGTGGTCAGGGTTGGGACATCTGAAAAGCTCATCACCATCACTTGAACTTTATGAACCACAAGCCAATTATTGAAAGCAGAACCTCCTTAGGGAACCACCCCTCAGACATGGACACACCTCCTTACTCTGGATGTACACTCATCAAGCCTCAGTCCCTCACCCAGGTCCCAGAATGAACAAGGAATTGTTATTATATGATCCATAAAGTGCATAAGCATTTGTCTAAACCCATAGGACATTAAAACAGTTGTGAATGCTAACATTAATAATGATTTTTTATTAATAAAAATGTATCATATTGGTTCATCAATTATAGCAAATGTACTATACTAAAGTAAGATGTTAATAATAGGTGACACTGTGAGTGAGGGAGTGGGAGTGGAGATTATTTGGAAACTATGTTTTTTGCTCAATTTTTATACAAATTTAAGTTACTCTAAAAATTAAAGCTTATTAATTTTTTTAAAAATTGTTTCCTATACCAACTGTTATAAAACATTGTATATTCAAAAGAAGAAAATAAGAAAAAAATTTAAGTTAAGAAAACCAAATCTAGGATTCTAACACTTCAGCCCTCAAATTTACAGTTGTGTACTCACAGAAAATGCCCAGTGGCTGGAGGCATTCAAGATCAAAGGTGAGATTTAGTGAAAAAGGGCAATGAGAGAATCAATAAAGTGGTGCCATATTAATGCCCTCCTCAATGTGACCCTGAATGACTTGTTATCAGTTCCTCAGCAGACAGAGTAGTAAACCCAAAAAGACAGAACTACTGTGGGGGATAATGTACTCATCAAGATATTGAACTACCCAAGGTTAGCTGTTCACCTCAAGTGTCCTTTTACAACAGAGGGCAGAAAGAGCTAGGATTCTGGAATACCAATTCTAAACACATCTTCTCAGTGCAGCATTCACCAACTGCTTGCTTTGCAACTGCATATCCCCACCTGCACCAACTCACTACCCCTCTTTCTGGCTTTATTTTTTCGCCCAATGCAGTTATTGCCATTGAGCATACTATATATTTTACCTGCAGTTATAGTTTAGATATAAAGTGTCTCCCAAAAGCTCATGTGTGAGACAATGCAAGGAAGCTCAGAGGTAAAATATTTGGGTTAGAATAGCCTTAACCTAATCAGTGAATTAAAATAAAGTGATAGGGATTAACTAGTTGGGAACTGTATACAGGTAAGCTGTGGCTTAAGGAGGTAGGTGCTTAGGAGTGTGCCTTTGGAGTATATAATTTGTCCCTGGTGAGCAGAGATCTCTCCTTCCTCTTGCTAAGTTTTGAGCTGCTTTCCTTTGCTACACCCTTCTGCCATGGTTCTGCCTCCTATACAAGAGTGAGCAGTTGATCACTTAGGACAACTGCCAAGCAGAGAGCTTACACAATATTTTCTATAGAGACCATGATGCCAAGGTTTTCTCTGCTATGGCATAAAAAGAAAAGAAAAATAAAAAGAAATAAATAGCCCAGACTATTTAAACACAGTAAATATGTAGGTTTCCCAAAACAAATCTCCCAAAATCAGCAGTGTGGTCTATTTGAATATTATCAAAGCTCACTAGCCAGGAATTCCCATGACATGACTCAGTGACTCTCTACTTCCTGTTAGCTCTGGGCCTCCCTGAGTTTAGCTCTCATGTACCAATGTCAGATACTTGTAGCTCAGTTCTCTGTAGACCATAAAAATTGTTCTTATAATATACAACAGGTGAGAATATAATCAGAAGTCAATTTGAATTTTCCCTAATTTTAACCATTCTTACAGTTGCGCATGCCAATTAAAAAAAAAAAAAAAAAAAACATCAGAACTCCATGACATCAGTTCTTCTTTCATATCATTTAAAATTGGAAATTTGGAAGAACTACTTTCGTTTTGCATTAGGAATTTATTAAGGAAACCATTACTTACCAAATAATATGGGTTTATCTTTTCGTGGTATATTTGAATAATCCTCAAAGATAAATGATAAACATGCACAAGGACCTGTATGAACTAAACTATGAACACTATCTTCACGAGAATCACTTTTTTTCCTAGAGTAATTTATTTAAATATTTTTGTCTCGGTTTTCCTGTCTTCTAAACAGGACAGAAACACTTGTCATGTATATATTACCTTTGAATAAAGCTGATGGAAATAAAGAAGTTATGCAGGATTCTGAATTATTTTCTGTTACCTCTCTTATAATGGATGGTTTATATTAATTTTCATCTTGGGATAATTATCTTCCACATTTAATATAATTTATTTGTTATTTCAGATGATAAATATCTTTGAAACTAAGTATAAAATAAGAAATTATAATGGCATAATAAATACACTTCTACTCAATATAGTGTTCATAATTATTGTTCATATTATTAGTATAATTAGTATTATTATTGTTTTCATATATATGTGAAAAATGATAATTATAGTATATTTTCTAAGCGAGCCTCAAATGTATAAGAAATGGAAGTTTTGTAGCAGAAATCTATTTTGGCCGATTCCCACACCAGTTTTCCTTTCTGGTTATTCTTTATGGCAAGAAAAATAAATTTTGGCTAGCCTTATAAATTCTGACAGAATAAAAACTTGCTTAGCATAATTTGAATGACCTCAAAGGGCCAATCAGATTTTAAAACCTTCAAGATTTCAAAACCCTTAAAGACTGATATATTGTGTGCCCTCATGCTCACATGTATGTTATTAATGTTATGTGTGTCAAATGGATCTTCCTCATTGTAGGTTTCATAAGGAAGGAGCTAAGTGGTTGAGGGTCTTTTGGAGCATATTACCCTTGGAACTCTGAAACAATAAGTGATTGGATTATTGGGTGGTTATTTTTCTAGTTCTAATATGTTACTTAATGCTATTAGAATTGATAAATACAGCCATACAAGAATCTGTATTATAACATGATGAATACTTTTACTGTTAATAACAGGCAGCTCTTCACTAGCATAGCATAAGACATTAAAACAGTAGCTAATAAAAAAGAGCTGTTGTACTGATGAACTGATTTCAGTAAAACCAACTAGAGAGGAAGATGGCGGTGAAGGGAGTGCATCACCCCCGTGTGCCGCGTCACTGTGCGGGAGAATGACGAGTTAAAACAGCTGAAGGCTGTCTTGTTGGGAATTTCCAGCGAAATTGAGGTGCTTCAGAATCTAGTGGAGGGATTTTCATCGCATGAGGATCGCCGGCGGGGGCTCGGTCGCGGGCGATTTCTCCGCACTGAGGGTCGCAGGGCTTCTTCGGCGGATTGCCCTGCGGCCGGAGTCTGCGGCGCGTACTGGGAAGCGGAGAGGTGGCGGCAAGGAGGTGCAGCGCTGCGGATTCTGTGGGTTTCTGCCAGCGGTGGAATGGCTGCACTCAGTGCTTAGTTCTGGGTTTGAGACGGAGGAGGGAAGCGGTCCAGTTTGGTTCTCCACACCGGTCAGTCCACAGAGGAGGCCAGTGGCCGCCATCTTGGAGAGCTGACATAATCATCCCTGTTTTCTACTGATCTCAGCTCATTCAGCTACGGAACAGGTGATTTCAGGCTGTTATTTGCCTGCGTCTCGCAGACAGATAGCTCAGGCTCAGGGCTAGAGAACCCGTGGAGACGGCTTCTTGGAGCTCGCCCCTAGAAGAGCTAGCTCCGAGCTCTGAGCAGCCGGGTTCTGGTTCCCGGAGCTGCTTTGGCCCAGGGCTGGGGAACCCACGGAGACTGCTTCTTGGAGCCCGCTCCTAGCGGACCGTGCACCGAGCTCTGAGCAGCCGGGTTCTGGCTCCTGGAACTGTTTTGGCCCAGGGCTGGGGGAACCCGCGGAGTCTGCTTCTTGGAGCCCGCTCCCAGCAGAGCGTGCACCGAGCTCGGGGCGGCCGGGTTCTGGCTCCCGGAGCTGCTTTGGCCCTGGGCTGGGGATCCCACAGAAACTGCTTCTCAGTCCAGGTCCTGCTGGGTGCTGTGGGGGCCAGAGGGGCAGAGTGGAACTGCCGCCTGCACCCAGAACAGGCCAAGCGACCCGCCGGTGTGGTATCGCGTCACCCCAACTGCAGCTGGGGCCGAAGAGAGCAGCCGCCCACGCCTGGAGCAGAGCCGCCGCCCGAGCCGGCAAGGTAGGCAGACCTGCGACCCACCGGCGGGACAGGCCCGGTGGCCTGCCAGCGTGGTGGACACGTTTGGACACGCCCGGGCCGGCAAGGTAGGCAGACCTGCGACCCACCGGCGGGACAGGCCCGGTGGCCTGCCAGCGTGGTGGACATGATTGGAGTGGGGGCTGAGCGGGGCCACTGCCTGTGCCCGGAAAAGGCCCAGCGACCCACCGGCATGGCAGTCAAGTCACCCCATTTGGAGTGGGGGCCGAGCAGAGCCGCCGCCCGTGTCCGGAAAAGGCCCAGCGACCCGCCGGAGTGGCAGTCAGGTAGCCCCATTTGGAGTGGGGGCCGAGCAGAGCTGCCACCCGAGCCCGCAAGGTAGGCAGACCTGCGACCCACCAGTGGAACAGGCCCAGAGGCCTGCCAGCGTGGTGGACACATCGCATCAATTGGAGTAGGGGCCGAGCAGAGCCGCCGCCCGCATCCGGATCAGGCCCAACGACCCATGGGCGTGGTAGTCATGTCACCACAATTGGTGTGGGGCCAGAGCAGAGCTGCCACCCGCGCCCGCAGGGTGGGCAGACCTGCGACCGACCGGCAGAGCAGGCCTAGCGGCCAACCAGCGTAGTAGACAGATCACCCCAATTGGAGGAGGAGCACAGCCACTACCCGCTCTGCAAGGGAGATTTTTCAACTATACAAGACCAATATAAATAAATAGGGGGAAAATTTCAAAAACACAACAGTTTTACCAAGCAGAAAGAAACGCGAGCAGTATGAAAAGACAAGGCAAGAAAGGACCACAAGCAATGCAGGTCAACTCAACTTCAGAAGAGGTAACAGCTGCAACAGATGGAATGTCAGATAAAGAATTCAGGATATACATGCTTCAGATGATCTGGAGTCTCAAGGAAGACATGAAACAGCAAAATCAGACAATGAAAGATCACTTTGACAAGGAATTACATAAACAAATCCAAGAAGCAAAGGATCAATTATACAGGGAGATAGAGGTAATAAAAAACAAACAAATAGAAATCCTAGAAATGCAGGAAGCAATAAACCAACTTAAAAACTCAATTGAGAATACTACCAGCAGAGTAGAACACTTAGAAGATAGAACATCAGACAATGAAGACAAAGTATTTCAACTTGAAAAGAACATAGACAGCTCAGCAAGACTGTTAAGAAACCATGAGCAGAACATCCAAGAGATATGGGATGAGACCAAACTTAAGAGTCATTGGGATACAGGAAGGCATGGAGGTCCATACCAAAGGAATAAACAATCTATTCAATGAAATAATACGAGAAAACTTCCCAGACTTGAAGAATGAGACAGAATCCCAAATCCTAGAAGCCTACAGGACGCCGAATGTGCAAAATCATAAGAGATCCACACCTAGACACATTATAATGAAGATGCCCAACATACAGAATAAGGAGAGAATTTTAAAAGCTACAAGAGAAAGGAAGCAGATTACATTTAGGGGTAAACCAATCAGGATAACAGCTGATCTTTCAACACAGAACCTGAAAGCTAGAAGATCCTGGAATAACATATTTCAAACACTGAAAGAAAATGGGTTCCAGCCAAGAATCGTGTATCCGGTGAAATTAAGCTTCAGGATAGAAGATGAAATTAAAACCTTCCACAATAAACAAAAGTTAAAAGAATGTGCAGCAAGAGAACCATCTCTTCAAAAAATCCTTGGCAAAACATTACAGGAAGAGGACATGGAAAATAACAATGAAAACCAACAGTGGGAGGTAGGACAATAAAGGGGGGAAAATAATCAAAAAAGAAAACAAATCACGTTTAGTAACATTAATAAACAAATATGGCTGGAAGAACAAACCATATTTCAATAATAACCCTAAATGTTAATGGCTTAAACTCACCAATTAAGAGACACAGGCTAGTTGAATGGATCACAAAAAAGACCCAAAAATATGCTGCCTACAGGAGATGCATTTGATAGGAAAAGATATACATAGACTGAAGGTGAAAGGTTGGGAAAAATCATATCACTCATATGGACTGCGGAAACAAGCAGGAGTGTCCATACTCATATCAAGTAAAATATATTTCAAGCCAAAGTTAATCTAAAGGGATATAGAGGGACACTACATACTGCTCAAGGGAACCATACACCAACAAGACATAACAATCATAAATATATATGCCCCAAACAATGGAGCAGCTATGTTCATCAAGCAAACTCTTCTCAAGTTCAAGAGTCTATATAGAATATACCACCCAACATCAAGCAGTTACACTTTTTTCTCAGCAGCACATGGATCCTTCTCAAAAATAGATCATATATTATGTCACAGGGCAACTCTTAGACAATATAAAGGAGTAGAGATAATACCATGCATCTTATCTGATCATAATGGAATGAAACTGAAAATCAACAATAAAGAAGGAAGGAAAAATCATGCATCACTTGGAGAATGAACAATAGGTTACTGAATGATCAATGGGTTTTAGAAGACATCAAGGAGGAAATTAAAAACTTCTCAGAGTTAAATGAAAACTCAGACACAACATATCGGAATCTATGGGACACATTGAAAGCAGTTCTAAGAGGAAAATTCATTGCTTGGAGTTCATTCCTTAAAAAAAGAAAAAAACCAACAAATAAATGATCTCATACTTCATCTCAAAATCCTAGAAAAAGAAGAGCAAAACAACAGCAAAAGAAGTAGAAGGCAAGAAATAATTAAAATCAGAGCTGAAATTAATGAAATCGAAACAAAAGAAACAATTGAAAAAATTGATAAAACTAAAAGTTGGTTCTTTGAAAAAATAAATAAAATAGACAGACCCTTAGCCATGCTAACAAAGAGAAGAAGAGAGAGAACTCAAATTACTAGCATACAGGATGAAAAAGGCAATATCACAACAGACACTTCAGAAATACAGAAGATAATCAGAAATTATTTTGAATCCTTATACTCCAATAAAATAGAAGATAGTGAAGGCATCGATAAATTTCTTAAGTCATATGATCTGCCCAGATTGAGACAGGAGGATATAGACAACCTAAACAGACCAATATCAATTGAGGAAATAGAAGAAACCATCAAAAGATTACCAACTAAGAAAAGCCCAGGACCGGATGGGTATACAGCAGAGTTTTACAAAAGCTTTAAAGAGGAACTAATACCAATACTTTTCAAGCTATTTCAGGAAATAGAAAAAGAGGGAGAACTTCCAAATCCATTCTACGAGGCCAACATCACCCTGATTCCTAAACCAAAGACACTTCAAAGAAAGAAAATTACAGACCAATATCTCTAATGAACCTAGATGCAAAAATCCTCAATAAAATTCTGGCGAATTGGATTCAAAAACATATCAAAAAAATTGTACACCATGATCAAGTAGGATTCATCCCTGGGATGCAAGGCTGGTTCAATATATGGAAATCAATAAATGTTATTCACCACATCAATAGACTTAAAAATAAGAACCATATGATCATCTCGATAGATGCGGAAAAAGCATTCGACAAAGTACAGCATCCCTTTATGTTCAAAACTCTCGAAAAAATAGGGATAACAGGAACATACTTCAACATTGTAAAAGCAATCTATGCTAAGCCTCAGGCTAGCATCATTCTGAATGGAGAAAAATTGAAGGCATTCCCTCTAAAATCTGGAACAAGACAGGGATGCCCTCTCTCACCACTTCTGTTCAACATAGTCCTCGAAACACTGGCCAGAGCAATTAGACAGACGAAAGAAATTAAAGGCATAAAAATAGGAAAAGAAGAACTTAAATTATCACTATTTGCAGATGACATGATTCTATACCTAACAGACCCAAAAGGGTCTACAAAGAAACTATTAGAGCTAATAAATGAATTCAGCAAAGTGGCAGGATATAAAATCAACACGCATATATCAAAGGCATTCCTGTATATCAGCGACAAATCCTCTGAAATGGAAATGAGGACAACTACTCCATTCACAATATCCTCAAAAAAAAATAAAATACTTGGGAATCAACCTAACAAAAGAAGTAAAGGACTTATACAATGAAAACTACAGAACCCTAAAGAGAGAAATTGAAGAAGATCTTAGAAGATGGAAAAATATACCCTGTTCATGGATAGGCAGAACTAACATCATGAAAATGGTGATATTACCAAAAGTTCTCTATAGGTTTAATGCAATGCCAATCAAAATCCCAACGGCATTTCTTGTAGAAATAGATAAAGCAATCATGAAATTCATATGGAAAAATAAAAGACCCAGAATAGCAAAAACAATGCTAAGCAGGAAGTGTGAATCAGGCGGTATAGCGATACCATACTTCAAACTATACTACAGAGCAATAGTAACACAAACAACATGGTACTGGTACCAAAACAGGCGGGTGGACCAATGGTATAGATTAGAGGACACAGAAACCAATCCACAAAACTACAACTATCTTATATTTGATAAAGGGCTAAAAGCATTCAATGGAGGAAGGATAGCATCTTTAACAAATGGTGCTGGGAAAACTGGAAATCCATTTGCATCGAAATGAAACTGAATCCCTTTCTCTCGCCATGCACAAAAGTTAACTCAAAATGGATCAAGGAGCTTGATATCAAATCAGAGACACGGCGTCTGATAGAAGAAAAAGTAGGCTATGATCTACATACTGTGGGGTCGGGCTCCAAATTCCTCAATAGGACACCCATAGCGCAAGAGTTAATAACTAGAATCAACAAATGGGACTTACTCAAACTAAAAGTTTTTTCTCAGCAAAAGAAACAATAAGAGAGATAAATAGGGAGCCTACATCCTGGGAATAAATCTTTATTCCTCACACTTCAGATAGAGCCCTAATATCCAGAATATACAAAGAACTCAAAAAATTAGACAATAAGATAACAAATAACCCAATCAACAAATGGACCAAGGACCTGAACAGACACTTCTCAGAGGAGGACATACAATCAATCAACAAGTACATGAAAAAATGCTCACCATCGCTAGCAGTCAGAGAAATGCAAATCAAAACCACCCTAAGATACCATCTCACTCCAGTAAGATTGGCAGCCATTACGAAGTCAAACAACAAGTGCTGGCGAGGATGTGGGGAAAAGGGTACACTTGTTCATTGTTGGTGGGACTGCAAATTGGTGCAGCCAATTTGGAAACCAGTATGGAGATTTCTTGGAAAGCTGGGAATGGAACCACCATTTGACCCAGCTATTCCCCTTCTCGGTCTATTCCCTAAAGACCTAATAAGAGCATGCTACAGGGACACTGCTACATCGATGTTCATAGCAGCACAATTCACGATAGCAAGATTGTGGAACCAACCTAGATGCCCTTCAATAGACGAATGGATTAAAAAAAATGTGGCATTTATACACAATGGAGTATTACTCTGCATTAAAAAATGACAAAATCATAGAATTTGGAGGGAAATGGATGGCATTAGAGCAGATTATGCTAAGTGAAGCTAGCCAATCCCTATAAAACAAATGCCAAATGTCTGCTTTGATATAAGGGGAGTAACTAAGGACAGAGTAGGGACGAAGAGCATGAGAAGAAGATTAACATTAAACAGGGATGAGAGGTGGGAGGGAAAGGGAGAGAGAAGGGAAATTGTATGGAAATGGAAGGTGATCCTCAGGGTTATACAAAATTACATACAAGAGGAAGTGAGGGGTAAGGGAAGAATAATTCAAGAGGGAGAAATGATTTACAGTAGAGGGGGTAGAGAGAGAAGAGGGGAGGGGAGGGGAGGGGAGGGGAGGGGAGGGGAGGGGAGGGGAGGGGGGATAGTAGAGGATACAAAAGGCAGCAGAATACAACAGACACTAGAATGGCAATGTGTAGATCAATGGAAGTGTAAATGATGTGATTCAGCAATCTGTATACGGGGTGAAGGTGGGAGTTCATAACCCACTTGAATCAAACTGTGAAATATGATATATCAAGAACTATGTAATGTTTTGAATGGCCAACAAAAAAAATAATGATAAGTTATTGATTTAAGAGGATGAAAGTTACCTCTGTAATCCAGATTTTTCTTAATATAGATTGAATTCTAGCATTCTATCAAAAAAAAAAAGGAAAAAGCAGCTTTACATGTATGAAGACATGAATTGGTGTGAGCATATTTTATATACAAGCAGAGATATGAAAAATTGTGTTCTATATGTGTAATAAGAATTGTGATGCAATCTGCTGTCGTGTATTTAAAAAATAAAAGCAATTAAAAAAAACAACAACTAGAAGCTGTTGATATTTCCACATTATCTGGATTGAAGTTTTAAAAGCAGCTAGTTCTTTGCAAACAGATGAAAATAACAATTAAATATTCTGGGGCTTTAAGCCAAGAAAATATTTATAAGCACAGCACGATAACTGATAAACTTCAACTGTTGTAGAAATTTGGAATTCTCTTCTGCCAAGTTTGTACCTGTGGTAAAATGTTATTCAAGTGTTGATGAAAGTGTTATAAGTAAATGATACAAGTGAGAGTTAAATAGATCAAAGTTCAAATTTCTCTAATCCCTTTAAATTAGGAATTCTTTGAGCCTTTTTATTTTGGAATATTAATGTGGTTAAGGAATTTAACATTTAAAAATATTTACTTTTTTTGTGATAGTTTAGAGATAAACTAATAGGGTTTCCACTAATAAAATGAGAATATATTAGATTAGCTTTAAAGAGAAAAGATAAGCAGTAAAACTGAGTGAGTATAAATGCTATCCATTAAAGGAATCCAAATAATAGACAAAATGACAATTTCAAATAACATCTTTGCAAGATGAGAGATAATTCTCATTTGCAATAAAAAATGCTGAATCTCACAGAGACAGTGACATTATGAATCCAAAGTAAAGACTACTTCAAGCTGTATTCCAAGTTTCAGTATAAAATAGCAAAGAAATTTATTGTGCCTTCTTCATGTTTTTACATGCAATGCTTTAGAAATACTCAAAATTTCAAAGTCTCAAGTTCTCCCTATCACAATTAAACTATCAGTGTACACTGAAGTTCAAATTCCAGCACAAGAATCAACCTCAAAAATTATTTAATAGGATCTTGTTATTTTTATAAATTATAGAACTGAGGCTAAAATAAGTTAGGTGTGTAAGGTCCTTGCTTAGCATCTGGACCGCCATCTTAAGTGACAACTGCCATTTCGCTTTCCCACACAAGGGCATTTCTGAAAAAGGCTCACACTCCCTCATACCAGCCCAACCCTTCACTGCCTGCATTCTTTCCTGCCCAAGGGCATATCACCACTCCCTCATGCCAACCCCACCCTTAACCACCTGCATAAACTCTGAGCCTGCCCCATAAAAGTCCTGAACCCCAAGCCTGTTTTGCCTCTCTGCATCTATTGAGAGATGTGCCTTTCTTAGTCAGCTCTGACAAATAAACTCTCATGTGTATCTCTGCCTGGTCTCAGTCTTTCATTTTTCACTCGCCCATCTTCTGGTGCCTCGCTTTCCTTTCAAGGAGATTTGAATGAGTATTATTAATCAGCCCATACCGCCACGAACAAATAACTTAGACTAGCTGGCTTAAGAACAAATAACTTAGACTAGCTGGCTTAAGAACAAATAACTTAGACTAGCTGGCTTAACCAACAGAAATTTATATCTCATGCTTTTGCAAGTTGGAAGTCCAAGATCAGGGTGCCAGTATGGTCAGGTTTTTGTGAGGATGTGCTTCTTGGTTGAAGATGGTCACTTTGTTGTGTCCACATATGGGGGAGAGAAAGTGAGTTTCTGTTTCTTCCTGTTCTTATATGGACACTAATTCTAACATGAGAATCTGGCCTTATAAATTTGTCTAAAGTTAATTACCTCCCAAGGCCCAAATATAATCACATTAGGGTTGGGGCTTCAATATGAATTTTGGGGATACACAAACATTCAGTACCAAACAGTAAATTTACAAATTTTTTGAGTGAAAATTAGGACTAGAATGCAGGCCTCCCAAAACTGTTTGGCAAGTCATCTTTTCAAATCAGATTACCAGTCTATTTTAATTTACACTATTTAACTTTTAAATTTATTTATGCATTTTAAACCAGAGCTGAATAAAGCTAAAGTTTAGAAAACTCCCAAAGAAAGGGAAATTAGATTGGCAATTTCCCATAGTTCTCTCTCTCTTTCCTCCCATCTCTGTATATTACATATATATACATATAATATATTTTACACACACATATGTATATATTTGTGTATGTATGTACATATGTATATGTACATATATATGTGTATATACATGTGCATACACACATAGACACACATACATATATTTCCCTCAAGTTCTCTGTTTGTATGTGTATGTGTGTGTTTGTATATGATGTCCATCTCATTCTATTTAGCTATGTGCCTTTTTAACTATTTTAACTATTACCCTTAACAGCTATACCAGCACCTCCCAGTATATTTTACAGTTGTTCAATAAAAAAAAGAAAACTTTATGACTGCTAAATAAGTCATTCTGAGTGCTCTTTGGCTTGTTATTTAAAAAAAAAAAATTTATCGAATGCTTTACAATTCCTTTTCCCTCAGACTGTGATGACTTCTTCTAACATTTTGTTTATATATTTAGCAGTAAAAGGAGTCGAGAGCTGCCAAGTATTATTAAGGTAAAACATACTACTGTAGGAATGCTCTTGTGAGGGCAACATTACTCATGAGATTAAGCAGTGAGAAATACAATTCTATAATTCTAGTTTCTAACTCTTCATGATATAGGGGCATTGGTGCTCTCTTATTTTTAAATTTATATAGTAAAGATAATAAGATTTTTAGGATGTTCAAATAATGCTTCAGTATTCATGTTATAATTATATGATGCTGTTCTTTGAGGAAAAACAGTATTAGCTATTAGAAAAAAAAGTTTATGTTATTAAAAAAATAAAACCTGAAACCTGAAAAACAACAATGACAAAAACTCCCCACCATATCACTCTTCTTTCCTGTTTTTACTCTTAATTCCCTTCCACATTTTTCATATCTTTTCATCAGAAAAAAATTACATCAAAAAGATAGCAACAAAAGTTGTTCTATCTGAGGTATCTCTAGAAAGATCCTACTTCTACAGAAAAGTTCCCAATTATAATCTGGGTCTTAATCTGCTTCAAAACAAATCTGCTTCCCAAGCATGGTTCACAGCAGCTTGGGTGTTCAGTTAGAAGTAAATGGAGAAAGATCAACACTCCCTCTACTATGTGAGTCTGAAGTCCAGTGCTTGTCACTCTTGTTAAGTATGAACAGGGACAGTAAATGAATGGAAGAAAGAAAGTGAGCATTTATTGAGTGCCTTCTATGTGGCCAGCAAAACACTGTTTCACATTTATTATGCCATTATACCATTCATATAAAATAGCCCCAGTTTTCTATAAATGAGGAAACTGAGGCTCAAGGACATTAAAAATCCATGCTCAATTGGCTGGCAAATGGTATGGTCGAAATCCAACTTTAGATTTCTCTATTTCTAAAAACTAATCAGTATATGATTCAATAAATATTTTATAAGTATGCAAAATTAAGTTACAAATATTTATAAAGAGTCATTTCATAGAAATTAAAATTTTATATACTATAGCATAAAAACTAAATATCAAAACATTAATATTATTCCTCAAAATTAAATTTCCTAAACAATAAAACATTTTAGCTGGGTGCAGTGGCACACGCTTGTAATCCCAGCAGCTCCAGAGGCTGAGACAGGAGAATTGTGAGGTCAAAGCCAGCCTCAGCAACAGCAAGGTGCTTAGCAGCTCATGAGAACCTGTCTCTAAATAAAATACAAAAAATAGGGCTGAGGATGTGGCTCAGTGGCTGAGTGTGAAGAGACACAGGGGGTGATTACTTATATTGGAAGTGCGATCCTTCCCCTCTCCTGGAGGCTGTTAACAACAGGGTGATGGGAAGTGTTATATATCCATTTCCTTTTTTTTTTTTTTTTTTTTTTTTGATAAATAGCTACCTATCCTGTGTCCTGGTCTCAACACTGAACTTTTATAATTAACATGCTTGAAGACAACTATATTTCTGACTTAACTGTGGAAGCCAAATTCCTTAAATTCCTTCTATTTAAGCCACTGGTACACATTTCTATAATGTGTACCAAAGTAAACTTTAACTAATAAAGTATTTGATGCCCAAAAGTGGAGTAACATAAACAACAGACCTTAAAATGTGATATTGGCTGAGCTGAAGTGAGGTGGAGAATTTTCCATTCAAGCCTAGGAAAAAAGGCAAAACCTATTGTTTGACAGCAAATACACCCATTGGAAGATGCTTAATGTGTCTTAGAACTCAAATCATATAAATATCAAGTATAGGGTTTTAGGGAATAAGGAAAAGAGTGTCAGAATTTTGGAGGGTGTTAGCTACTTTCAATCTTCAACCAGATTATACAAGAAAAGGATACTCCTCAAACTAATCTGGTAGTTCTGGAAGCAGAGAGGGAATGAGATTAAGTCCTTGCTCAGTCATCCTTTCTGCCTTCATCTGGCACTCCAAAATGGTCAAGAGCAAATAACCACGAGCCTTTGATATGGTACATGTGTCAGTCTCCTTTGCTGAAGTTAGTACAAGTGGAAAGCAGAATGAGAAGAGAGATTGGAATACAGGTAGACCAGAGAACCAAAGGATCCCTTGCAAATACTTGTTGCTGTATGTACATTTTCTAACAAAGAGAATGATTAGAACTCTTCTACAAAATGCATCCCCAGGAATTTTCACCACCACAAATGGTTAGGATCTCCATGACTACAGCCCAGTTTCCCAGTTCCAGGTCCATATGGCTGGGGGGTGAGTCAGAGAGTAAAGGTCTGATTGCTAAGGAAGAATCAGTGAGAACTGAAACTAGACTGATGGTGACTAATCACTGATGGTGACTAATCACTGATGGTGACTGTCTAAGAGCTCTGGGTACCGTTTTGTGGAGAATCCAAGAAATCAACAGACAAACAAATAGCAACCAGGTCCATCAGTAAAAACAATGGCATTGTCAGAGAAATGCCAAGGCTTACCAAACATACCTGAAAATGCCCAACTCATAAGACAAATTCCAGCCTCCAAATCCACATCTACAGGAAATAGGAACTGAAATGTTACAGCTGTCTTAATGAAAATCTCTCCAAGGTCCATTTGTTTGTCACCATGTAGGGCAATGGAAAAGGGAGTTCCTCCTAGAACAGGGAACGGCAAGCCAGATTCTTGAACAAACAACTCCCTCCACTGCTAAGTCAGAGTTCTTGCTTTTCTTTGTCCAGCAGCACAAGACAATTGTTATAAATTTGAGATCACTATTTAGTGGATGCCCTCTTCTCCTTTCTCAAATGGAAGTTTTACTGCAGCAAGTGTTTTCTCTTTACCACCATGAATTGGCAGTGTTAAATGTACCCTTTGGTCAAGGCATAAGAAGTTACATTTAGACCTAACCAAGAAAAATGCCTTAACTTAGAGAGCTTAGAGAGTCTGCAATTAAAGTGGAAAGCAGTAACTGGATGAGTCCTATCTCCCTTAAGAGTAGAGGTACAGCGGTTTTCCTTGTAGAAGTATATTTACATTATATTAGCAAGGGCCATTTTGAGAATTTTATAAGTTGGTAAGTAGGTATATGTAGATGCTGGGCAGCCAAGTGATGAAAACATAATGAAAGATGTAGTTAACCTGTGTTTTCTTCATCCCCAAATTTCTTTGGGAACTCTCCTGAGTCCAAGTAATTTGGGTGGGGATAATCACATCTTCTGTCTCTAGGAATGAGCATATCATGGGTCCCTGGCTAATTAAGTACTCACTGGAATTCTTCAGTCTCAGTTAAGTCAAAAGAAGGTCACATAACCAAAGCCAGGCCATAAAAGCTTTCCTCAAAACTTTACTTAGATTTGTTGACAAATGGACATCAAACAGACTGCCTCTGTCCCCGTCCCACCCACCTCAAATGCTAGAACTGGTGCACTAGAAACCCAGAACTACTGCTAGTCACTTTTGTATATTGTGGAGAGAACCTGCCCCACAATGAAGCCAATAAATAGTTTAGTAAAGCAGGGTTATGAGCAAAAGCACCTTATTTTGAGCTCCTGGGATCTAGTTATAGGTAAAGCTTTCCAAAAATTTCAAATCAATATATACATTTTTATTCCTAAATGATACTGAGCTGATCTTCTGTCACTTCCAAGCAAATGAATTCTAAGGAACATAGCTAAAGTCTTTTTAATTTAATTTTAATGCTTTCAAAGAGATAATTAAACTGCCTCCTAAAAACATATTTTTTTAAAGGTGTGTGTTTCTGCAGTCCAATATGTGTTTGTCTCTTTAACAAATATAGCATTTCAAGACAGGAATCATTGATTAAGGAATATGTGTGGTAAAAAAAAAACCCAAAAAACTCAATGTAACCTGAGATAGCATTAATAGATAACTAAGGTCATAAAGTTCCATATTAGAGGATAATCCCCCTGGACAAAATGATAAGAGCCAATCATTTATTAATGCTGATTTACAGCCTACTAATGCTCAAAAATGTTTTGTGTCTCTTTGTAATAAAAGAGATTCTAATAAAACCATAAAAGCAAGTTAAAAATAAGAGAAAGGATACAAATAATAAAGTGAGAGAGGAGAAAAGATAAACTGAAAACCTGGGTTGAGTCCCTCACCTAAAGTCAAGGACAAAATTTATCTCTGACCTTCTAAATGTCAAAATAAAATGGATATTGAAGAGTTCTGTGAATATGGTTATCTTAAAGGAAATACTTCATCAGAAGAGACTCTCTTGTTCCTTGCACTAAAGTCTAACAATAACTTATTACATAGCTTTTCATGCACTAGCATCAAATAATAGAATCAAAAATCCTCAGCAGAAGCATCACAAAAGAGGCAGAAATGTTCTATGCCTTTTATTACAAAAACTGCCCTTTAATTAAAAAACAGAAGCCCTTATTAAATTGAAAATCTATGAAGGCAATTCAGAGGGAGAGTTTGAAATAATGAAGTACACATGGGATGTTTTTAGTCATGTAGTTTGATATATGAGCAGATTTTGGAAAGCATGTTCTAGAAGAAAGGATGGTGAGGGTGGCATGTCCCTCAAGACCACCCTTCACAATAATCATTTGATTCATAAAGGCTTGCAGTAAAAATTACACAGCAAACCACTGGAATCTAAAGAATGAAAACAATTATAGGAAATTAAGAGCCTAAGGCTGACTAAAATGGTATGTAAATCTACCTGCATTAAAGTCCCTATATGTGAGCAAAATCTTACTATGAAAATCAAAGTCTTAATTGCATTCCTTACAAGATGGAAAATAATAAATATTTTAACAACTCACAACCAAAGATTTTTAGAAATGAGATAACTAAGAGAAGTGTCAGAGACCTTAGAGTAGAGAAAGTTTCAATCCAGGTTCTTGTAACTTCAGTCTGGATTTTTGCATTACCCTCTCCTCTAAGCTTCCTACTTATAGATTTACTTCTGTTCCTACTATTCCTGAATTAATTTGACCAGGCTGATCAATTTCTTCTCGGGTATACTGTGGTTTTTAAATGGCCTAAAATGAAGACTGTAAGTTACACTTTCTAAGCTTCCTTGTTTATCTCTTATTTTTGTTTTTCTTATTCCATTGTCATCTCTGACCTTGGACCATCTCATCCACAATGGGAAGTCCTGGATAATGCCTCCCATTCTGACTTCCAGTTGGCCTCAGTCTTTGGACTCTGTGATATGGGACATTTGTCACCTCACTCCTCATATTTCCACTCCCCAGGGGTGTGACAATTTGAGAAACACTTTTGTTTTCTTCCCTGCCTAACTTGTCCTCCCTATGGAGGAAGAATGATTTAACTCAGAAGTTGGTAAACTTCAGATGGGGTTTGTTTCTGTGTGGTTTGCATACATTATGGGGAAAATAAAAAAGAATTTCTCATAACAATTGAATACTATTTTTATGGAATTCAACATTTCATGTGTGTATATATAATGTTTTATTGGAATACAGTTCTTATGGGTTGAATTGTGTCTCCATCAAATTCATATATTTAAGTCCTAACCCCCAGTACTTAAAATTGTGTACTTAATCTGCAAAAAGATAATTTTATATATAATTTGTTAATACTGGTTATACTGGGATAAAGAGAATTCCTAATCCAATATGACAGTTGTTATTATCAAAAGGACAATAGAGATACACATACAAGAAGAATGTCATGTGAATATGAAGACTGAGACCAGGATTTTGTTTCTACAAGCCAAGGAATTCCTAAGATTGCCAGCAAACCACCAGAAGCTAGGAGAGAGGCCAGGAACAGATTTCCCTTGCAATTCTCAGAAGAAACCAACCCTGCCCACACCTTGATCTTAGACTTCTATCCTCCAGAACTATGAGGTAATAAATTTCTATTGTTTAAGCCACCCAGACTCTAGTACTTTGTTAAGCAGCCCTAGAAAAATAATGCAACAGCTGTACTCATTTTGTTTATATATTGTCTACATCTGCTCTCATGCTACAAGATAAAAATTGAGTAGCTGGAACAAAGAACACATGGTCTCAAAGCCTAAATTATTCATTACCTGGCCCTTTTCAGAAAGTTTGCCTATTACTGACTTTTCCAATTGGAGGGAGGAAGCTAGACATATGATGCTCACTTTCTGTATTTCTTCTTTGAAAATTACATGGTAACCCTTCACCAGCTCTTATTCTTTCAAAAAAGGCTTGAATATGTGCAGCTGATGCACTTGCGACAAGAAAGTTCTATTCAGGATAAAAGGGGAAAATAAAAAGGCAATTTTGGGTTCAAGGCATGGTCTCCAAATTGGTTTTATTAGTAATAAAAGTATTTATTTTTTATCTCTTTTTGATACTTTATTTATCAATTGATTTCAAATCTAGAGGATTGAGGTATGTGATTCATTCATTGACCTTTACAACTTTAGCTTATTCTTTATTTAGGCAAAAGAGTGTTGGAAATCTCATTTCCTTCTTCAAGTCTCTCCAAAAGGAAGTGAGTACCATTTTTTTTAACTTGGCTATATCCTCTCTGAAGATAAAATTCTCATGACTTATTCTTGAACTCTGTACTACATAAAACCACTTGTACTAATGTTCACAAAGTATAATTTTTTTTCATGCTGCATTATGTATTTATGAGTATTTGCATATGTTTTTATAGAAGAGATCTAAGTTACTATAACCTTCCTCAGATTTTGAGCTTCTGAGTGGGTTTTGTTTCATTTAAGGGCTGGTTTGTTCAATAACTTAACCCAGTGTTGTACTAATTAATGTGTTTCCCTCATTAATAATAAAAACCATACTAATCCACTGCCAACATCTTTATTTATGTTAACTTGATAAGGAAGAGAATATTGAAGATGAGAAAGACACCACTAATGCGTAACAGCTTTGTATTTTGAGAGAAAAATATTTTAATCATTAATAAAAAAATACCTAGAAATATATCTAAGAAAAGTCAGTCTATAATAGTTCACCCATAATTTATCATTTACTTGTTTATATCATTGATATTTATGGAAAACACTCATTACACACAAGTTTTCTCTGACATCCTATGGAGACAGGGGCATGAAAGATAGTAAGATTAAACAAACAATTGGGAAAGGGCATTCGATAGGCAGAAAAATCTGGCTTTGATTCAATAGATGTTCACAAAAGGTAACTGAGAAAGTGGGGTCAGTGTCTGGGGGAAACTGTGTCAATCTGGATTTTATCATCTAAACCATGGACATGTCTGGCTGTGGAAGGATGGGCAGGATAGGCCCAGCCGAATCTATTGTTTGGAAAGATCTAAGAACACTCAGGGAAATAACTTATTCAGAGGAAGTTCTGCTGTGTTAAAGCTCAATAGGTCACTGGAGGAGGAATGCAGCAATTGAAGGGAAAAGTATGGAACTTATTACCTGGTTTCTTAAATTCAGTCTCTGTGGACGACTCAGAAAGAGAAGACTATAAAAACAAGCAATTAAAGTGAAAAGAGCAGTTTCCTTAAAGACTCTGTTGAGGGCAGTGTTTAACAGCTTTGGAAGAAAAGAAGGTAGTGTGTGTTGGGGGGCGGGGGTGGAGCAAAGGGCACTTCTTCTGCTCAGGGGTTACCTTTGCATTTGGAGTCTGAGCAGCACACTGCAACAGCCTGGAGCTGGGCCAGACTAGTGAGAGAGCATAACACTGCAGCAGACTTGGTATCTTTGGAGGGATTCAGCTGTTCATGGCTTGGGCAATAATAGATGACACTGTGGATTCCCAACTGGATAATAAAATTATTTTTAAAAATAAACCCAACTTTAAAAAATAATACCCCACTCCCACAAGATTCCATGGGAACAAAGACCCTGAGACTCCTAGAATGGTGGGCAGAAATTGTAGGAGCTGAAGTTATAAGAAATGGGAGCAGAGCCATCAAGACAGCAAGTAGTTATAGTCATTGCATCCAGGATTTGTGGTCTGGAAAACACTACTTTCAAAGATAAAGGGAGAGAATGATATGATATAGAACTAAGAGCATTAGGTTACAGTTTTTGTCAAATATCAGCTCTGTGACCTTGGTCAAGTCATTTAAATATTCTGGCTTCAAAACAGTAGAATCTGGGGCTGGGGATATAGCTCAGGTGGTAGAGTGCTTGCTTTGCATGCACAAAAGAAAAAAAAAAAAGCAACAGAATCTTTCAAATGCCCTGATGAGGTCATTGTATAATTCAAACAAGATCAGGTGTGAGAAAAATCTCTAATAAAGTGTTATATGGGATATTTCAGAACATGCTCTTTATTAAAGGTTCCAAGTGCCTTGCTTTACAGGATATGCTGTCAAATAATTCACTTATCTTGTAGCATAACATGTTTTTGTGTCTTCCTAAGTCATTTTCCAATAAAATAATTTTTCCCATGTATACAATGGTCTCAGCAAAACCTAGAGTTCTTTGAAATGATTGCTTTTAGGAGCATCCATAAGCAAGCATATTCAAAGTGGATGCAACTAAGAAAATACAGAAATTGCAGGCACATGCACAACCAAAAAAAAAAAAAATAATAGAAGGGAGGGTAGAAAAGCCTTTTAGGTAGTATGAAGTGGTGATCATAAAAATCTTGGCCTAATTTTTGACATTTTTCAGAATAGAGGCAAAGCCTTGGTAGTGATAGTTCTACTGGGAAATCTTAACTTTGAATTGCCTGCCAATCTCTATCCTGTATGTCCAAGAAGAGCCATTTATCATTTTTATGAAGCCACTGAAAGCCCACATTGAGGAGGAAAAAACTAATTATTGAGCATCATATGCCTTCACATTAAATATATAATAGAGTAATGGTATGAAAGCTCTAAAAAGTAGGCAATAAATGTTTTGATAAAACAAATGTCTAATTGCTCTCAACAGAAAGACAGCCCTTCTTCACCTCCACTGATTCACTGTTGTTCATCAATAATATCACATCTTTGACAATTAATGGTGCTCTCTGATGATTGTTTTTCCCTGATACTTCATCTCCACAAACAGCCCTTTTTTTTAGCCAATAACAATAACCCATGAATGTTTATGAGTTTCAGTCAACAAAGCCTCTATCTATCTATCTATCTATCTATCTCTCCTGAATAATATATATATTTTGGTAATCCCCCAAATCTAGGGAAGTAATTATGTGTATTAGCTTCAGGAGTCTGCTTTTCTCTTTAGGGTTATATGTTTAGAGGGGTTTTGGACACATATTTTTTGGTTTTTACTTTTACTTCTACCCTGTTCCAGGAGCAGAACTGTTTTTCTTTCTTACTTTAAGAAAATCAAGATCATTTTTGAATGAATTCCAAGTTCATCCCTTAATTAAACTAAAAATTGATCACCTTATCTCCATCTGAATCATACTCAGTAAATACTATCTATTCACATAAATCATCTTTAACCAGTCTATTTCTTGGAAATCTCTGTCCAAAGTTATGCAATTCTCTTAATTTTCCATCATTAGTTTCTTAATGCTCTCTCTGACTTAGGTTCTATTAGAATAAATAAATGGTTTTTGTCATCATGAAGTTCTTTCTTCTTGTGTTATCCCCTGGAGCTGCTCTGTCCCCCAGACTAGCCTTTAAATATGGTTACTCTAAGTCTAGATATGCTATTTGTAAAATACATACTATATTTTGAAGACTTAGAATTTAAAAATATTGTCTTGTTAATAATTGTTGTATGTATTATGTGTTGAAATGATAACACTCTGTATATGTTGGTTTCAATATTAACATTATGTTAATAGCAATGTGAAAATAAAATTTCACCTGTTATTTTTCCTTTTTTTAAGTGGCTTCTATAAAACTTAAAATTAAATATGTGGAAGACTTCTATGGGCAGTGCTTACCTACAGCTTTTAACTTGGAATCTCAGGTTTTCATCAGAGCCTGAATCTCTTAGCCTATTTTCTTTTCTAGTAGGCATTAATATCACCATTAAAGTAGCTAAAATCCAATTCCTTTTGATGACCTATCTCTATATTAACCAAGGAAGAGTTTCTTAGCCCATATAAGTATTTGATGCCACTCATAGCAAGCATACTGATCCTGAATTTTTTCCATTAGGAACAAAAATATTGCTTTCCTTATTCTTGAAATAATGTTGGGAGACTTAAAAGAAAGTAGGCAGAATGGAGGAAGAACAATCATATATATTCCTACTTGTCTTGGAAGGCACAATTGGCTTTGTGGATAATTATATCCAGTAAGATGCCTCTACATGTAGTGAAATAAATTTAGTCCTGAAATTCAAGGGAGTACGTAAAGGTTCCTCTGAGAATGTGGAGTTAATAAAAAATGGATGGTGAAGCTGGTTGTTTTTCTTGAAGGAAGTTCATAGGCAGTATCAGTCTAGCCCAAGGGAGCAAAAGGGATGGATATTTTCCAAGTACTTGACATCAACAGCTACACTTATACTCTCAATAATAGTTTGCCATTATTTTTCTATTTCTGATATTTTTACAGACAAATAAAATTAATCCATACACAGATATAGTTATAACAAACCATTGCCTGCCCTTGATGTTTACAAACAGGACTCACAATGACCAGAACACAATGTTTACAAACAGGACTCACAATGACCAGAACACAATGTTTACAAACAGGACTCACAGTGACCATGGCTCTATCTCTGTACCTGCTAACTACCATTCCTCCCTGGTAGGCTTTTTTTTTTTTTTTCTATCCTTAAGTTCTGATTCTGAAACTTACTACAAAAAAAAAAAAAAGAAATAAAAAGACTTGAAACTTCAAGAGAATAGTGGAATTAGAAGTGGAGGGGGCATGAACAGGCTGTGAGTAAACAGGTACAACTTAGCAGAGCACAGACTCAGATGGGAATGAGTCATGTTATTCAGCTTTTAATTGTGACAAAATATCTGAGAAAAACAACTTAAAGGAGGAGAGATTTATTTTGCTTTATAATTTCAGAGGTTCCATCTAAGGTGGTCAGTTCCATTTCTTTTGGCTTAAAGCAAAGCAGGGCATCATTGTAAAAGGTATAGTGGAGGAATGATGCTCACCTCATGGCTTCTGCAAAGCAGAAGGGAAGGGGACAACAAAGGAATTGGGCACAAGATAAAGTTCTCAAGGCCATGCTCCCAACATGATCCCAACTAGATCCCACAGCCTACAATCTCCCAATAGTTCATTCAGCTAAGACGAAGGCCAGAGGTCTCATGATCCAATCACTTTCCAAAATCCCCACTTCTAAACATTGTTGCATTGGAAACCAGGCCTTTCACATGACAAGTATTTGTGAAATACTTCATATCTAAACCATAACAGTCTGTGTTCTGCCCCTGCCTTTAAAACAGTTTCTGGGGCATTAATAGACTTGTTTATTTTACCATGTTACATTGCCAGGATTACTATTCCCCACAGATTTGTTTGGATCAAGAGATAATCTATTTTATTTCACTTCATTTTTGCAGTGCTTATGACCAAACACAGGGTCCTGAGCATGCTAGGCGAGTGCTCTTTCATTGAACTATATTTTAGTATACCGAGAGTCACTTTAAATACAACTTTCCAAGAACATTTAAGGTCTTTCAGTAATTTACACATAAGTGTGAATTAATTCAACCAAATTGCTTTTCTACTTTAGACTTACTGCTTGAATCTCATTTCAAAATAAAGGATTAGAAAGCTGTCTACATGTGGCTGTCCTTTAAATCCACAAAGATAACATTTTTTTGTGGCAAACAAACAAACAAACAAAAAACAACTATGTCAACATGAAAAATTCACAGCATTCTTCCTTTCAGTGGGGCCACTGCTTAGTTTTCCTCCAGTAAAATGATATGAAAACTTGGATGATTGAAGAATCTTCATTTTGATACTTAGAGGTGGGAGATGGGGTGGGATACAACTTATAGTCCTATGGTCTGAGCTGTGGGAAAGGAAGTTTCATCTTTGGCTACAGCTGTTTGGAAAGGGTAGAGAAGATGATGCAGAGCAGATTGAGTAGCATAATCACTATAGTCACTAATTTATGTGTCTCACTTACTCTCCAGGAACAGCTGTGCAATGACTAAGGAATCAGAATTATCAGGACACTGACATTTATGACCAGAATTCACAGTCACTTCTATACTGTGATGGAGGCTTTCTTGGATGTTTAATGTCTATAAGGCTCTGCTGTGTTGTTTACAGACCAAATCTATTTCTATCACCTGATCAGATCCTTCCCATGAGTTGGGTCATTCTAGTGGATCCTGTCTCCTACATATCTCTTAAGGTCATGGCACATGCTGACAAAGATTCTCTACTTAACCAAACTTTAGTCAGGCTCCTAAACCTTCTCCTAAGCTTATCCTACTGAGTACTTCCATGTAAAACCCAATTTTACTAAGAATCTACTCTGATAGTCAAGCCTGAACTTCCCACCCTCAACATCTAATCACTCTCACTATCTGATTGGATATCCTCCTCCTCTTCCTTTAACAAGAATACCGTTAGGTTGGTTCATCAATAATCTCCCTTTCCCCTTGTGTTAGTCAGCTTTTCATCACTATGACCAAAACACCTAACAAGAATGACTTAGAGGAAGAAAAGTTTATTTTGGTTCAAGGTTTCAGAGGTCTGGGTCCATGATCAGCTGACTCCATTGCTCTGAAGCTAAGGTAAAGCAGAAAACTGTGGTAGAAGGGCATCTAGGTTGGCTCCACAGTCTAACTATTATGAATTGTGCTGCTATAAACATTGATGTGGCTGTGTCCCTGTAGCATGCTGTTTTTAGGTCCTTTGGGTATAGACTGAGGAATAGCTGGGTCAAATGATGGCTCCATTCCCAGCTTTCCAAAGAATCTCCATACTGCTTTCCAATTTGGCTGCACCAATTTGCAGTCCCACCAGCAATGTATAAGTACCTTTTTCCCCCATATCCTCGACAGCACTTGTTGTTTGACTTCATAATGGCTACCATTCTTACTGGAGTGAGATGGTATCTTAGAGTAGTTTTAATTTGCATTTCTCTGATTGCTAGAGATGATGACCATTTCTTCATGTATTTGTTGATTGATTGTATATCCTCTTCTGAGATGTGTCTGTTCAGGTCATTGGCCCATTTGTTGATTGGATTATTTGGTTTTTTTTTTTTTGGTCTTTAGCTTTTTGAGTTCTTTGTATACCCTAGATATTAGAGCTCTATCTGATGTGTGAGGGGTAAAAATTTGTTCCCAGGATGGAGGCTCCCTATTCACCTCACATATTGCTGAGACAAAATTTTTTAGTTTAAATTCATCCCATTTGTTGATTCTTGGTTTTAATTCTTGTGCTATAGGTGTCTTATTAAGGAAATTGGGGCCTAACCCCACGTGATGGAAATTAGGGCCAACTTTTTCTTCTATTAGACACAGAGTCTCTGGTTTGATTCCTAGATCCTTGATCCATTTTGAGTTAACTTTTGTGCATGGTGACAGTTAGGGATTCAATTTCATTTTGTTGCATATGGTTTTCCAGTTTTCTCAGCACCATTTGTTGAAGATGCTATCCTTTCTCCATTGCATGCTTTTAGCACCTTTGTCTAATATAAGGTAGTTGTAATTTTGTGGGTTAGTCTCTGTGTCCTCTATTCTGTACCATTGGTCTACCAGCCTGTTTTGGTGCCAGTACCATGCTGTTTTTGTTACTATTGCTCTGTAATGGAATATTACTCAGCACTAAAAAATAACAAGATCATGGTATTTGCAGGGAAATGGATGGCATTAGAGCAGATTATGCTAGGTGAAGTTAGCCAATCCCCCAAAAAAAAAAGCCGAATGTCTTCTCTGATATAAGTGACTCAAAATGGGGCAGGAGCGTGGGAAGAAGATTACCTCTAGATAGGGAAGAGAGGTGGGAGGGAAAGGGAGGGAGAAGGAGAATAGCATGGAAGGTGAAGAAGACCCTCTTCGTTATACAAAATAATACATGTATGAAGATGTGAGGAAAAAAAAAAGAACAGCGTCACCTTAGATTAGGTAGAGAGAAGTGATGGGAGGGAAAGGGAGCGGATGGGGGGAAAGGAAGGACAGTAGAATGAAATAGACATTATTATTACTGTGTGTATATACGTGACTGCATGACCAATATGATTCTGCAACCTGTACACTCAGAAAAATGAGAAATTATATCCCATCTGATTCAAATGTATGATATGTCAAGGTCATTGTACTGTCATGTGTAACTAATTAAAACAAATAAAAAAAGAAAACTGTGGCAGAAGGAAGTGGCAGAGGAAAGCTGTCAACTCATGGCAGCTGAAAAAAAGAAAAAGAAATGGAGGCACCAGGGACAAAATATAATCCCTAAGAGTATGTCTCCAGTGATCTACTTCCACCAGCCACTCCCTACCTGCCTATAGTTCCCATCCTGTATTCCATTCAAATTATTAACCCATCAAATGGGTTAATTCACTGATTAGATTATAACCTCATAATATAATAATTTCAGGTAGAAACACTGGATAATCCAGGAACCTTTGGGGAACACCTCATATCCAAACCATAACACTTCTGATGTTTCCTCTTAGTAAATTTCCATTCACTATCCCCCACCCTATCTTTAACTATAAATTCTCACTCATCCAGGATGTATTTGGAGTTGAGCCCAGTCTCTCTCCACTGCACAATCCCATTGCAAAGGTCTTTTTACTCCTTTTCAAGTGCTTTGAGAAGTTTTGAAATTTTTAATTTAACAATTCCTAGCTAAGAAACCCACAAGAAACGTTTTTCTTGATGACTAAAATGTTCTTAATCCCAGTTCCAAGTTCCTAACACTGAAAATCAACAGTGGATGAACCTTGATATCTTAGGAAGTCATTATTTCTCCAATATTCTTGTAAGAGATGACATATTAGTAATATTTCTAAGTTCTATGTCCAGATAACTTGACACAAAAGCAGCAGTTCTTGCAAACTTCTACATAGAACAGGCACTCAATCAATATATACAGACTGACTTATTTGATATGTTTTTAAAAACATTGAAAGTGTGTATAGTACTTATAACTGTGTATTTTCTCTAAATACACTCTTACCATAGTTATCCAATCATTTTCAGTTGCCATCTGGTGCATAACTTTTGGCACAGGCTTGCTTGCGCTGCACAAGTCTGCAGAGCAGAGAATTTATTACAACAGTCAATGCTGCTATCCATTCAAGATACAGAGGAAACTTCTGTAATCAGTAAGGACTATAAAACAAACTGAATGAAAGCCTTGAATTTTTCAGATATGCCATGCTTAAAAATATTTTTTACTAATTCAGAGGAGAAATAAATTTGGTTGATAGCTGGGATGATTTCAAGGATAACAAAGGCCTAAAGAATGCAGTGGCCACATGCGGCTTGCAACTGCATATTTTCACCCACACAAGTGGGCTGTGTTCCTGAGACAGATGTCATTTTACACAGCTATGGCTCAGTACATACTAGCTCTGGCAAATATTCTCCCAAGTCTGCGGTGACAAACAGAAGTACATAAACATTCTAGAATAGTTCATCATGATTTAATCATAGAATCAAATGAAAATTAGGTGTTTCATTCTTTATGATATTACTAAGAAACACACATACGCAGTAATAGTCAGCCTCTATCTTATGTCTCCTGGGCCACTGTGTTTGTACAGATAGTCCCCTGGGAATTGCTGCCTTAGTCTGGTAGCCAAAGTAATTCTGCTTCCTCTACAGCTGCTACTGGGAAGACATGTTTCACAAACTTTTCCTCATTCCTTTAACCATACAAAAATCCTTTAAACTTCCCCCTACTGAGGAGCCCAGGCAGGGATCCATGAGGTAGTCATTCTAGAAATAACAGCAAGGAAAAAGTAACAAGAGGCAGGATGTCCTCCCCCAGCATCACCACCTGAGGCTTTCCTTCTCTCATAGTTCTGTAGCTGCCTGTCTTCTAGCAAAAAGGCTCATTTGCCAAATTGCTAGCCCCTGTTTCATCTCAACTCTTACAAAGGCTATAGATATACTTTAATTATTCTTCCTTTCTCTAAAAAAAGTCTGGGAAATTCGCTAAATATAGGTGGCTTCGAAAAGTATAAGAAACATGGCTCAAGACCTGTCTTCTATCTGTCTTATGTCCTGCCAATACTCTTTAAGGAAAAATTAAAAGTATTGACTTTTTTCATCATTGTCTATTTGTTCTACTTTCAAGTAAAACCCTTTAGAAATGCTGGAGAAAGAAGAGATTTCTTTCTTGGGACCAGTTTTATTATGTCTCAGGAGTCAAGGAATGGAAGAAATAGCTGAAAATAAAGAAGGGAAGGTGGCAGTGGAAAGGATAGCATGCTGCCAACATCTCTCAGACAAAAAAAAAAAAAAAGGCAAAGGGTGGGAGGGTGAGGAAAAACTACAAGTCTGTCCTAGATGAAAAACTCTTCTAGGAACTTCTTCTAGATGGAAGTCTTTGTCCCTGACAGTTCTTCTTTAATTCTTGACATCCTGAAACCTAGTAAATTTTTGTGGTATGAATATATATCCCTCTTCCTTTCTAGTGTTTGTATCTTGCCAAAACATTGGTTCACATGTATCCAAATAGCAATTTCTGTCCAATACACCACAGCAGAAAGGTGCTCTTACTAGCAAAAATACTTAGAACATAGTATATTTTTGAGAATTTCATGAGGGCATACTATTTTCAGTTGCTTTGCCTAGCACTGAGGTTTCAAAGATGAGTGGTACAGTCTGGACTTGAAAATGCTTCAAGTTCTATGAAGGAAAAGCAAAAACATATAAAAGGCATTAATATGATAAATGCCCAAAGAACACGGACTTTCTATAGCCAGAGCTTGAGAACCTAGTAAAATGAACTAATGTGAAGAAGACAGAAAGGGAATTCCAGGTCAAAGGAGCAAGTGATGCAAATACAAGGAGAGTCAGTAAAGACCTAAGGATCTAAAAATAACCTGATATGACATTAAGTAAAAGTCAGGGGAGAGAAAGAGGACAATGGAGAAGTAGGTGTGAATAGATCATGAATGGCTTTGTCTGACAAATACAGAAATTTAATTTTCTATCAAAGATAATGTGAATACACATTTTCCCCATAGAACAGAGATATTATCAGATTTAGCATTCTGAAAGATATGATCAGATTTAACCTTTAAAAATTTGCATTTTGGATAACAAATATGGGTATTTGCTGCCAAAAGATGACGACCAACTAATAGTGCATATTTCAGGTGAAAGATAACTGACCTAGGACAGTGGCATTAGGGATGTTAATGCAAAGCGTTATGTTTTTAGAAATGTAGAAAAGATGGATTTGGTGAGGATCAAAGTGTATTTAAGGGAGAGAACAGAAAATAGGGTGTTTCCCAGGTTTGTGACTTGAATGATGAATTGACTAAAGTTGCCTTTCACTAAGGCAGGAGATTTAAAATTCAAGACTTGATACACTTAGTTCAAGAGGCATCAGACCAGGTAGTTAGAAATGCCATGGCAGCCAGAGACCAAGGGCTCTCAGTAGGAGTATGAGGACTGAAGATGCAGGTTCTTGAGGTAGATCATGTGGAACTGGCCAGTCCATACCCTGTTGATCTCTTCCTAGGATACAGCTACCAGCATCAACAAATCCTCTTTGCTCCACACTCATGAGCTGTGAACTAAACATAATTCAAAAGCTACTCATGAATGGATGACCTCAGAAATGTGCCTGGCCTGCTCTTTCAGGTTGAAAGCTGAGAGCCAGAACCAGGGTAGTGTCATATTTTCAACTGGGGCCCCTGTGGCCTTGGATTACTTTTTAAAAGACTTATCAGCTTGGCAACTTGGCCAAATTTATAGTTCACACCTTGGGCTTTTTGTCATTTCTGTTGACATGGTCTAGACCATCCTTTAGCCATTTCATAGCCTATCTAGCCCATGTGATATTTTTCATAAATATTTAAAAAACACATCTTCTTTGGTATTCACCATCTTAGGGACTAAAAGCTTGGTAAGAAGAAGGTATCTTTGTGCAAATTAGAAAAGGGGGCCCTTGAGTATACATGGCAGCTCTGACCTGATGTCTAAACTGAGATACCTGGTTCTTGTGTTTGATGGGAGTATTTAAGCACAGTGTTAGTCTTGAACTGTTTTTGTAACTCACTTATACTGTAGCTACTGTTAACAACTATCATGCTTTACTTTGACCCTAGGGATTGATATCTGAGATGAATAGAAATGAGTTGTCCTACCAAGGTACAAACCATGTTTGGAACTTCGGAAATTTGTACTAAAAGTGCCTTGAAATCTTGATAAGCAATGCTGTAGTTTGGATAATGTTCCCCAAAAGCACATGTGTTAAAGGCTTGGTCCTCAGCTTGTGGCTCTATTGGGATATAGTGGAGGTGGAGTCTAGTGGGAAAACTTCAAGTCATTGTGGGTCTAAGACCTCAGAGCTCTACTCTTTCTTCTGCCTATGAGGTGAAGGCTTCCTCCATTGTGCATTCATAACATGATATACTGACTAGACACAGAAACAAAAGTAACAGGCCAAACAACCACAAAGTGAAACCTCCAAAATAAACCTTACATCTTTTTACGTTGATTATCTTAGATATTTGTTACAGTAACGGAAAGCTAATTAACACAAGCAATAAGACAATAAGCAAAAAGACACATGCAATAAGACCTTCATATTCCATTCTCTGTGTAGTGCTAGCCGGGGGGGGGGGGGGCACTGTCTAAAGTTACAAGAGGCCTTGCCCCTCAGTATTCAGCAATCACAGCTACATTAAAAAAAAATATTCATCAGACATGCTCTACAGGACAGTGAATTTTACACATTAGATATATTATGGATAAAAGTGGGTTTTGCAGACTAGTCTGAGAAAATAACAATGATAATAAGTCACACAAATGAACTCACATTAGGCCACCATAAATCAGAAATCTGTGCAGAAATATTTGTTTCTTATTTTGAAAAAAATTTAGCCTATGGCAATCTTTCTCTATCAAGGAGACTCTAAGTTCATGACGTATACAGAGGAACCAAAAATGAGCCAGCTTTTAGAGATTGTTCCCTAGAGTAGGAAAACAGCAAGAAAGCTTTCATAATCTATTATCTATTTGCCTAAGGATCCACAGGCAGAACACAATCAAGAACTCCTCTACCAAGGGGGCCCCTGCCTGTCCCATGTGCTACCTATTTACAGGCAAATATCTTAGAAGGAATACCTATGACACTGTTGGTAGTGACAACAGATAACAGAAAAATATTTTCAGAGGCCAAAATGGATCCCAGTTTCAATATCTGAGGATACATATGTATCTTCTCCATTCCTTGTGTCACTAAGATGACTGAGGACTTAGATTATGATCTTATGAATGGGTTGGGAAATTAAATATTCTCCAATGTTTTTATATTATAACTTATATAGTTATTCTGTTCTTATCCTGAATGAGCTAATTTGGAAATAAATCATCTGTCCAAGAATAATTATTAGCTTAGTGTAAAAATTTAAAAAAGGAATGAGAATTTAAAAAATTAAAAAGTACTATTAGGAAAACAACTAAGAGAGGTCCCAAATGCCTCTTTAATAAATTACATTCCCTTAAGAGGCAATAGGCAATGAACTATAGCATCACACTAAAGATAATGGTTTTCTCCTTTTTAACTTTCACTGTTAATCTTAAAAAAAATCAATTGACGTGCAATAAATATTTTCTTCTTGAGCTAGGAATGATCTAAAAAGAAAGTTGAGTGTAAAAGTTTGATGTTATCTATCATTCTTTACCAAAAGAGAGAATAGATAGGATGTACTATATTTTTCTTTTTTAATTTAGAAAACATTTAAAAAATAGATTTCACTTTTTAGAGACCTTATAGGTTCACAGAAATATTGAGAGGAATATACAGAGCTTTCCCAAGTCTCCCCCACCTCCCACACGCATACATTCCCCCACCACAAACATTCCCCAACTAAGTGGTACATATGTTGCAACTGATAATCCTATATTGACACGTCATACCCACCCCAAGTTCATTATTTACATGAAGCTTCACTCTTGCTGTTGTTCAAAGGATTTTTAAAAAATGTACAACAACATGTATATACTACTATATAGTTATACAAAGTAGTTTCACTGTCCTAAAAATTCCCTGCATCAATCAAGTGCTCTTCCCTCTGATTCTCCATGAATTTAGTCAATTTGAGTCCCAGAAGGTCAGAAGGTTAGAAGCAGCTCTCTTAGTTTATTCTTGGTCAGTCTATAGTTTGGTTGTGACTACATTTGCTCCTGAAGAACAAAGATCTGCTGGGCAAACTGCTTGGCAATCAACCATCTTAGGAATTACTTGTTTCTCTTAACCTTGCCCATAGCTTTGAAAGCAATCTCTTAAATTATCCCACTTCAGATAAGTTTTAAAAGTTTCTCCTGTTTTCTGTCAGGATAATGCATAATGTTACCTTCATATTTACTCAAAAGATGATTATTACTCTTTTACATCATAAAGTAGCCAGAGCATCATAAATCAAGAATTATAAGCACCTGTATAAAATCTTGTAAATTATTATTTAACATCCTTATACATCCAATACTGGTAAGGACTTAATATCTATTTTCAGATTCAATTTTTAAAGAGTGAAAAAAAATTTTTAAATTTTCAGAAAAAAAATTACAAATCTGATTAAAAGTTGCAAAATATCTGTAAGAAAGGCTGGTAAATTTTTCTTTATTTTTATTATATCAAAAACACAACAACAAATTCTCTGGGTTTTATTAATATCCATTATTTAATTAATGTCCTGTAGATGTGTTCTGGACACCTGAACCATGGGAAACAAACCATCTCAATAGGAAGTCTTTTCTAATAATAGCCAAGGAAATGCAACTGCAGCATATTTTTCCACTAATACTGGAGAAATTAAATGAAGTGCATACAGTCCTTTACTCTGGCTCTACCTGTCACCTTGGACTAATCATTCTCCCTCAACAGTGAAAAGAAATTTTTTCTTATTTTGTAAATATTAATGACTACATAATGTTTGTAAATATTAACAACTTCACATTTTTTTCATTACAAATTCCCTCATGTTGTAATAAAAAATGGTCTACCATAATTTAAATTAAAAACAAAGAGAAAGTAAAAAACCTGTGAATTTATTTTCCCTTGGTAAACAGCACTGTATAAGGGGGTATGATGCTCTTGCCAGGTATTTTGTAATAAAGCTCCTTACCTTAGTTTTTGGTCGAGCTCCAGTTGACATCTGGTTTGGTACACCATCAAGATCCTTGAAGTTTTCAGTTTTGTTCTACAATACTTTTTGCCCCTGATGTTCTGTTTTATAAGTAATCTCCAGGTTTATAGAATCCTATGGAATAACAAATTTAAGCAGGTTTTTTTCACATATAAATAACTTTTTCTAGACAATAATTCAAGTAATTACAGATGTATCAATAAAAATACATTTTAAAATTATAACAGCTTTGAAAATTAATATAAAATATAAAAATATTCTTAAAGATTAATAATTTTTCCAAAGACATTTATCCTTAGTGTAATTAGCACTAGTAAAGCCAGAAAACTTATTTATAAACTAAAACTAATTTTAAACTATCAAAGTACTATATAATACTATACATGCATATTTGAAAACTTTTATAAACAGCAAGATCAAAGTGTTATAATTGTTATTCATTCATTTTTTAATTGACAAATAAATGCTACATTTATGGTATATGAAAAAATATACATTTATAGCCATGAAAAAATATACATGTAAAACATAACTTCTTTCATTTCTTCCATTGGTTTTTGTGTTGTTCAGTTTCTTCCACAATTGAATTTTGGCAATATATGTTTTAATATAACACTATTATATTTAGTCATTCAAATTTATTATCAGACTTAGACTCTTGCACATGTGAAAAGAATTTGATATTATAGCCACCGTGTTCTTAATTATAACGTTGAATTGGAAGGGCCTAGACTTTAGATTAGACAGACTCAACAGCAAGACAGATAAATAATCTTATTATATTAGATTTCAGCCTAATCATCACTGCTTCTGAGAAGTATTGCATTACTTCTGGTAGATATTTCTGTGTATTCCTGTACTACTTCTATTAAAACTATGTCTAGCATTCTTATTATTGAATAATTAACTACTTCATTAAATTGTAAACTCTATGAAAGTAAAGACAAGCCTTAATTTACTACCAAGAACTTAGCACTGTCTGAAACAGAGCAATCATTCAATAAATATTTGTTAAATAAACAAGTAATTGTTTGTTTTCCGTGACTTTTTCTAAATTTTAGTTGATTTTTACAGTTACCACTATGGTTTGAAGGTCCTCTCCAAAACTCATGTGGAAATTTCATTGCTATTATAAAAGTATTAAGATATGGGACCTTAAGAGGTAGCAGGTGATGAGGGCCAGGGCTCTGCTTTCATAACTAAATTAATGCCTTTATTGTAGAAGTGGACTTGCTTAAAAGCAGATCCCTCTTGCTCTGTCAGTCTCTCACACATGCTTTTTGCCCTTCCACCTTCCCCTACAGGATGCCACAGCTGGAAGGTCTTTACCTTCCAGTATGTCTGGACCATACTTCTGGACTTTCCAATCCCCAGAACCATGAGCCAAATAAATTTTTGTTTATAAATTACTCACTCTGCAGATATTTCAGTAAAGCAGAAGAAAACAGACCAAAACATTGTACTGGGAGAACAAAAGAATGGTTAAGTATGCAAACTCAGTAGCTGGAGTGTTAGGTTCAAACCTAGGCTCTGACACTAACTAGCAGTGTAATCATGTAAGCAGTGTAAATTACTTTCCCTCTTTGTAAATTATTTGTAAAACTAGAATAATACTTTGCGGGGCTGGGGATGTGGCTCAAGCAGTAGCGCACTCGCCTGGCATGCGTGCGGCCCGGGTTGGATCCTCAGCACCACATACAAAGATGTTGTGTCTGCCGAAATCTAAAGAATAAATATTAAAAAATTCTCTCTCCCTCTCTCTCTCTTCCCCCCCCCCTCTCTCCTCACTCTCTCTTAAAAAAAAACATACTTTGCATTTCCTGGATTGTAAAGAGTTTATATGCATAAAACACTTTTAAAATACCTGTCACATGGTAAGTGATGAATTAATATTAGCTATTGTTATGATAGGTAAATGGATAAGGGAATAATGGATCTATAAAATAGATAAAATGAAGATATTGTCTTTGCTTCAGGAATGATCCTCTGAGGACGATGTGATGTGAGTTTTCAGTAATGGTAATCCTTTTTAGTGTTCCTTTAGAACCATTACAAAGGACAAGCCCCAGAGGTCAAAAGGAAAACACACAAAAACAAAAAACAAAAAACCTGTTTCCTTCTTTGTGGAAAAAAGTGACACAGTCAGAGAAAATTATTAGGTTTGGTTCCTTAGTGATATTTTTCTTATATTTTTAGGTTCTTCTGAAACTAGATTTTTTTAAAGTATATAATTCAAAGGGATTAATTTAATATCTTTATTACTGCGAATAACTAAACAAGATTTCCTTCAGGCTTCATAACTCCATGGGAATTAATTTTTGATTAATAACATTTTTTAAATTTTATTCTTTTCTCTGAGTCTTTATCCATTCCTTAATTTTTGTAGTTCATATATTAGTCATATAATGCTTCTTCATTTATTCTTCTCCCCTGGCTACCCCCTCCACACACAGAAAAAGTAACACCAAAAAATTTTAAATGCTATCAATATAGTCATTTTCTAAGGTTGCTATGAATAGGTATAAACTCTAGAATATTAGACTTCACTGATGTGATAAATATCACAGAATATTTCCATCTATATACAAATAAGCCATAAAAGGAAATCAACTATGAATTACAGAAAATGAACAATAAAATTACCTTTCTAATATATGCCCAAGTTTTATAAGAAGAAAGCTTAGGAAAAAAAATTTCTAAGATATTCAATACACCTTAATGCAAATATACCAAAAAATTATGTAGTGAACTATTGACTATCTGAGGCTGGGGAGATAAGGAGCAAATTCTTGACTCATTTCGTTCTTCTTTCAAAATAAAAGACAGAAATATGAGAATATAAGCATTTAAAATAAGTTCTACTCTTCTAAAATTATGTTTTAATATTTATATAAAATTAAAAATTTAGCATGTCATTCTTTAACTTCCTCATTTGCAAAGAAGAATCCTACTAATTAGATGTAATTTAGAAACTGAAGACTAAGATATTAAACTTTCTAGAAGAAAACAAAATATTTGTATTTTTAAAATCCATGTATTACAATGTTTAGAATATTAAATATTAACCAAAATATCTCCTTACTTTTTGTCAGTTAACTGAATATTAATATCCAAAATAATTAGTTTGCGATTTCCAACTTTAAATGAAGTGAAGCTTAAGGTCAGAGTTTAGCATATGCTGAACATTGTCCTTGTTATTTATTTTCATGTAGATTTATCTTACATGTCAAAAAAAAAGTTTGCGTAATTAACCTTCAGAGAACATTAAAAACATCATGAAAAAATGTAATCATATGATAGCTTTTCCCAAGCTAAGCTAAAATAATTTGCATTGAATTAATCTTTGTCAATATTTCTAAGCTCAGTTCTTCCTATAATGGAGACTAATGTACTTACTGCTGAATGACTAAAAATATATCACAGCACTCCAGATCTGAGAAACAAAGAGGCCTTCCAGTTTTTCATATATTCTATTGCTACTCACAAGATCCTTCTTTTCCTTCTCACTAACTACCATTTATTTAGTGATTTAAATTAGTGTAGTGAAAGCAGGTTGCTGTCTATATTCTTATCATGATTCCTGTTATTATTTTGTCTGTGTGACCTCGCAAGTTACTTGACCTCTCAATGTCTCTTGTCTCATTAAGGATGTTAACAGGACCTACTCATAAGGTTTTATTTGTTACTTCCCATTTTATTTTTAGCTCATATTTTACCCAAGACACAGCCAGGTCTTCAGGAAGCTAGAAATCTAATTATGTTATATTTTCTGTGAGAGCTATGGACTATATCCTTTCTGATGGGTGAAGTACTATTAAAAAAATCAACAGGGATCCAACATGAACACACTAAGGAGAAAGTTAGAGCCATGTTAATCGAAGAACCCAAATGTCTTCATGTCAGTGTGTTCCATTGACAATGGATATAGAACTAATGGAATAAAAATGAGATGTGAGAATACAAGGACACTGATGTCCAGTTCTACCTAGTTACATATAAAACACACTTTTGAAGTCTCATGCTTTATTTTTCACTTGTATATAGTTAATTTAGGTATTTTCATGTTTCAATTACTTAAAGACTTTCTTAATAAAAGTACATCTTTGGAACCTCCCAATTCTTGTCTCTTCTCATTTAAACATCCATTCATTCACTCATATGCCAAGTATTATCCAAGTACAATGAAAGCAAAAGTGAATTTCACACATTTTCTTAAAGATTCTCATTTAGGGAGAAAGGGTCATGTAAACAGATAATATTACAAGCCAAACTATGTACCAAATGGTATGGGAACATAGACAAAAGAGCAAATTATTCTGCCTAAGGGAAAAGGAAAAGTTCATGGAGGAGGTAACCTTTAAACTCAGTTTTGAAGGATAAATAGTATTATTTCAGGGGTAGAAAATCCCAAAGGCATAAAAGCGCGCGCACGCGCGCGCGCGCGCGCACACACACACACACACACACACACACACACACACACAAATACAGCATATTCAAGGCACTGTGAGGATTTTAATCTGACTTCATCTGATGGTGCCTAGGGAATGATGGCAGTAAATGATGTATGAAAGGTGAATGGGGGACCCCTAGATAAAGAAGTCAAACATTAGGGAGTTTGACTTTTTGCTGTAGGTAATGGGAACGATGTGGATTCTATTTTTATGGTTGTATTTTACAAAGGAGAATGTTAAAAAAAAATACAGGGAGACTGTATAAATACCAAAGAGTTTTATGCATGGATAATAGTCACCAGTATTCCAATATTTCTTAATTTGAGATTAACTTTCCCTTACTTTTGGCTCCCTCCTTTGTATCTGTGTGCTTTTTCAAAATAATATCTTGGTTTTACAATAGATACAGGAAAGTACACAAAACAGATGCATGGCTTAATGATTTCCCCAGTGATGCTGATCTTTACTCTAAGGACTAAAAAGAAAGCTCTGGGCACAGACAAATGGCAGCTACTATTATGCTCTTTCTTGATACCAGTCTGAGAGATACCCTAGCTGCATACTTCATTATAAGGTAGTTCCCATTACATAAGTGTCTTTTTTCTCGAATTACTCTTTCTAAAACGGAAGGACATATCTTATACTTACTTTATATTAATCATAATACTGTTCAGAATTTTGTATATTTAAAATTTCAAAAATAATTGATGAATGATCAATGAATAGAAATAAGTAGACCTATAACATCACCATAAAAATGCTTTGGGACAGGCAAAGAAAAATCTAACAACAAACTTAAAATCACACCTTTTGTTATCTGAGTATACTTTTTACTTTCTCTATATTCTCAGATTTCTTACTATGAATAGAATGTTTCATTATTTATGTCCTAGAATCTTCTACCATAAACTGGTAGGCCTTTAAAAACCGTCATTTTGAGGAATCGGGTTTTTGAAATATCTTCCTTGGACTAGTATGCAAGATTAATGACAGTCCATAACTTAACTGGATGATAACACTTGGCTATGTGTAAAGATGTCTCTAAGTTTTGTAAAAATGCTCCACAAGACAAGGAAAAATAGGAAAGACAGAGTGTAGATTTTCTGGGTGATTCAACAAATAAACTTCGGAGTTCAACATAAAAAAAATCTCTTATCAATTATTTAGTCATGAATTCTTGTTTTAAAGATGTTTGGAACCATGTTTGATGTTTTTTAATGCCTGCATTTTGTGATAGTGTACAATGATATAGAGAAAAAGATCATCTTCTAACATTTATTTTATACATAGAATACATAGTGGAAATGTTAAAAGTGATTATAGAGTTTCAGTAGTCTTTTAGATATATTTTTCTTAATTTAGTAACTAAATGTCTACCGTAAGCACCATGAGAGTAAGCACTGTGCTTGTTTTGTTGTTGTTGTTTGGTACCAGGGATTGAAGTTAGGGATGCTTAAGCACTGAACCACATCCTCAGCCCTTTTATTTTTTGAGACAGGGTCTCACTAAGTTACTTAGGTCCTCACTAAGTTGCTGAGGCTGGCCTCAAATTTGTGATCCTCCTGCCTCAGCCTCCTCAGCTGCTGGGACTAAAGGTGTGCATCATAGTGCCTGGTTGGATTGTGCCTGTTTTAACATTTATGTTATAAAACTTAATTTTATTTCATTGTTATGTAAGTTAGGGTCATCTGCTATCAAACTATTCGCTAGAGATCAAACATTAACTCCAAATATGGAAATTGAAGAAAATTAAAATGCATGGTTTTCTCAATGAAAGATCTCATTTTTTTCTAATTAATGATTTTTCCAAATTATGGACAAAATATGAGAAGCAGAATGAGTTGATTATACAAATCAGAATATGGTTAGCAAAAATAAAAGTTAAAAAAGCACAGAATGGAAATTTTAGCCACAAATCTTCCTTTTGGCTTAATATTGATGCTTTAAAAACAGTTTAGAATCATTATTTAACTGTAATAATTTCAAATTAATACACTTAAATAAATGATATGCTCTATTTTAAGTTGCACCACAGAGAATCAACTGCAATCAATGATGTATTATATTTTAGTAATATAGAACAAAAACCTGAAAGAAGCAGAAAATTGAAAGTCAGTTTATTCTTTTGATTTTTTAAAATAATTCAATTATATGAATTAAAGAGCTATAACAAAGGCTTGCTTTAAAAGAGGAGAGAGTTCTTCAATATAGTTAGTTGTTTTTGACTAAGGTCAAATTTATTTTGAACATAAAAAACTTATATTCCTTCTCTTATCACAAAAGCTGGAGTAAATATGTTCCAGCCCTCAATAAGACTATTTGTGCTTTGGGGATAAAGGGAACTTTGCACCCTTATTTATGGCTTCTTCATATTTCTCTATAATAACCCCATTCAGGAAAAGAAAAGGCACATTTGTTTTACTGATTCCATCTAAGAACATTATAAAAGGCAAGATAACTGCCAGAAAATCTATACTTAAACTATTGGAATGTGGGAGGATTGAGCAATCCCATATAGAACACATAGAGGTCAGACTTAACATCTCAGTTAGGCTTCATCAGGATGTGAAATAAGAGCATCTGGTAATTTCTGAGACATTAATAGAGTGGGGTTATGGGAAAGTGACTCTAGGTTTGACATTTCCTTTCTCACTGTGTGCATGTAAATAAATTCAATATATATGAGGTTAAATCTGTGACATAGTATACTGAAAATTGCAGAGATGTAAAACAAAATGGTGAAGCAAGATGGAAATGGTGGATAAGACGACTAAATTGTTTGCCATTACATCACATGCCATTATATCATATATATATATATATATATATATATATACAAAAAAAAACATCATTCATATATTATACACACACACACAAACACACTCATATAAACACATATAGATACTGAGGATTGAATCCATGTGTATTTTTTTTTTGGTTTTTAAAATAATTTTTATTTTTTAAAAGTAAATTGTACATTACAGGAAAAAAAAAGCAAAAACAAAGTCATCCAGTCACAAGAAGCTTAGTTGGACATGTCCCTCTAGGTTCTGTGCATATATACACAATATAATCCATGTAAGGAGATGAGGTAATTTCAACAGTGCAACATCATTTGGATCATATTCTGGTCAATAAATATAAGAATGTTCCAAGCTGTATTTGTTTATTCTATGGGCTGTGAAAATGAAATGAACTTCCAAATGAAGAAAGTCAAGCTCAGGGAATAGATTATTGGATTCTCAAATATATTTTCTTATCACAGGAAGATCTCCTATTGGATATGAGAATGTTTTAAATTACTTGTTCTTTATATACTGCATAACTATTTTGTTCTCTTAGTAGGGTAAGAATTAGGTAGACAATAGGGATGGGTAGACATAATAACTAAAGCTGAGTGTCTTGTGTTCAAGGAGATTTCAAGTCTATCTGGATGGAGAATTCTAAGGGCAAACTTAACAGGGAAAACCTGACAGAAAGCCCTTCAATGAATAGTCTACTATAAAACAACTTCATTTTCCTCTTTAAGGAAAGAAGAAATTGCTTCTGTCATCACACTGAACAGGAGAACTTTCATTTGACGTCTGATGACAGTCTTTCCTCCAATCCCTGTAACAAATTAATTATTAATATGTTGGAGCAGATCTCAGGTCTCATTTTGTCATATAGCCTTCTAAGTGAAAAGGCATCATGGTATTATACTACAGGTTTGTTAGTAATGAAATTCAAGTGGGTGCTATTCACAGTGTAGCTGAAATTTTAGTCTAGGTTGTTTTATTAAATTTTATTTTAGGTTTATAAAACCTATTTCAGGATGCATTAAATAGCAAGAGAGCAAACACCAAAATGTCTGACACCTAAATCCTATTGATGATAAAACTGTTTCAGAACAACTGACCACGGTTTTCAATAAAATGGACAAGATGTTAACATAGCTGAGACAGGTTATTATTTCAAAGGTTTTGCATCCTAGTTTTTTAGTGTAGTGTTCTGCATTTAATAGAGACCAAATCAATGTTTACTAAATTAAACTATATTATGAGCAGCAAGCTGGAAACTGTGGGTTCTGAAATATTACTGCTATGTAGACAAGTTATGGCTCTTCTCTCCAAAGTTAAAACGGCCTTTCTATATAAATAACTTTATGAATAATAACAGAACATATCATGTATCACTTTATACAGTATCTTTTTAAACCTAACAGGAATCTCCCAATGTGGACATCTTGTTTGATCAACAAGGGAAATGGAGACTCAGAAAAAGGAAATAATTTACTCAATCTACCTACCCATGCAGAAAGTAGAGGATTTGGGATTATGTCCTGATCATTCAGATCTTTCTACAGGACACCTACAGACCTGTGGGCAATATTTTATGTAATTGTTCTTGACATGAAGGTAACAAATCACACCCATTCTCTGGTAAGCATATTTCTTTGCTGATATCTATAAAAGATAAATAAAAGGATAAATTTCTTCCTGCTTGACTAGAACATATGTTTGTAAGAGTACCAAAGGTGACATATTGAATTTACAGCTACAGTACTGTCATGTTTAGTTTATGTGGAAACTAAACATGCTGGTCTCTCAGAAGGAAGAGCAGAGGGTGCTTCCCCATGCAGAAGGTAGACTTAGACAAACCTTAAAGAGAACTAAGGGTATTTCCCAGGAAACCACCTGTGGCAAGGGGGTATCACTTCTAAGAGGATCTACAAACACCTCCAGAATCAAGACAAAAAGCTAATGTTGTATCTTTCTAGTTGCTTCTGATGATTGGAGACAAAAATGGTGATACTGATATGCAGAAAAATGTCCCATTCAAAAAAAATTTAAATAAAACACATCTTCCTGTGGAAAACTAGAAAAGTTGAGTAAAATACAAAAAGGATTTTTTCTGAAGGTATCTTGAGAGGTAAGATCATGAAGAAGGGTGCAGAAAAGTCTGCTTATATTCCAACTGTATTTTCCCTGACTTAATTTGCCATTTTGGAAAATGTTCCAGAGGTTGAGAAGAAATGCAGAAAATGATAGCTAATAAGAAGATTAACTGAGAAGAGCTTTCAGGAGACCTATGTTTCTAAGAAAATAAAAATTAAGATTTTAGGGCCCACTGTGGAGATTTGAAAACACCTCAGGCTTTTAGTTGGTACACGTAAAGGATAATCCCAGGAGTAAGAAAGAGTCTGAAATAGACCAGGGCTAACAAAAATGGAAAAGCAGTTTGAAATAATCTCAACCCTTCATTAGATTAAGGTGTTCTGCTCGTAGTTTACTTCCCAATAGATGCAAAAGTAAATCTTTTATAAAAGTGCAAAACTTCCTTCTGAATACAATTTTTTGTGAACAAAAACAGCATTCCATTCAGAATTTCTATGTATACCAAAAAATATGAATAAGATAAAGACAATAGAAACAAGATGTATAGATAATCCAAATATAGGAATTATCAGGCACAAACTATAGAATTTCACTAAAGTAGAATCTGTACATAAGGATGACATGAAAATTCTAGAAAAATATAATTCAAATAAGTAACTGGAAATTTAAATTAAAAATTATAAAATATAGTTGTAAAATTTAAAGAAACTATGACTTAGGAATAAACTTAACAATATCAGTGCCAGATCTATAAACTGAAAATTAAAAACAGCAATTAGATACCAAAATAAATGAAGATATTTGCCTTGTTTATTGTTTGAAAAACTCTATATTTTTAAGACGTCAATTTTCTCCAAACTGATGAAGAGATTCAACAAAAACCCAATCAAAATCTCAGCAGGCTTTTGGAAAAATATAAACTTTGATTCTAAAATTCATATTAAAATGCAAAGGATTTAGAATAAATAATTTTAAGAAAAAAGAATATGTCTTTCATTATCTTATTTCAAGATTTGTAAAGCAATATTAATCAATATAGTATGGCATGGGCTTAAGGAAAGACATGCTAATTGAACTAAAGAGAATAAAGATTCAGAAAATCAACTGATTTTTGACAAAGGTGCTATGGATTTAAAGGATGGCCTTTTTAAAATATATATATTTTTAGTTGTAGATGGGTACAATACCTTTTATTTATTTATTTTTATGTGATGCTGAGGATTGAACCCAGTGCTTCACACTTGCTAGGCAAACACTACCACTGAGCTACAACCCTAGCCCCAAGGATGATCTTTTTGAATACATACAGAATAACTGGATTCCTATTTTGAAAAACATGTATATTGACTCTTGTTATTAAAGCATACAGAAAAATTACTTTAAGTAGATCAGAGGCATAAATTAAGTACAGTCAACCCTTTGTACCCATGGATTCCATGTTCACAGATTTAACTGTTGATGGAAAATACTTTTTTTTAATGTGTTTACTGAACATGTAGACTTTATTTTTTGTCATTATTCCCTAAAAAATAGAATAAAATAACAACTTACATGGTATTTTTTACATTGCATTAGCTATTTTAAATAACCTAGAGTTGATTTAAAGAATATAGGAGTGCATATATAGGTTATGTGCAAATATCATGCCATTTTCTAGAAGAAGTTCGAATACCTGCATATTTTCATATTGGAGGTATCTATGGAGGACTCTACATAGTGAATACTAAAAAGAGGATCTTATGAATAGCTTCATGCTAATGAAGTTGAGTATCCGGATAATTACAAATACCTAGAAAAATACAATTTACGCTCCTCTTCAAAAGACACTATCATTAAAATGAAAACTACACACTGGAAAAAAATATTCACAACATATACCTCTGACAAAAAAGTACTTATGTAAGATGTGAATAACTCCTACAATATTCAGTTAAAACCAACAACTCAGATTAAAAATAGGCAAGTTTTGTATATACAGGTCACAAAAACGAGGTAAATCCATATGCTCATCAATGATTAATCAACTGAAGTCTGAAAATACTAAGTGTTGCCTTGTGATAGAAAGACCTGGCATCCGTTTAACTAGAAAACAGATGTTTGAAGAGTGCAGATGTAGATGGATTGGTGGCAATGTAAGAGTTCTTGGTTTATGCTCAATAATTCTTTTTTCAATAAGGCATGAGACAAAGCCATTAAGTTGAGGAGGAAGTCTGTAATTTGAAGAAGAAAAAAAATGAAATATTTTGTTTAGAGAAAGAAAATAAAATTACTAGGGAAAAGCAATAATAGGGCTAATCAATGTAGAAAGCCCATTTAGATGTCTACCCAATTGTTAAGCTGCTTGGGAGCAAGCACAAAAAACCATAAATGCACGAGTTTGTCCATGGTTTGTGTTTTGCCAGGAAAGTTAAGTGCTGAAGGTCAAGAGTTGAGGTTATTTGCACAGGAGTGACTTAATTACCACTATTTCTGAGAGTTATGCAAATTACAGTATATTGATGATAATATGAAGTAATTCCTCAATTTAAGGTTGGTTGGATATGAAATCCAGGAAAGATGAGACTATATAGAGAAGTTAAAGTCCGAGAGATGGGGATTAGCCAAAGCTGAAATATCCAACGATGAAATACTTATTCCTTCATTCCATACATTCATTGTGAGGTCTAGATACTATTTTTCTGTCTTCCACACTAACCTTTTCTGGCTTTAGCTGTGACCTTCGCTTTCACATGTTTTCTATTATCTTCCATTATGGTTTTTCTTTACTCCCTGGACATCTTGTCTCCTTGTGCCATTTCTCAGCACTCCTGAATGACACTGTGGTGTTGCCCATATTCCCCCTTTGGCTTTTACATAAATATGTGCCATGGCATTACTCAAGTCCGGATGGCTCCCTTCACAACATGTACTACCAAAACTATTAAAAAGATTGTTGCAAAAAAAACAAAAATAAACAAAAAACTAAAATGTCCTTATTTGGCCACTTCAGACCATATAACTCTTGTAATCTGCAGGTCACCACTCTTTTTCAGTTTACTTTAAACTCTCTATTCCTTTTGCTCTTTCACAAGTAGCATTTTAAGAAGTGCTTTGAAATTCTAAAAATTGTCCACCAAAGCTGAAAACACTCTCTGGGGGAACTGGGCACTTTGCACAGCGAACACTTTTAGAATCAGTATAAAATTAAAAGAAGATGGATACAGATTCACAAAGATTTTACTTTTTGCAACATACTTGGCTGCTCCCCCGCTGGACTTAAGAACAAAGCCAATGTACTCTGAAGCGCCACTAAGATCCATCCCTAGGAAAAGTCCATACAGGCACAGGGGCTCGCCAGGACAGCACAGAAGTGGAAAAAAGTCAAAATTTTCTTCGGGTACACATTTGCACAGGGGGCTTTCCCATAGTTAACAAAAACTGATAGTGTCCAAAGCCGTACCCTAAAAGGCTGAAAACAAAACTGCTCATTCTGACAAAAATAAAAAACGGGAGTCAAAGTAAGTAAATTACTTTGTGACATCCTTCTGTATTTAACTTAAAAATGTTCTCGGATCCACATGAATAGCCTATTGGCCTCGCGACACCCATCTTCCTTGCGACTCCCCAAACTTCTCAGAATAAATGTTTAAAGGAACAACCGGGTGGGTCAAGCAGGCTCAGAAAGACTTAGAGGGAAAGTCTGGGACCGCGCCCAGCGCATATCTGGATCGCTTAAGATTACGAGGAAAACTACAGCTCGAGTTTTTACCTCATATAGCATTGGCTTTCCACAAAGATTTCCAGAACCCTGACTCCCAGCCAGAAAACCGAACCCAGTGGGCGGGGGAAAAACACACACAACACTTATTACGCCACCATTTCCGCTTTGGCGGACCAGCAAACGTGCAAAAATGGAGAAAGACACTCGGCGGCGGGCGCCGGCATCCTAAACTACGCAAGCGCAGGGAGAGAACCCGCCCCGCTCCCCTTCCCCGCGCTCCCGCCCGAACGTGGCGCGAGCACCGGAAATCAGGACCTGCAGGCACCACCCCGGGCTTCCGCCCCAAGGCCCCACGGTCGCCGTTTGGTTCCGGTACTATCCCCGCCCTCACGCGGGAACGCTCCCGAAGTCTTAATATCCGGGACGAGAGGCTGGCGCCCGCGCACATTTCCGGCTACGGACGCGAAGGAAAGGATCCGGTGACGCCTGTTCCCATTTCCCCAGTGGCCCAGACTCTGGCTCTCGGTGCTGCAGCGCCATCTGGTGCTGAGTTTCTCGCTGCCCGCGGAGGGGGCGCGCGCTTAACTCTCCGAACCTTCCAGAGAAACCGCGGCCCGGACTTGCCTTTCTCTCTCCCGCGAGGAGGGAGGGACCAGAGGCTCCGCCCCACTGAGTTCCCGCGCAGAATGCTTTTCGCGGGGATTCTGAAGCGGAAACTGCTTGTAGGAGAGATGAGTACCCCAGACGGAAAGGAAATTTGTCTTTTATAGTTTCAAGCCCAGAAAAAAATAGCCCTTCCGCGTTCACTGGGCCTTTCCCACTTCACTTTTTTTTTTTTTTTTTTTTTTTTTTTTTTACTCTTTTGGGAACTGGGAGCCTCTCCTTCTTTTGCACTGTGGAGAGATGGCACAGGCTTTGTGGCGTTGATTAGCTCCCGCTTTTGTTTCCATTGGTCTGTTAAGCTGGTGTTACAAAATCGTGCGGGGTGTTCCAGACCCAACAGCAGAAAATTTAGTAGAAAATTTGCTTTAAAAATTATCCATGGAGGTTGGGCGTGGTCCGTATGCTTGTAATCCCAGCGACTCTGGAGACTGGGACAGGAGGATCATGAGTTTAAAGCCAGCTTCGCAATTCAGGCAGGCCTTAAGCAACTCAGCTGAGATCCTGTTTCTAAATAAGATACGTTAAAAAGTGGGGCCTAGGGTTGTGCTTCAAAGGTTAAGCGCCCTGGGTTCTATCTCAGGTACAAAAAAGAAAAAAAAATCCTCAGAAACTCTGAATATAGATTTGTTTACATGGAACATTTCTTTTAGATAAACAGGGAAAGTAAGCCCCTCAATTTTAGCAAAATCGAGATAGATGTTTAATTCTTGCCTGTAAACATTTTTCCTGGAAGCTGAAGCGCTTACATACAGTATTTAACTAGTTTTCACTGTTTTTTTTTTTTTTTTTTTTTTTTTTGCATGGTGCTTTCTGTATCAAAATATGTAGTAAAAGGGAATAGCCCTTATAATTCTGATATTAACTTGCCATTAGATGTTTGTTCTATACTGTTGGTTCTCAAAATTGTGCATGAGTCAGAATTCTCTGAAAGGCTAATTAAAAGATTGCTGGGCCTCAACTACATAGTTAATAAGTGGGAGGGAAGATCTGGGAGTAAGTAGAGCAGGATAGTAACAGTTCTTAGGTGATACTGATGCTGTTGGTGTTAAAACTAATATGGAATAACTTAAGAGTTCCGGATTGCTTTGTCAAGAATGAGTGCCCTTTGCTGTGTATTGCAGGGAAGGTGGTACTAGGTTGAATTGCTGATTTAAAAGTGTATTATCTTTAACTCCATGAAGGGGAAATAATAAACTAAGCTCTAGATCTAGGAAAGTTGTTACATAAATACTTATTTAGGCCACTAATTCATATATGTATGTTCTATATATGATAGAGGGTGCTGTAACATCAGGTATATTAAATATTTCAGTTATTGTGATGTAATTTCTGTTGTTCACATTAACTGTTGAAAATTGGTAAATCAGAAATACTACAATTAAGATGACAATTTTTCAGTTTCCTTTTGCATCAGGTGATAGTTCTTTGTTTCACTGAATCATCTATCCCTTACCCCCTATACTGTTGAGAGCCACAGCCAAAGGGGCCCCAGCTGATGCTATACCATATAAAAATGTACACCTCAAAACTTAACGTTGTTTTCAGCAGGCCTTTTAATCCGTCAAAGCCACTGCATTTATTGACCCCTACCTATGAATAAAGCATGCTACACTCTATAAGCTTCATCCTTGTTTCTAATAGAAATACAAAAATTGTTAGATAGGTTGTTTTGTTTATAACTGATGATATTCCTAAAACTGATAAAAACTTTGGAATGTTTGTCCTAGTAGGAGTGACTTTATAAAAATAATTTTATCTCCTTGGTTTTCAAATTAATGTATCTGATAATCAATGAAGACAACAAAATGGTGCTTTTGCAATGATTCAGTAAGATTTCCATTAAATAAGTGCAATTTAAGAGCTTCACTAAAGTGGTGAAAGAAATGAATTTTGCAGAATGAATTCATACTATTTATTACAAAGTTACATCAGATCAATGCAATTGTACCTTATATTTTTTATTAAATAAAATTAGGTATGTATTACACTGGCTTTTTTCCTGTGTATTTTAAGTTAGTCCACTAGATTACTTCTGTCTCTGTATCAGATGCTGATTTCCCTAAATCAATTTTTCTTTAAGGCAAGCTTATGGGCTTTGAAGTCCTTAGGACAAAATGCAAGGCTGTTTTTCTGTACTTTAATATGAATGAGCCCAGTTTCATAGACTGGTTTTTACTCAGCGAAAGACTTCTTAGTTTCAACCTACTGAATGAGTTATTCAAGCTTACTTAATTTGGTATTAATAGAGTGAAATTATTGTGTTACTACAAATAACTGAGGAGTCTAACTTACTATGCCATTAAGTGGTCTGGTGTCATGTCTTTTGGAAACTTTGCACACTCTTGCTCTACATGCACCCATACCTGCAGGCTATTGGAATTTCCCTAATATCAAAGAGGACTGTTTTTATGCCTGTGAACTATCAGTGTTACCTGGAAATGTTGACTATTTTTAATTATTACTGTTCTTTCACTTATTATGTTTTTAGGATTGTGTGAGGTTTTATATTTATGCATTGTATTATATTTTTTGTAATTGCTAAGTGTTATAATATGGCTTTTAAAAAAATACCTAAATTTCACGTTTGTTTTTTCTTTTCCCCTCTCACCTGAATGAACCTCCTCCTTAACAACAGCAAAGGATAAAAAGAAAGGGTGGTGTTGAGAAGAACTGTCCCAAAATCATGGCATTGCCCCAAGAGGCTGAGTACCTTGTGTTTGAGTAATCATTGATTAGCCATTTAGACTAAACAGAGAAATGTATATGTTCTGTGCTTTAATTGAAACTAAACTTGTAATGAATTCACTAATAAAGAGGGGAGAATTGTGATATAAAGCCTATCTACTCAATAGTAATGGTACTTACTGTACTTGGGGAGCATTATTAAATAATTGTCTTCTTGACTGAAATTATTTATGACATATTTATTATGGTTATTAGCATTACCATTTATCCTGGCTCATTTTGTCCGTTAGCATTATATGAAATGATGTAGTTTACTTTCAGCCAAATTTTGATGGAGTTTGATGCAATAATTAGATTAGGACCCCACTGTCAAGATTGCTTTTGAAAGTAATTTCTATTAGCAGTTACTTTGGGGTAGGGGTCATGTTTTAAGTTTTGTTTTCCCTCTTATTTTCTCACAACACAATAAATACATAAATAAGTTTGTAAGGAATGTCTGTGGAAAGAAGCATTTCTCCAAGAAATGGGAAATAAGTTGATTCAGCTGACACAGATACCTTTAATATTATATATAACTTTTTATTATTATTATTTTTAGTTGTAGATGGACACAATATCTTTTTATTTATTTATTTTTATGTGGTGCTGAGAATGGAACCCAGGGCCTCACATATGTGAGTAGCTCTCTACCACTGAGCTACAGCCCCAGCCCTTACAGATAATTTTCTATAAATATTGTTTTTGCTGCAATCAATTGACTTACTAAATTTCTCATTTTAGCCTAATAATACTGGTGCTCATATTTTTATTTAGTGTTAGACCAATTTTTGTGTCTTTTATACTGGCAATACTTCATATTGTTAGTCACTGCTAGGTGAATCTCTGTAGCCTTCATATTGCCTCATAATGGTGTTTTAGTTTTTAGATTTTTCTAGTCTTTTGACTTTTTAAATTTTAAAATCACATTCAAATTGTCCCTTATTTCAAGCTAAGTTATTCTTTGGAAATAAGTTTGAATTAAATATTCTGCTGTCTTCATTTCATGGGCATGCTCCCTTATGGTGAACTAAATTTATTGTTGCGTTGTCAGAATATTAACATTTCTTATTTGTGATCAAAAGAATACTACTAGTTCATTTGTTACATTGGTAATTGATACAACTTTATATGTGGGTAAGTTATAATAACTTAAATGAGAGTATTGACTGAGCAGATGATAATTTTTTTGATTAGCATATCATAAGGCATGGATATTTAATAACATATTAAAATATATCTAAATTTTCCATACTAATTTCAACAATATAAATTTTAATACTTTAGAAAAAGTAAAAATATCATGGTATTTTTATATGGTTTAAAAATATTACCACAAAAATAACCATTTCCTAGTAGATTTTTTACAACTGTTTGTTTCATTGTGATTATTAGCCATGCACATGTATTGCTCAGAATTAGTTATTAGCACTACTGAAATGAGTCTAGCTTTTCAGTATTCTTGATGTTTTACTTATATAGATGTAGCTGTTATGTAACCCCATTTTGGGGGTACCCTTTATTGTTTTTTTGCAAAATATGTATTTGCATAATTATGGTTTTTTTAATCTTTTTAAAAATTTTTGGTTAACATTATGTGCACATATTAATGGGTGTGTGATATTCTATATATACATACAACTTTCATGGATTAATTAAATCCAACCTCCAATTATTCATTCTCTCCTATCATACCTTTCCCAACCTTTATTTTGGCTCCACTGTCTTAAATGTGTTTCGATACCAGATGGAATTCAGTCCCTTTAAGTGAACTTCTACTAAACCATTTTGTGCCAAGTACAATAATGTCTCCACAACTAAAATTCCTATTGTACAGTACTTACTTGTACTTTTTCTACAAGTGTGAGCATTTAGGATGTTATGTAAAAATATAAGTAATATTTCTTGAAGATATTTTTTAGAATTATAACAAAATATGGGATCCTGAGAGAAGAAAGGGAGGTAAAATATATAGCAGAGCAAGTGCAGATATTTTTGTAAGGTAATTTGGATGTAATATAGGAAGCTGAGGCAATTAAACAAAGGAAAGGAATTTAAATTGGAAGTTCAGAACAAGAGCAATGTTCTACTATGGTCACTTATGCATTGGCAGTAAGTTTTCTTGAATGTAAAACAATGAAATAGGAAGGATTTAAAGAATATCTTATACTATAATTTTCTCCTTCAAATATCCTAAGCTAAATAAGGCAAATGAATAATTAAATCAAAAAGCATTGACCATTTGATGGGGTTACAAGGGAAAATGTTTCTTACAATTCTTATTTATAACAAAGCAAAAACACACTCATAATCATTGTAGAAGACTTGTGAATTAAGGAAAACCAAAAATATTTTTAGGAAGAAGGGATACTAGTTATTGAATAATGGTAATTATTCTCATAAGGTATTTTAAATGTTTTTAGTTGATTTATGTAGTGTATTGTCTGCCTTTATTTTAAGTTTATTAATGATTATAATTTCTTAACCCTACTTTACCTATAAGGTCCTAATTATTTCCCCTTTATCTTACAAAAATAGATTTTGAAAATATAGCTATGATGTTGCTAAATAATGCTTAGTGAAGGATTAAAGTTGAAACAACTCCAGTACTAGACAAAAAATTATTAACTTTTATTGTAATGCCCTGAATAAAGTATGCCTGATAAATATTCTATAAGAAGAATTGTATATCTTTTATTTAAAATGAGTAAAATACACATCAAAGTAAAAAAAGAAGATAAACCAAAATAATATAAAACCAAACATCACAGAAATCACTGATGAATAGCTTATCTCTGTCCCACTGGACAGTTTTAAAGCAGAATGCCTTCAGGGAAATAATGTTATGTGAAGTGATTTTTATCATTACTCTTAAAGGGAATTTCCAACAAATTTTGCTGATGGAGCTCCATAGTATGTTCTCAGTGAACACTGGTCATTCCCTCCTTTATAACAAGACCTGGATCTCGGTCCTGGGAGGGTGTTTGCCTTTGATACTCTATCCCAAACCTAGGGATACTGGCTGCTTCTTAAATTCTAGTTCTGAAAGGTTTTTTTTTTTTTTTAGTAGGGGGAATTTTTTTTTTTTTAAACTGGGGATTGAACCAGGAGTGATTTACCACTGAGCTAAGTTCCCAAGCCCCCATCTCCCATTTTTCTTTCTCTCTTTCTTTCTCTCTCTCTCTCTCTCTCTCTCTCTCTCTCTCTCTCTCTCTCTCTCTCTTTCTTTCTTTCTTTCTTTCTTTCTTATTTTGAGACAGGGTCTCGCTAAGTTGCTGAGGCTATCAAACTTGTGATCCTCTTGCCTTAGTCCCCTGAGTTTCTGGGATTATAGGGATTTGCCTGTTAACATCCAGCTAATCTTGAAACTTTAAAGTGCTGTCCTTACTTTTTCTCATTACTTGAGTACCCAGCTATACACAAGTCAATATATTAAACTTGTTCAAATTACTGTGTAGTTTCTCTCCTTTTATGGCATGTCCAAATCAGAACAGAATGAAAAATTAACAGTCTCAGAGACCTGTAGGACACATTATTTGTATGCTTCCACACACACAGAACCCTAGAAGGAGAGAAGAGACAGGTGCAGAAAATGTGCAAAGAAATAATGATCAAAACTTTCCAAATTTGCTGAAAAAAAATTAATTTACCTATCCAGGAAGCTCAATGACCTCCAAAGAGTATTAACCCAAAGAAATAGTAAGATACATTATAGTACATTATAGTCATATTTAAAAGCTAAAGAGGAGAACATCTTGGAAATGAACAATCACATACAGTGGAAACACAAGAAGATTAAAAGCTGACTTCTCATCAGAAATAGTAGAGGCCAAAAGGCAGCAGGCTGACACAAAGGAAAAAAAAAAATCTGTCAACCTCGAATTCTATACCCCTTTAAAGGAAACTTCAAAAAAAGGAAAGTGGAATAAAGACATTTTTAGATAAAGTCAGAAACAATTTATTATTATTAAAACTGCTTTATAGGAAACATTGAAGAAAATTCTTTGGAATCAAAGGAAATGATAATAGTGACTTGAATCCATGTGAAGAAATAATGCTGGAAATAGTAATAATAAAGGTAAATACAAAGGACTATAAAAGTAAATATTTTGTCTGTTGTACCTTTCACTTATTTAAAAGATAATTGCTTGAGATGATAATTATGAAACTGTCATTGAGCTCTTAACATATAAAGATTACCTGTGATAACAAACAAAGGAGAAAGGAGAAAATGGAGCTATATTTTAGCAAAATTTCTATATTTCACTGATACTTAGTATTAATTTTAGCGCTGGGGATGTGGCTCAGTGGTAGAGCACATGTCTAGCAAGTGTGACGCATTAGGTTCGATCCTCAGCACCACATTAAAAAAATAAGGATATCGTGTCCATCTACAACTAAAAAAATATTAAATAAAAGAAAATTTGAAGTAGATTGTAATGATTTAAGATGAGTATTGTTAACACTAAGAAAACAATTTTACAAAGAGTTTTGCAAAAGGAATCTAAGTAGTATACTAGAAAATGTCTATGTAACACAAAAGAAGGTCATGCAAGAGGAATAGTGAACAAAAAAGACTTGACCCATACTGGAAAACTTTTAAAAAGCTGAAGTTCAGCTATATCAATAATTTCATTGCATGTAAATAGATTAAATGCTCCAACTAAAAGAGATTCTTAGACTGGATTTATGATAGCAGACAAGATCCAACTCACTGCTGCTTACAAGTGCTACATTATAGATCAAAAACCTCAGTCTGAAAGTTCAAAAGATGAGAAAAGATACATCATGCAAACAGTAAAACTAATAGAGCTAGAGTGAATATACAAGTAACAAAAAAAATATACTTCAAGATGAAAAAAAATAGGTAAGAGAGTGACATTTCATAATGATAAGAGTTAATACAACAGGAAAATAGAACATTTGTAAATATACACACAACTAACAGATTTTTTTTTCAAGTATAGGGAACAAAAAAAGAACTGAAGAGAGAAATAGAGACTTTAACATCTCAATCTTACCTCCAAATTATAGATTTAATGCAATTCATGGGAAATAATAATAAAATTTTGGTTTAAATTATTTTCCATCTTGACAAAAAACACTATGTAGAAGTTGATAAACTCAAAAAATGCACAGCATGTTTTGAAAGGAAAAATAATGATTTATATAAGCTATACTAGACACTTTTACTGACAGATGATTATTGTACATGATGTTTTGAAAATGTATTTTAAAGCTTTAATAACTGAAATAATTTAATACCAATATAGGAATAGAATGTAAATTAACAAAATACACAAGAAGTATAACTTACATGCTTTAGTACATATTAAACAACATTAAAAAATAACTGACTCCAGGCACAGTGGTTTCATGGCTGTTATCCCAGTGGCTCAGGAAGCTGAGGCAGGAGTTCAGAGTTCAAAGCCAGATTCAGCAACTTAGTGAGGCCCTAAGCAACTTAGGGGGTTCCTGTCTCAAAATAATAATAGAAAAAAAAGGTCTGGGGAATGTACTCGTGGTTAAGCATCCCTGGGTTCAATACCCAATACCAAAAAAAAAAAAAAAAAAATTAAACACATAATTCACCAGTTTTTGTTGATATAAATAGTTGCATTTTGACTAGGGACTTTATTTCTGGGAATCTCTTTTATGAAAATAATCATAAAAAGGAGTGAGGCAAAAATACTAATTGCACTTCATTGGTAACTATATAAAACTGAAAACAACACCTAAATAGTAGATTATTTAAAATAGCCATAGTTTTTATTCCCCAGCATCACTAAGTTAAAAAAAACATAGATAATGTATAACTCATAAGAAGAAATAGTGCAGTTATTAAAATTATTATAAGTAATGTTATTATAAGAAATAATGCATATAAATTCATATTATATGAATTTAAAACAAAGATAACTTTGAATAAAGAAAATTAGAGATATAGTGATAATTTAATAGTAATTTTATGTTTATGATCTAAACAGAATTTCTATATTTATTGTTTATAAAAATGAGGAAGCATATTTTCACTGATTTTTTTCAAGAATTGTATCAAAAGCTTTTAAATTCATAGTTAAATTATTTTTCAGGATTCATAAAAAGGTTTTTAAAAAGATAACTGGTTTTTTTTTTTTCTTTTTTGTACCAGGGATTGAACCCAAAGAGGGCACTTAAGCACTGAGCAATATCCCCACCCCTTTTTTATTTTTTATTTTGAGACCGGATCTCCCTAAATTGCTTAGGGCGTCCCTAAGTTGCTGAGGCTGGCTTTAAACTTTGGATCCTCCTGCCTTATCCTCCTTAGCCACTGGGATAAGAGGCATGTGACACCATGCCCCACAGAATCATGCTTTGCCTTAAAGATCTTAATCTATGCGAGAATTTGGTGAACATGGAAATTACCTATCCCCTTCACAAGTCTGTGAAGTTCAATTAGTTCTTCTCTTTACCTTTAAATATCTGGCCCAAACAATACAGACAGACATTTAGCCATATAAAAAGGTATAATAATTTCATCTCATACAGGACTGTAGGACAGCGCTGAATGCACTAAATTAATATCTCTTATACAAAAGAATTCTTATTATTGTTCTCTTAGCCCCTTATCTCTTTGTTCCCCCTCCCTTTTCATCTCCCGTTCCTTCCTTTCTTTAAAACTAGGATATGTTGTTTTAGAAGCTTAAATAAGCTGAACTTTTAAAAAAATTTTTTTAAAGGAGTAAAAGTTTTTTATTATAAATTGCACACATAATCGTACAAATAAAAAGAGCAATCATTTAGTAATGCAACTGGAATACAAGAGGCAAAATTATAGTGAGATAGCTAAATAAAACATTCTGAGACAATAATTTTATATTGACAAAGGTAAAGGCATTAAGGGTTGGATTATTATAAAAGTTAAATTAATATAATTGTCTATAATTTTGAATTTAATTGAATCATATTATTTGATTATGTCCAATGAATTGAGCATATAAACTAAAACAATCATAACAGTCTTCAATGTATTATGATTAGAACCTTGAGAGACCACTCCAACTGGAGGAGGGGCCCTGCTGCCTGCCCATGCGGTCACCTGACGGAGCTCTTGACAAACATAAGGTTTCCCCCCAAAATTTTTTAATTTGAACACCATCCTGATATTTTAATAACATGATAATTTAAAAGAAATGGGTCTGCTCAAATAGCATAATAATCCTGTACAAATATGAGGAAATTTTTTTTTGAATTTTCATATGGTATTATGCAAATAGGTTTCTAAAGTATCACAGTTATTCATTTTGAAATTATCTTATCCTGAAAAATTTCTACTCGCTTTTTGAACTTTATACAAATTTTAATTATTCATAAGACTTGGTATTTTATTATTTGCTATATTTTCTTGAAGACAGCAATTATAGCTTATTTTTCTCCATAATCGTGTACTGGCATTATGCCTGTTATATAGAAGGTGCTCTGTAAATGTTTTTTGAACTGCTGTTTTTATTCTTAATTGGAAACTTAAAGTGAGACACTCTGGAAAGGATGTGGATTTTATAAAAATTACTTCATCTCCCCTCCACACACATACCTTTTTAGTTTTCTGGAGAAATTAAAGTAAGTCTAGGTACAAAGCCTTGATAAGACATAAGGAATTACACAGGTAGATAGTTTTTTCAGGAAAACAAACAAACAAAAATTCTACCAGTATACAGGACTTTGGGAGAACGAGGCACTAACATGACCATGGTCCCTAAATTTAAGGAAATTGTAGAGTTGAAAAAGATTCCTTCTCTGAGTCAGTGCGTTCTCAAGTGTGGATGACAGAAGCACAAGAGAATGAGCCACCATCTGATTTAAACTAATTAAAATACTGTTTCATAAAAATAAAAAGATTAAAAAATCAAATATAGCAAAAAATGACTTTATAGTAAAGGTTGAAATACAATTTCATTTGTAGAAGAAAAATAAAGCAGAACTCTATGAAGGGAACAAAGAGTTTCCATATCCTGCCAACATTTTTTTTCTTTCCATTACTTGCAGGTTCTGTTTCCTTGTGCAAACCTCCTAACTTTCTTTGCCTCAGTTTCCTCATCTAAAATTGAAGGATGATAATGGTTCTCACTTCACAAGGTTGTTAGGATCAAATCAGTTAATATTTTAAAAACACTTAGAAAAGTGCCAGGGGCTGGGGATGTGGCTCAAGCGGTAACTGCTCTCCTGGCATGCGCGGGGCCTGGGTTCGATACTCGGCACCACATACAAATAAAATAAAACTAAAAAATAAATATTAAAAAATTCTCTCTCTCTCTCTCTCTCAAAAAAAAAAGTGCCATGAAAATACTGGGACCAATAAAATATTTGTTAAATAAATAAAACTTAAAAGCAAATATCCTTACTAAAGCATATTTACATATTTTCTTTTAAAATTTGGCCTCATTGTTAAGACACTTTTTCCCAGTTTTGTTTTTGACTATTTGTGCTTTTTTTATGGAATTTAAAACGAAAAAGTTATAGTCTATGTAGTGGAGAAAAAGAAGGGAAAGAAGGTTGAATAGAAAGGAAATTAAAGAAGGAAAAGACATCAAATGGAATTAGCAATTTTCTTTAAGATGAAAAGTAAAAATTATCTCCTTTCTGTAAAAATTATGGTATACTGATTTTTCTTGTTTTCTGGTTTCTACTATACTATTTGACCTCCTATGACATGGAAATCATGATAAATTAAAAAAAAAAGTGACTCATCTATATTCAGCCTGACAAATAAAATAAAATTATTATAATAATACTGTCTACTAATATAACACTACTGTTGATATCAAGCACAGACTTCACTCAATTTGAGTTTCATTTTTAACTGTCAGTAATCTCCAGGTTCAATGTTATCCCTTTCTAACCAACTCACTCATCTGGGAATTAGTACATATCCAAATGATTGAAGAAAATAAAATGTTAAATGTAGCAATAGTTGACTTTTTAATTTAATGTTTCTAGGCATATGATTGACATGTTTAGAGTATAATTTTTAACAGAGCTGTCATTTAAATTCTCTCTTTCCCAGAAAAATAATCATTTTAAGTGATTAGCAAAGCCCATTGAGTTTCTTAATTTGCTGTGTGTTCACAAATTAGAGGAGAGGTTTGGAAAATATTTTTGAAGACTACTATTTTTACAAAATTATTTTCTAAACTACATTAATCTACCGCATTTATTTATAATCCTTCTTTAGAATGCAATCTCTTGTTTTCCCAAAAGTATCACCAATTTTGTCCAACAGAAACAAATTCCATTTATACACAAAACAGGATATTCAGATACCTCTTAGATTTGAAAGGACTTCAATATTACTGGGGCCCAGGAAAGCTGGAGAATAGAGACATTAAGGCGAATCAAAATTTCATATATTTCTCATTATAAACTGTATATTTATGTCCTCTCAATTCATACATTGAAATCCTAACCCCTCAATGTGATGGTATTAGGAGTTGGAGTCTTTGGGAATTATTTAAATTTAGATGACATGAAGGTGAAGCCTTCATGCTGGGAATAATGTCCTTATAAGCTGAGGAAGAGACACCAGTACACAGTCTTTCTGCCATGTGAAGATAACAGCAAGAAGGCTCCAGTCTGCAAGCTGGGCAGACCCATCATCAGGAACTGAATCTACTGGCACCTTGACCTGAGACTTCTCAGCCTCCAGAGCCATGACAGATATGTCTGTTGTTTAAGCCACTCGGTCTATGGTTTTATTATAGCAGCCCAAGTGACTAAGACTTTTGTATATTCTTTTCTGAGAGCTTAATTTGAAATAAGAAAGTGTTAATTGACATTATAGGTAATGTTCCAAGGATAGTCTATATTCCCTACTTATCTGTCCACACAAATATCCCTCACTATTGTCTTATATGTACAAGTTGTATATTAATTACTGCAACATTAGTTCTTAACTTTTAATGCATTTCCCCCTCTCACAAAACTTCAACGTGGGTTAAAAGCCTAAATTATGGGGTTTAGTTTAGATTTTTTTTAAACCAAATAGTCCTTATATAGACTGCTGCAAGGCATAGTATGTTACAGACACATCATTTTAAAGGGAAAAGATTTTAAAGATTTAAGAATTAGCCTTGAAAAGGTCTGAATGTGTTTAGTTTTTCCCTCTTCCCACAGACTCTAGGGTAACAGAAGGATTATATTTACCTAATCAATCTTGCAAACCATAGGTCACAATAAAGGTAAATTTTCATACATCATAAAAATTGTTGCCAATAAAATTCAATAGATCACTGCAGCAACAGTTCAAAGGAAATCAATCCCTTTTGAGACTATATAACTAAATAATTTTTGGTAAGCACACATGCTATCCACCATTTAAAAATTCTTAAAACAGTTCATTGCCTATTTGAATTTAAAAATATTTGAAAGCAGGTAACACTATCAGTTCCAGCTATTTGTAATTATGCTTTCATTATACTGAATGAACTTGCAGACAGAACCTTTCAAAGAAAGCCCCACATAATTAAATATAATTTTATGTTTGATTTGAGTTCTAGCCATCTCTTTTTATTCTGCATTCTGTTGACAATAGCACAGCAGATTAAACTATTTTGGTACTGAAATCATATTTTTCATGTCTTTGGTGTAGGCATTATTAAACTTTATGTAAGTGTTAGTTCTTTCAGAGTCCACTGTTGCTAGCTGTCATCTCTCTCTCTCTCTCTCTCTCTCTCTCTCTCTCTCTCTCTATATATATATATATATATATATATATATATATATACACACACACACACACACATATCTATCTATCTATCTATCTATCTATCTATCTATCTATCTATCTATCTATAGATGGATAGACAGGTAGATAAAATACTTGCTTGGTGCAATGATGCACACCTATAATCTCAGGTGCGTGGGAGGCTGAAACAGGAGACTTGGAAGTTTGAAGCCAGCCTGGGTAATTTAGCAAGACCCTATCCCCAAATAAAACATTTTTATTTGTCCATATTTTTATTGGTGCATTATAGTTGTACATAATGCTGGGACTTGTTACACATTCATATGTGCATACAATATTACAATATAATTTAACCAATGCAGTTCTCCAGTATATTCTCTGTCAATTTCCTCTTCTCTTCCCCCTGGTTTATTTCCTCTACTCTACTGATCTCCCTTCAATTTTCATGAGATCCCCCACATGCCTTTTTGTTTTTCCTTTTTCCTCTCTAGTTTCCACATATGAGAGAAAACATATGACCTTTGACTTTCTGAATTTGACTTATTTCACTTAACATAATGCTCTCAAGTTCCACTTATTTTCCTGCAAGTGATATGATCTCATGGCTAAATTAAACTTTATTGTATATATATATATACTACATTTTCTTTATTAATTTATCTGTTGATGGATACCTAGGCTGGTTTCATAGTTTGACTATTGTGAATTGTGCAGCAATAAACTTGGTACTGCATAATGTGATGACTTGAATTCTTTAGGATATGAATAGGAGGAGTGGTACAGATGGATTGTATTGTGAGTCTGAGTCTTTTGAAGAAGCCCGATACTGATTTCCATAGTGGTTGTACCAATTTACAATCCCACCATCAGTGTAAAAATGTTTCTTTTTCTCCATATCCTCTCCAGCATTCATTGTTGTTTGTATTCTTGATGGCTGCCATTCTAACTGGAGTGAGATGAAATCTCAGTTATAGTTTTAATTTGCATTTCACTAATTGCTAATAATGTTGAACTTTTTTTTACATATTTGTTGGTCATTTGTATTTCTTCTTTTGAGAAGTATCTGTTTAGTTCATTTGCCCATTTATTAATTGGGTTTTTTTTGGTAGTAATTTTTTTTTTGAGTGTTATATAGTCTGGGTACAAATCCTCTGTCAGAAGAGTAGCTAGCAAAGATTTTCTCTCATTCTGTAGAATCATTCTTCACATACTTGTTTCCTTTGCTGTGCAGAATTTTTTTTAATTTTATGCCATCCCATTTATTAACTCTTTGCATTATTTCCTGAGCTTTATGAATCCTATTGAGAAAGTCATTGACTGTGCCTATAAGTTGGAATGTTGACTCAATGTTTTCTTCTAGGAATTGCATAGTTTCTGGTCTAATTCCTGAGTTTGATCCATCAAGATAAATTTAAAAAGGGTTGGGGAGAGCTTTCTGGGTTCAATACTCAGCACCGCATAAAGAAAAAAAAAAGAATGTTATTTTTCTAAGTTACCTCCTTAACCTTTTCTAGTTTTAGTTTGCTATAAAAGCACTTAAGCTTGTAAAGTTATTGATCCAAATAACTTGGAATCATTTCCCCCCATCTCTTTCTTCTTCAACTTATTTTTTTGTTTTGGAGTTCTAACATTTTTTTGTTTTGTTTTGGATGTTAGCTATGTTTGAAGATGAAATCCTGAAGGGTGAGGATGTAGCTCAAAGGAAGAGTGTGTGTTTAGCATTCACAATTCCCTAAGTTTGATCTCTAGCATCCCTTTCTCTTCAAAAGAAGAAAAGAAAGAAAAAAAATATTGTAAGTTCTTGATTAAAGTTAAAAGAAAAAAAGCAAAAGAGAGTTACAGGAGTTATTCTGGGGTTTAAAACCTTTACAAAGAACATGAAAATTGTGGGAAGAAGGGATCACATACATAAAAATTATTTGCTTGAAATCTTTTCAACTATTCATTTTGCAAGATGTTCTCCTATGACAGACTCTCTGATTCCTGTGTTACTACTAGACATTCTCTTGTTATTTTCTAATTGCATTACTTAAAAGTGTCATTTATTGCATTGCACTTCTTGTCTTTTAAAAAATGTTTTTGTGAGTGACTTTAGATGTGTATTACAAAATGGATTTTATAGATCTGTGCCAAACTACCTTCCTGAAATTCATCACAGCCTTCTGTCAGTGTTTTGAGTTTAATACCATGGATATCCATGAAAAACTTCAGACTGCTCTTCATTTCAAATCCTCCTAAATTAGTTGCTTTTCAGAGACACTTGCTAATCCTTTGCAATCCAAAGATATAAAAAATATTATACTGTAATGTGTTTTGTACAGCAAAGAGATAATTTATAGCATTAGTCAATTCCAAAGGTGTCATCATTTAGTAATAACCCCACCCTGGGGCCATTATTGTATCACATAACATGACTAATGCGCTGTCATTTCTTTCTGCTTAAACCATAGCTGCAATTGAAAAGTAACACATTTTGGCCTTGAGATTTCTCAGTCAGCCTGAATGAACTGGCCATCTTTTTCAACTTAAGAGCTTATTGTTTCACTTCAAAGTTTTCAAAATATTCAGAGCTGTGATAACATTTCTATTGCTTTCTGAGGATAATAGATGAGTTACAGTCTTCAATGATGTTGAGTTCAGAACCTCATTTAAATGCTCCCTTTTCTTATTAGATATAGATTTACTGTAAATGACTTTTTTTCCTATGTATGTATGAGTGGCAATTTTGAAAGAGATAAGATCCATATTTAGAAAGTAACATTTTCACATTTATTTTAGCTATTTTTTAAACTTTTTTTAACTGAAAAATTCTACTATCTATAATTGTCTTTTTGGTCATGCCCTCATGGACTGTAAACCTTTGGTCATTCTCCAATTTGGCTACCAACACTCCTTCACCAAATGTTCTTACATTTTTCTCTTTGTATAAAATAATCTTCCATTTCCATGCGTCCAATATTTATTCAACACTATCCCCAGACCAAATGACTCTTCATCCATGAAATCTTCTGGCACTCTCCACAAACAGTCTCTTTTTCTTTTGAAATTAAACAGTATTTTACAAATACTTTTATTTTGCAAACTTATTAATTAGTTACATTTCAAAAAGGTATGTACCATAAACTTTGCAAGGTCTAAGATCCTCTCTCATTGGTCTTTATGGAAAGACCTTGGAGTACCAAGTAATTTATTAATACATGTTTGTTGAATAAATAAACTATGTAGCAAAATAATGTTAATTTTATGTATTTATTTACCCAATTTAGTTCCTTAGAAAAAGAAAACATTTCACAAATATTCTTATGTAATAATATAAAAATATAAAATATCCTATTATAACATTAATAATTATAAGTTAAATTTCATATATCACAGCATATTCCCTAGCATGATAGTTGGGAGCTGAGAGGAGAAACAATCAGGGAAACCTTTGATCCCAAGGTAAAATTAGATTTAGCATAAGCTCTTGGAGGAGCTAAGATTGAATACTATAAGATACTGCTAAGGCTTTTGTTTTTTTTAACTGTAGTTTATGTTTTAAAAAAATAGCAACTTGCAGGGCTGGGGTTGGGCCCAGTAATAGAGCGCTCTCCTAGTGCATGCGAAGCCCTGGGTTCAATCCTCAGCACCACATAAAAATAAATAAATTAAGCAAAGCTATTGTGTCCAACTTCAAAAAATAAATATTAAAAAAATAGCAACTTGGGTTGCTCAGTGGTAAGCGATGCCTTGCATGTGTGAAACCCTGAGTTTGAGCTCAGCACCACATAAAAATTAAATAAATTAAATAAAGGTATCGTGTCCATCTACAACTATTTTTTTTTTTAAATAGCAACTTTGTTGTCTTTGGAGAAAGTTTTAACAACAAGATATTTTAAAAAGTTGTATTTTCATAAAATATTTAATATATTTGGTGACTTTAAAAAGAAGGTTATATTGGTAAAACTGAAGAAAAGTGAATTTGTTATGGATTTAGTAATTTTGCAAACCACTGTGATGTAGGACTTGAGCCTGCAGTCCAGCAATGTAGAGAACAGGAGCATCAATTATCTGTAGGCTCATGCAGATCATTCACCTCACCCAGGACTCTATCTCTGGAAAGATTTTTTTAAAAAGTCACAGAAGGACATAATTATTGGCATCAATCTCAGCCAATATCCAGGGACTTTATCCAGAATACCTTAGATATTCTCTTCTTCCCTTGAGTGTGGTCACAAGCACTTTCCTATTTATTCATTGATTTGTCCAAATCAATGTCACTTTCAGAAAGCTTTCCCAAGCCCAATTAATTACTTTCCCATTTAGGCTTTAAAAGCACTTATGTCTGTATCTGTTAAAGAATTTACCACAATATTTATATATTCTCATAATCTCCAACTGCCTGAGGCTCAGAGATAATATCCTATTTTCAGTACAAATCCAGCCCTAGCACAGTTTCTGGCACTTGTGAAGACCCTATATAAGGAATTTCCCCTTTAGTTATAAACACAGCATTTCATCCTATGGCAATATTGTATCCTATCCTCTTTTAAGGTTGCTCTCCCTTTCATTTCTGTGGAAACTTCAAACAAGAGGCCTGAAAGATCACAAGGCCAATCAATGGCATGAGAAATAGAGCCAGCTCCCCATCCCCTACCCTCACCCCAAATTGTTAGTAAAGTAACCTAAGAGAAGTGAGAAATTTGCCACATCAGAGCAATCCCTATTCTCAATTGGAGATCTTTCATAGAATTAAGCAGTAGGAGGGGTCGCTGCCCTCAGGTACACTCTATTACTAGGCAATCCTTTCTGTGTCTGAATTCCATCCTTCCATAATCTATTACTTATTTCATCTAGTTTACAGCAGGCCTTCCATCACCTACCACATTATTTACACTCTAGCATACACTTCCCCATTGTCTAATTTGATGGTTCAGTTATTTCTTATTCCTCTACATTTTAAGCAAGCCACAGAATGCCCTTCTAGTATTCCTGCAATGCAATTCTTGTGCTTTACTGCACATGTCAGCTTTTCTCCAAAACTTTAAGCTTCACTTGATTATGGTTTAAATATATATTGCTGAAACAGGATGCTCTGACCCTGATAGGTACACACACCCACCTCCAATACTCTTTGCTCCAACAAACAAATACAAAGGAACAGCTTTGGATAAAAAAATATTCTGATAGTAGTAACCAACACAAAATAAAATCAACAATGACAGAATTTTAACTGGAGAGTACTACAGAGAATCATGATATCTTTGTGAAAACAGATTAACAGGGACCTAGAGAAAATGAGATCTTAGTAAAAATAATAAACACAAAATGGAACTGACAGAAAAGGTTGAATCTGTGGCAGACTACAACTGACAGAAGAATCAGACCTTGGCATTTAGATCATGAAAAAAGGAATTCCATAGAGTTAATAAGCCAAATCACAAATTTATAATGATGGAATTATAGTTGATAAATTCTTATCTACAAAACAATATGATAAAAAATTGTTCTGTAAATCAAATCTTCACTTAATTTATACAGAAAAAGGATAGCAATGAAACATTTGGGGAGAAAATGAAAGTAGACAAAAAATGAAAATGCTTCAACTACATAGAATAGAGAAATGATCTAATTATTAAATTAGTGAAATTCACTCTGGAACATACCTTTTCAGTAATTATTTATCAATGTCAATATACTTACAATTGAAACTCTTGTAAATTATACATGTGGGTCAAAACATTCCATGTCTAAATAGCTGGGTCAAAATGTCAAATTGCATGCCTTTTGTGTCAGAAGTTTGCCCCTTTTATCCTCTGCATCTTCCCTTAAAAGCTGTGTATAAACAATGCTTTGGGTCGCTGGGTCATACATTGCTTATAAAATGCCAATATGCTTATGAGCTTGCTTTTTTTTTTCTTTAGAAAAAGAAGAGCTTGTTTGTAAAGGTGCTGGTATTTAGGGAGTTTTTTGTTGTTGTTGTTCTATTGTTTCCATGAATAGTTAATATGATTTAAATGATGTGGGATGGGGGAAAAAACAACCGAGAAACTACATTTTGCTGAACAGGTGTTATTCCTGAGAAGTAATGCCTTTTCATTCTGCAGTATGAACTCTTTTATCATGATGTATATATTTCTACTGTGACTCCCGCAATTCTTTGTCACTTGGAGTACATTGTCATAAAGACAAAGAGGGTCTGTTTGGGATTGTAGACAGGAAAAGAAACAGATATAGAAGACCAGAAATGCCAATGTTCATTAGAGTTATGGTTTGGATTGGTTATTTTGTTTATTTGCTTTTGGATGAACCCAGGGCTTGTGAATGCCAGGCTCTACCACTGACCCACATCTCCAGTTCTGGTTTGGATGTTAAATGCCTGCCAACGGACCATACACTAAAGGTTTGGTCATTAGTCCATGGCACTAATGGAAGATTCTTTAATGGAACTTTTAAGAAGTAGGGGTGAAGAGGCAGAAGGAAGTTAGTTTTTCTAGGATCATTCCCTTGGAGGAAATACTGGAATCCTGTCCCCTTTCTTTTTGCTTTCCAGTTACCATGAGGCAATTAGTTGTGTTCCATGTGCACTGCCTGCCATGGTGTTTGACCTCACCACAGGCCTAAAGCCAATGGAGCCAAGAAAACACAGACTGAAACCTCTGATACTATGAACCAAAATAAATTTATCCTTACTATAAGTTGATTATCTCAGATATTTTATTGTAATTAAAAGCTAACAAAAGTAGGGTACTTAAAGGGGTAGCAATGGCAAATAAACCATTACCTAGCTCACTGGAGTCAATAAGGTGGGAAGTTCCATAAGATACTTAGCATTCTCCTGCAGCAATCATTTGTTAATAAAATACTGGAAAGACCAGCTCTGAAACTTGCCTTAAATATTCATGTCCCAGGTATATTTCACATTCAAGAGCAATAATATAGTATCAGAGGTAACGATTAATCAAATTTTTTATTTAATCCAGTTTTGTCACCATGGGGTTTCCTGTTTGCATAGAATGGCTATCTGTCTCTAGGCACTAAATAACTGAAGAACAATTAATGTCCGAGTTTACTAATTATGTCAAAAATCCCAGGATATGAATGGGTAGGGGGAATTAAACAATAAATACACTAAATATAAAAAGTTGTCTATTCAGTGACTTCATAAGTCCTCAGCCTCATTTATAGAATTTATATTTAGCTATATATTTATCCAAGGAAGATTTGTTAAATCACATTTCAGGAAGATTTGCTAGACCTATCTATATAACTGTGTCTATATTTATTTCCTTATCTAATTTATCTATAAAATTCAGAGTAGACTTAATAAATAATGCTTTTGAGATTTATTATTGGACAGAATTATTATGGTGACATATTGAGCTAGGAAATTCATTTTCCCAATAGATCTGCTATATAATGGCTTTTTAACTACCAATAATCACTGCCTTCTTCACAAATATGACAGTATAGAAGACAAAAACAATACCTTCACTGTTGATATACTATCCATTGTGATCTAAGTGCAAATAACATAATGACAAAGTTATTGAGCCTATATCTAGAAAATTTACATATTAAAGGTGGGGATAATGTTAATTTACATATACTATTAAATGGCTAGTATAAACATATCAAATAATCTTGTGTATGATAAGGTAACCATGTTATTCTTTGTCAGCAAGAAGGACAATGTAAGTTTTAGTGTTACTTCCCAGTTACACCTTGCTTGTGAATGGGTAAGTTGGTTAAATTAATTGAATACTTTGAAAAATAGATTGACAACATTGAAAATGAGGTGTAAAAATACATGTGCAGAGATTAAATGCTCTGTAGAAAATTTTTTGTAATTAGAGGATGGTCTATGCTCCATCATGGCACTTGTTTTGAAGAAATATTAGGGATTTAAAAATTTTAAATAATAAATAGGGCTTGAAGTTAAAGGATAAAACATTGAATAAGTGGAAAGTGAATGAAAAGAAAGCTTCCTCATTATGGAAGGACCAATCAAAAGAAAGAAGTTTACAAAATAGACCTGCAGTTAGGAAGTAGTGATTACACCAGCATTTTATTATGAATCTGAATTAGAACTGATTTGCTGTTTTGACTTTGAGCTGCATAGATTATAAAGATTATTTTGGGGAAGCATTTATTTTATGATGAAATGGCAATACAGTGAATTATTAACTAAACTTTTAGACAGAAACATGAATTTTCCCCTTTGATTAATAGTTTAAGATCTAGGTAAAATAAAATGCACAAAGAGAGTTATGCTTATTTCTGTTAAAAATTTATCATCCAAAGAGAAAATCGGCATGTAGCTATATTCTAAGCACAAGCTTAAGTAATGAATATTATGTCTCACTTGAATCATTTAAAGTTAAACCTTCCTTTGACTCTGTATGTCATGAAGAAATCTATGAAAAAGCATGGGATAGGAAATTAGAACCCTAAAATTCAGCTACCCAAGCTCAAGTGCAAGTTGAATTATTTGGGAACTTGATTTTCCTATCAGTTGAGTGCTAATGTCCTTGATGCTTTAGATATGAATGATAAAACCTTGGAACATACTGAGACACCTACAGATAGTTTAAATTTTTATCATTTATGTTGCCAATTTGACTCCCCATTCAAAGATCTTTTCACATCTCACTTTAATTGGCAAGAACAATATAATAAATACACTGGAAATGTCTAGGAGCCACCATTTCAAAAGTGTGTATGTCTGAGGTAGTGTCCTAATTCCTGCCGTGATTAGGTAACAACTAAGCTCACCACCAGGTGGATTACCCTTTGTTCACTTTTATCTTTTCCTAGTTTATCTCCAAAATCTTCACTGAAACTCTTGATGAAACAGAACTTTTTTCTTTGTTAGTCCAGGGATAGTTTGCTCATAAGTGGGGCAAACTCCCAGAGGAAGTTCCTATAAAAATGCTTCCTGGAGGGGCAGCTGGCTGAAGACCTTCCTGTCCTCCTCTCCTTTCTCTTCACACTTATCAAATAAGGCATCTGACACATCATGTGTGTTGAGTTCACCTTAAACAGCAAGAGTTGTGCACTCAAGGTTGGAAAAAAATTATGCTGTGCTTTTGTTTAGGATTTGTTTTGACTTTTTCTTTGAAGTGCTAATTTGAAAGACATATAGAAGGACATGACTAGAAGAAGGAAATAGAAATATTCTACTACTTTAGCAGTAAATGATATGTTCCCCAGAAGATGTTTTTTTTAGCATTGCTAATATTGCATGTACCGGCAGGTATCCTGAGATGAAGGAATTACCTTGCATCTTGCTCTGGGTATCCTTAAAGAGGAATCCTTGAGTACAGACTCCATGCCATGAATTTATAGGAATTCCCAAGTTGATGTCTGATAGTTTCTTCTTTGCATGTTTTGAAGTGAATGGGCACTTGGCAGACTCAGAGGGAAAGATATTGCTTCTTGATGGGGTTGAGAATCCATTGAAATGAGTTATATCCATTAAGAATCTTAAGTAGAATTACCTACATTAGGAAATGGTTTGGCTCTTATAATTCACATTGCATCTTGTTGAAATTACCAAAGTGAGGAATTCTTCACAAAGTGAACCAAGGTCTTTTAATTCCTAAAATTAATATCACAAATTCAACTTATTTTAGTTTGCTTTTGAGAAGAAAAGAAATATCTAATGTGTAAATAGTTAAAATTAAATATAGCAGTTTATTTTGACACTATTTTTTAGTTGTGAATGGACCTTTATTTATAAGCAGTGTTGAGAATTAAACCCAGTGCCTCACACATGTGAGGCACGTACTGTACCACTGAGCCACAATCCCAGCCTGACAGTACTTTTTTTATACTTTGTTTTATATTAGTTGTTTAACTCAAATGCCTAATTCTAAGTATTGGAGAGTTGAAAGAGACTGCACTCAAGTCCCATTCTCATCAGGGTTTACCTTGTGCTCAAGTGTACCAAACATCTAACAGAAACAGGCTCTAATGTAGGAGAGTGGGCTCCATACCCTTTCCCTTCCTTCTAAGAGGTAAGGATGCTATGGTGGGGTCCAGAAATGACATGGAGCTTCCTCTGCAGCAGGTGCTTTGCAGCCACAGAAATAATTGCTCACCTTTTACAATGACTGGATTCTGTTGAGTGGGAGAATTTCTCTCTCTCTCTCTCTCTCTCTCTCTCTCTCTCTCTCAATGCTCTTAAGGTCTCACATGTTCTAAGTATATTCTCTACCACTGAGCTACACCCCCACTTCTCAGTGGGAGAATACTTAAGAACACTTGGAAACATGCCTCTTCTGGGAGTTAAGAATGTGCAGGCTATTGAGAGCACAGGAGGTACTGAAAAGACTCAGGCACCAAGATTTCCTGCAAAAGAAAATAATTTCCACTTGCATGGGAATGCCAGGCTAGTGTTCTGAGGACCTTATGTTAGCAGCCTGCTGGGAAACAACAAAGCCTGGTCAATATTAATTAAAGTGAACAGCAGAAGCAACGATAAAGAATTGTATGCTTACTTACATAAACAAGAATATGCAAAGTTTCTTTTTTGTCTACCTGCTGAATAATCTTCAAATGTCAATTGTCCCTAGTCTTCCTTTCTAGGTACCATATTTTCTTGCAAACAATGGAACATAATAATGACTTTGGATTGCAAACTGTTTTTCTCATTTAAAAAAGTCTTTTATACTATTTTCTGAATATAGCTTTTAGCATATTACATTAGTATATTTAGAATATTGGATATGCATTTCTATGTTATTATAGTAATGAAAAAATCCATGACCCTGTGACCTCTGATTAAAAATGTGTTCCCAGGTCAAATTCTCTTCCTTTAGTTTCCTACAGTGAAAGGTGATGGTGATAGTGATCCCTGCCCAGACTATAGGTAAAATGTAGGTAATTCATGTGTATAAGAAAATGTCTCATAAACTAGAAATATTAAAAATATAATCAATATCTCTCTATAATGCCACCTAGATTCACATAAAGTTTAAAAGTCCATTGAAAACATGTGCTCTGGTTAAATGTCTGATACCCATGCATGCCAACCTATTTGCAGATCTTAAAAACCTGTGATGCCAGTTTATCGTATTGATCCTTTTATATATCAGGCCCTAAAAATAGCTTCCTGATCTATTTTTTTAATCACATTTAAAAATCAATATTTTAAGAGTGCAAAGAAATTCCTTGAAATATGTTTTTATTTTTCACATTTCCTTTCTGTATTTCCTTAAGGAATTTTTCTTTTTATTGCTCTATAATAAAAGCATACACATTCAATATAAATTTTAATTAACAATTGTAGTCTCCTTTCCAAATATAATGACAAATTAAATTATGAAATGTTGATCCATTTATTATTCTATAGATTATTCCATTATCAGCATGTCTTGCATAGACAAAACAGAGAAAAACCTCGGAGGGAAATCTGAGCCAAATGATTTTATATGGTATTATTCATACAGCTTCAAATATAACACTTTCTAGAATTTTTATATGAGAAAGAAGCAAACCAATAGGTTGAAAGAATGCTAATATTGACTTCTGAACCAATTTGAAGTAAATTCAGTATCATATGATATATCAGTTCCTTAATTAAATGGGATAAACTTCATTTTTCACTTACTGGATCATGTTTATTGGTTTTGTTTCCCAATCTAGTTTGTGAAATTTTTGAAGTTTTTATAAAAGCTAAAGATATCCAGCAAAGATATTTTTATGTGTGGCATATGGGAATCTGTTGCATAATCATGTACCTTAATTTTAGTTAATCTTAAACAAATGACATATGTAAGCTAATCCTACTTGGTAATAGCAATTTTATTTCACCAATAAATAGGTTATTATTAATTTTGCCTTGATCTTTTTATGAAGAAATACGAAACTGTTTATCTTTTTATAAAATATATAGTAATATTTTTAAGCCTCCATAAGACTAGAGATCCTGGTAGAGTAGACAGAGAACATAAATCACATAGCTAAATATCTGGCTGGACTTGTGTATGTAAAAGATTTGTTTTTCCTGAAAAGCCATTGAACATCTGATATAACAATCAGATCATATTACAGCAATAGATATTAAGGTTTTGTTGCCATGTTTGAAAGTAAATTGGTATTCTGGAAAATATTCCAAGAAGCAAAAGAAGATAGTCTGTAAATTATAACTCATAAGAATGTCAAATATTATACCTGAAATCAGTTGTTCCTTCATTACTTCAACTTGCAAAACTAGGTTCAGGAAATACTTAAATCCAGGGGACTCCTGCTAGGCTTTCCCTGTATCTTTCTGACACTGTTCTAGGACACTGATTTCAGGCATTTGTTTCCCAGAGCAAACTATAACTAATATTGGCAAACTTGAGCAGAACTTCTATATGCATTTTTATAACATGTTAGAAAAAACAACCCATAAAACTGTGATTTCAGAGTAAACCACTAAAGATTACATTTAAGTTAAAAAGAAAACTTGTCAGCTGGGTGCCGTGGTACACGCCTGTAATCCTAGCAGCTTGGGAGGCTGAGGCAGGAGGATCATGAGTTCAAAGCCAGCCTCAGCAACAATGTGGCACTAAAGCAACTCAGTGAGACCCTATCTCTAAATAAAATACAAAATAGGGCTGAGGATGTGGCTCAGTGGTGGAGAGCCCCTGAGTTCGATCCCTGGTACTGCCCCCTACCAACCCCCCCCCCCCAAAAAAAAGAAAACTTGTCCTTAAAATGTTAAACAAATAATGATACAGGTGGTACAGAAACATGGTAAAAATCAGGAATATTGCCTGTCAAAGAAGAGAAGACTGGAATGTGGTGGAAGTGAATTGAATAAATGTTCTGAGGGTGGGGACACCTGAATATGTCTTGCTTCCCAAATCATGATGTGGAAAGCCATTATTAGTACAAAGCACCTTAAAAATCAAGTGCTTCTCTAGTAGTAGATGTTACTCTCCCTAAAATGCCAGCAAGTTTATTGTATTGATGTGAAATATAATCATTGGCAGGCTTTTAATCTGTAGGCGAATATAATTGGTAGAAGTATAGACCCTTTCTGAGAGAGGACTTGGGGGAGATTTCTTCATCAACTTGATCATTGCTAATATTAATCAGATTATAAGTACTTTCAAATTATATTATAGACCAAAAATACAATAGTATATTTCCATTGTACTTGGAAATATAGAAGAATACTGAAGAGGAAGAAATAAAATATACTTAAAACACATTTCTAAACTTGTGAATTATTTACTTATAATGGATGAGGACCTAAATAGCATAAGTTGTTATATTCTCAGCCTAAAATCATGATTTTCACAGTGAAAGTACACATATATCTATATTTTATATGTTCATATATACCTATAATGACATAGGAATAACCACAAATAATTAGTTATCTTATATTAGACAAAGGTGCCAAAAACATACATTGGAGAAAAGATAACGTCATCAACAAATGGTGCTGGGAAAACTGGAAATCCATTTGCAACAAAATGAAATTAAACCACTATCTCTCACCATAAGCAAAACTTAACTCAAAGTGGATGAAGGACCTAGGAATTAAACCAGAGACACTGTGCCTATTAGAAGAAAAAGTAGGCCCAAATCTCCATCATGTCAGATTAGGCCCCTACTTCCTTAATAAGAGTCCTATAGCACAAGAATTAAAATCAAGAATTAATAAATGGGATGGATTCAAACTAAAAGCTTCTTCTCATCAAAAGAAACAATTAATGAGGTGAATAGAGAGCCGACAGAATGGGAGCAAATCTTTACCACTTGCACATCAGATAGAGGACTAATCTCTAGTGTATGTAAAGAACTCAAAAAGCTAAACACCAAAATAACAAATAACCCAATCAATAAATGGGCCAAGGAACTGAACAAAGGTCCTAATGAAATTTGTCTAAAATATTACTTATTGGAGAAATTATCTTACAATGTCAGTCAATCACTTCATTACTTTTCAGTTTTTCATTCTGGATATATTTCTGTGTTAATTGTTTGCACAATTTTTTTCCTAATGAGGTTATGTATTTGTTTTTGTTTATTGTTACATATATTAGATACTGAACAAAAATTTTACATTATAAAAATATTTGCTTCTAAAATAAATATCTTCCACTTATTAGTGCTACTATAGACTGAAATTGAAGCTTGAGATGGTAACTTTTAAGAGAAATGAGAATGGAGTAATATACATGAGTTATTTCCAACCATTTCCCTCTTGCCTTTTCCCCTACCGTGAAGTCCAGACCATCATGATGGATTGCAGTTCTTATGTGCTTGGCTGAAAGTAGTTTTATAGATTATGTTATCTAGTTTTAGTTTACATAACCTTCACACAAAGAAGAAGTGAATTAAAAGGATTCTGCAAAGAAACTGGACGACGATATTGATAATACAAGCATAAATAACCAACAAAATTGTTTCTTGTTCCTTGTCTTAGTGCAAACTCTCTCCCAACTCCCTTAGGGAGTAAACAAAATCGAATTGGTTTTTATAGGAACTAGTAAACTTTTTTTTAGTAATATTTAAGAAGACAATTTAAAATATGGAATTTTATCCATTATCATTAAAAATAAACTTCACTCCAAGTATAAACTATAATTGAGATCTTAGCTAATGGTAGTAAATGTCCCCAACATTAGCACATCATTCAAAATATTATTTATGTACTCTTTACACTTTAAAACACTCTGTTTTTGCATGTTTTTAATGTATACAATAGTAAGTAATAAATGAGTATATTTGTTGTAAATAAATCTACATATATGTTGGAAATAAATTTAAATATTTTGTTGAAAGAGGTAGGTTATCAAAAATGCTCATTGAATACTAGTAATGGGTGTGATTCTAGCTATTTGTCTTGCTTTAGTTTCTGAAGAACCTCATGTTCATTTCACATAGATCATATCAGGGATTTAGTTGTTCTGTTTTTGAAAGGTATGACTAATGACATACATTTTACATACAGCTTTCAAAAATCAACTGTCAAGCATCATTTTAACGGATTGAGTATAATTGGGTTTAACTGTCAAACTTCCTGAGGCAGATCTGCATAGCCAGTGAACTCCCTCCAGGAAGATAACCAAAGTTGTTGATATTAGCCCATTATGATCATCTCTTTGCTGTTTTTAATCAGAGGACGCTGGGGTGTCTATACCTCAGGAAAAACCTCAGCAATATATTTGGTCATTTCTTTAAAATAGACCTCCAAACCAGAAAGCTCAGCTGGTGATTCATAGATCTGTATGTTTGAAACATTTAGGAAAAAAGAGAGTTAGGCTTAAAATGAATAAATCATTACACTTTTCATGAATCAAAAGCGACATCTATTATTTTAATGAATTTCACAGTTCATGCATTACAGAGCATTTTCACATTTATGGAATCTACACTCATTTGGCTTCTCTTTTTTGGAAAAAAATAAAATGTATCTGTGGGTCAAGAGAAATGTGGAAATGTTACATTTGATAACTTTCCCTAAAGCTATGTTTATTTGCTGAATAATAATGTCTTATCAGTGTTAGATTTCTACATTTGCCATTCATTTTCCTATGACTGAGCAAATAGCTGGCCAACCTAATGAGCTCCGGAGCAATAGACTTTATACTCATGTTCCTTTGTCACTAAGTCAGTTGCACTAGCAATGACCTCAAAAGAGCAAAGAGATAACCAGATGTCCTGCACACATTGATCAAATTTTACATTTTGTGGGGATAGGAAAAAGAAGAAATGGACGAAGAGATGGCCAAGAAACCCTGCAGTGCTTTTCTTTTTCATGTGCCATTCCCTCTACCTGGAGGGCTCCTCTCCTTTCTTGCCAGTCATGTTGCCTAAAGCTTAAGAAGAATGATATTTGTAGGAACAACTCATAATGCCACAAAGTCAATATGAGACTGATCTCTTCAACTTAAAAGGTTTTGAGATAAAGGATCTGTTTTCAAGGTATTTTTAATTTTACCGAAGAACTATCCTAGTGGGAGTTTTATGGGGAGCAGAAACTCACTAATTCTTTGCTAAATGTTTCAATAAGCTAGTGGATTAATGAAATGAGAACGATTAAGAAAACTCTTATGGCTTATGGCTTGTGTCTCCCTCCTTCATTCAGGTATTGGCATGGCCATAGTATTAAGAGGCTGGACCTTTAAGAGGTGATTTGGCCCTCTGATTCTTCTCTAGTTGATAGAATTAAAGCCCTTATTAAAGAGGCTTTATGCAGAGGCAGGCCACTTTGACCTTGACCTTTTCCCAGATGAAGATGCAGGAAGAAAACCCTCACCAGACCAAACACTACCACCTTGATTTTAGACTCCCCAAATCCAAAGCGTTGAGAAAATAAATTTCTGTTCTTCATAAAATCAAAGTCTTAGGTATTTTGCTGTTATCACTGCAAATAGGAACATCCTGTTTCTATTATCAATTTAGAATTTTTAGTTCAAATATTTAAAATTATTGTTGGTGCTGCTTCTTGATGGTTGATAGCTACAATCAATTAATCTTCAATTGACTTGATTCTCTAAAAAAATGAAAATAACATAGTATTCCATACACCCACATCAGTCATTTATTTCCCAAATATTCCTTCTCACTGTAACAAAATTTAGAGTAATCTTAAAGTTTTTTCACCAAAGATAGAATAAAAAATAATATGGGTTAGAGTTTAAAATTATACATAATGTAATATGGATTAGAGTAACAAACCTTAATACATTTGGATGGAATTTTGTGGAATCATCTGTAGAAGATACTTCTAAAAGCATTCTTAGTGATTTTAATACCTTAATGCTTTAATTGCTGGTTTAAAGATACCAGCTGTATAATAGTAGCTAGGCATATTTATCTTTAAAACACTCTCTTCAAGTTTTCTTATTCAATAAATAAGATTTCTTTAAGATTTCACATTTACAAAAGTCCTTTCAAATATATTCTATTATTTAAATTTTACCACAGTCCTGATTGGTATGTATGATTATTTCCAATTCTTTATTGCCGAAACTGGTTCTTGATTAAGGGATTTGTGTAAGGTACTACAGAATTTTGCAGCACAAACTTTGGATTCAAACTGATGAAAATCCAGCTATATTATATTTAATCTTGGTGGTCATAATCACAAAGGTGATAACTTCTATTCTACAGAAAAACTAACTCAGTGCAAGACATACTTTCATTTTTAAAGGATTTTCCCTTAATCACAAACAGGACAGTGTAAAGTCTCAACTATTTCACACCATTGTCCTCAAAAAAATCAAATAGTCTCTCTATTATTTAAATAGAAATGTATCTGAATTTTCTTATGTGTAAATTATACCTGAATAAGAAAATGAATGTATTTACTAATAACCAATAGTGTTATGAAGCAAAAATCTATTAAATAATCAGTTAATGTCAAATAAAACGAGTTCCAGAAATAAACACACACAGGTATAGCAAACTGATCTTTGATAAAAGAGTGAAGGTAATTCAATGGAGAAAGAATAGTCTTCTCAACAACAAATGGCTTTGGAACAAGTGAACATCCACATGCAAAAAAGGAGGAGGAGAAAAAAAAGAAGAAAAGGAAAAAGAAAGAAAGAGGAGAGAAAAGAAAATGAATCTAGACATAGACTTTGAACCCTTCTCAAGAATTAACTAATAAAAAATTGTTGGCTTAAATTTAAAACTATAAGACTCCTAGAAGATAACATAGGAGAAAATCTAGGCAACCTTTACTTTGACAACAGTTTTCTATATAGCACGCCCAAAGCACAACCATGAAAGACAAAACTGAATGAAATCCATTTTTTCTATAAATCTAAAATTGTTTTAAAAAATAAAGTTTATTAATTAAAATATATTCTTAAAACCACATATTACATATTAAACAGAAAAAATTTAAAAAGGATTTCATGTTCAAATAATTTGAGGAAAGTAGATATATTACCAGAAACAAAGGAAGGAAATCAATTTGATAGAAGATCTGCTTGGTCCATTTTTTTCCCCTCTTTTGATAAGAAAGCTAGTCTCATGATTATTCAAGATTAGAAAACGCATATAAAAATTCATTTCTTGATCTCTCCCAAGGGAATACAAGAAAGATATCAGAACTGTAAGATATTAAATAAATCGTTCTTTAAAAACCCAAATCATAAGTCAATTCTAAAATAAATGTAGAATATTCTTATAAAATTGTAGTTTCAATGGTCTTAAAGACATTATACTCAGATTCTGCAGTTTAATTTAGTATTTGCTAACCCAGTTTAAATAAGTAGATTTTGATTTATTAAATATATCATAAACATAATGAGAAAATTTTCTGCACAATTAATTTTTAAATTAGCCTTTTCCTCATGCCCATTTTCCCCATAATTTAGCTTTTGAGATTAGAAGGATGATTGTCAGGATGTTTTAGTATGCAGTGTTTATCAATCCTTCCTTAAAACTCTGGTCCTGAAATATAACACTTATAGAGGAAAATCAGCTAGACAATCATCCAAGGTTTTTCCCACCATAATACTGCAGGAGATCTGTAAAACTCTAAATAAAAACATTTCAGGAATTTCAAGTCAATGAATGTATTTTGAGTTCCCAACAGGCCCAAGATCAATTCCATAACCTGTCTTGCTAGTTAAATTATAATGGAATAACTTAATGGAGTAACTGTGTTACATCACATATAAAAATAAAGATCAACCTCCAATATCCACTTGATTGTGTTAGTCCTCTTTGGAACTTTAGTCTCTTAGTTTTTCAGTGTCTCTGTAGTCTTTGCATGACTCTATCTTAGATCTTTCTTTTGGTGGCTCCAATTTTTGGTTTATACTTTCCCTGAAAGTTTGATTAGATGGCTTTTCTCTGTCCTCATAGCCTGGCCGCAGCCAGCTTCTGGCAGTTCTTCATCATTGCTTCAGCCTTATTTCTCTTCTTGGGGCGTGGGTTAAGGAACCATTAACTCCAGAATCCACAGACAATGTAGAAATTCATCTATTCTCCAGTTAGGTACTACTATAGTAAATTGTAGCAACTCTAATTTCCAAGCCAAGTACCAATGCACTCAAACTTAAAGTCTGTTCACAGTCCTTGAACTCTGCCAAGACAAGTACAGATTATCACAAGGAATATTAGTAAATGAAGTTTTTACCACAGTAGTGGGGAAGACACCATGGGACACAAGGAATAGGATCCTCTCTGGAGTTATGTAGGCAGGGCCCAGTTTGGTAATTTGGTCAAATTCCTATTGCTTAGGATGACATTTAAAATCATATAAAGATGAAAACATGCCCAATGTTAGTTATCATCAGGGAAATCTAAATGAAAACCACAATGAGATTCTACTTCATACCCATTAGGGTGGCTATTATAAACAATACATAAAAACCTATATGGAGAAATTAGAGCCCTTGTGCAACTTACTGCTTATATGAATGCAAAATGGTGTAATATCTATGGAAAACACGATTTGGTTCCACAAAAAAATTAAAGGTTGACTTATATGTTTCAGTAATTCTACTTCTGGGTATGCCAAGGAACCAACAGCAGGGACATAAACAGGTGTCTGTGCTGTTTATATCTCCATAGTAACATTATTCACAATAGGTGAAAGATAAAACACTCAAATTTCTGTTGACAGTTGAATGAATAAAGTAATGTAGTACATATCTATCATGATATACTATATATGTATGTATTTGTAGTACATACATAGTCTTAAAAAGGAAAGAGATTTTGCAACACACTACAACACAATGTATCTTGCATTCTACTAGGTAAAATAAACCAGACACAAAAGAAAAATATTGTGAGATATGATTTCACTTATATGAAGTGCCTAGAGTAGTTCAACTCATACAGAGCTGAGTGGTGGTTGCCAGGGTCTGAGGGTAGGAAAAATGGGGAGTTATTGTTTGATGGTTATGGAGTTTTCAGTTTGGGCAGATGAAAATTTCTGTAGATGGATGATGGTGATAGCTTCATAACATTGAAAAAGTATTTAATTCCACTGAATGGGGTACATCAAAATGGTTAGGATTGTAAATTTTACTTTATTGCAAAAATATGAAATAAAAAATTTAAAATCAATAAAAATACAACTAATGTCCAAAGAGATTTACAGATTAAACTCCTTGTTTTATCAGGGCAGAAACTGAAACCATGGCAGATTAAGCTTCTGAGTAAAGAAAACAACCAGTTTACATGACACAGCTGCAACTAGAATTCTATGTTCCTGGAGACTCCCAAGCCAGGATCTTTCCATCATCCCAGAAGTCTTTCTCCTTCCTGTTAAGCAGCCTATTTCACTCAGCCACTTTGATTCTTAACTTTCTTGAAAAGCTCCAGGATGCTCCTAAATCCAAGAGTCTGCATAACTAAAGCCCCTCTGGTGATAGCTGGTGTTTTGAAGGAGGGGGGTGATGACTAATATTCCCAGACACACTGATACAGTTTGACAGCTGGAATAAGGTGTCTTGCCCTGACATGCCAACTTAATGAAAGGACCAGATGTTAAATAAGCATTTTATTTCAGTGGTCTGATCCCTTCCCATCCTGTTAATTCCATGTTAAATCAGATGTCCAAAGTTGTGCAAGACTTTCTGATGAAGGGTGACCACAGTAGGCTTAAGACCCTGATATGTGAATCCTAGCACCTGCAGTCGCCCCCATAGGGCTACCCTTTCCCATCCTACCTTGGGTGAAACTGCTTTGACACCAGTTCTCTTTTGAGGCTCTTACCAAACATACAGAACTGGTATGTGACAACAGTGACCTTCTGCAAGCATCCCTCTTTGGTCAATTTTCTTGTAGTTTCAGGCATTTTACTCATAGTTAAAATTTTGCAGCATAGAGTCTTTACCTGATTATTACTCATCAGTAATAACATTCAGTAAAATCTTCCTTGTTTAGGAACCAGGCATCATATAAACTTATTTACTCATATTGTCTCTAATTCTAACATCAGTCTTGTATTGTAGACAAGATTAGTTTCCTTTTTGAAGACGGAGAAACAGACACTCAGATTTAAACTGGTTTTATCTAAGTCCTTATAGACAACTACTCTGTCCTTAGGTTCTAACCTCTCACATACCCTATTCATGGTTGGCTTTTACACAGTCCCAGATCATCATTTAAAACTTCTCTGTCTATACCAGTGCTTCTTAAATTTAATCTGCATGGGAATCATCTATCTTTTTAAAATGCAGATTTTGATGTACTAAGCCTGAAGTGGAACCTCAGCCTCTGCATTTCTAACAGTCTCCCAGATGTTGTCAATGCTTCTGATCTCCAGACCACAATGTAGAAGCAAGGTGCAAGAACTGTGCTTCCCAAAATGATCTTCTTTAGATGTATGTGGCTATAAAGCACTGGAGATGTACTAGTCTTAACTAGATGAAAATTTAAATTTGCATGTGTGGTTCATATTAACTTTCTATTGGACAGTGCTGCCCTATAGAATCTTCCTGGATCTTCTCCACCTATTTACATTCATCACACATTGCCTTCTTTGCTAAAGGGCACATAAGGAGAACTTGCTATTTAATCCAGGAAGCCCTTAAAATTCCAAGCTTATATTTCATTATGCATTGTTTAAGATTATGCTTTTTCTTAGTATCTGTACCTGTAGGAAAGTACCTACCTTCTAATAGATTCTCAGTGATTATCACTGAATAAAATTTGTAGTATATAAAATTTGAAGTATAGAAGGCCATCTACTATGGCCTTCTATACTTCAGAGTATTTAATGCAATGCATTTTATTTATTTTCATTTTTGCAGCACTGGGGATTAAACATAGGGATGCTTTACCACTGAGCTATATCCCCAGTCCTTCTTATTTTTTTTATTTTAAGACAGGGTCTTGCTAAGTTGCTGAGAGTCTTGCTAAACTACTGAGGCAGGTCTTGAACTTGGGATATTCCTGTCTTAGTCACTCAAGTAGCTAGGGATCACAGGCATGTGCCACAGCACCCAGCAGCACAATGCATTTTAAAGAGGAGGTCATAGAAAAAGGTCTGGGTCAGTCTCAGCCAATCTCAGTGCATTGCTCATAGTGTTCATGGATGGCCTGACCTGCTGTCCTCTTTGCTAAGAGAATTCTCAATAACTTTTTGTGTAATATAAACCTAATCAAAACATAATTATAAAGACAAATTACTGTAAAAAAAGCCATCATCTAATGCATCCCAAAAAAGAGATTTGGGGATTATCTGCACCACTGGTTTCCTCCTTTAGGATAATTAAAAGTTGATTGAAAAAGAATTGCTTAAAAATAAAGGAGGTGACTGCCCCCCATCAGTACCATTGTCATGATTGAAATGAAGAATTTGAGAAAGTCCTTGGCGATCAAGTAAGGGGTACACACAAAAGTATGTCAAACAGGATTTAAGAAGCATTTATTCATCTTTGGTTTGAGGTTCAAGGATCATCATGTCCTAGTATTTACTGCAGTTCCTGGTACAAATTCACTCATTTATTCATATACACACTGACTGACTCACTAACAACTTCTCTCCCACTTAACTCACAGGCTTATACTTTCAATAAGCAACCTTCTGGGGATCTGCAATAAGCTGGGTACTGGTGAGTTCAGGTCTCATAAGGGTGCCCAAAGCAAAGGGTGGAAAAATTTAACCTCTTAAATAAACAGGAGTTTCTAGATCATCCATTTTCCTTGACAACATCTAAGCCAAATCTGGAGGTTTGTTTTATTTTTCTGACAAATCATTCATGTATCAGTATCATTATATAGAGAATTTCAATGGGATTTCAAACACATTTAGTCTTGAAGTTGTTCAAAGAGCTTAAAATTATTATTTTTTTCAGTCTGTGATTTAAAACAGAATGATTCCTACTGTTTGTCTCACAAAGCAACATTATAGAATAGTCCCTTCGAATTTATTATGTGGACTGTGTGTGAAGCTCAGTGGTAGAACACTTGCTTAGCAAATGCACAGGGCCTTGAGTTTGATCCCAGCAAACACACACACACACACACACACACACACACACACACACACACACACACAAATTGCTTAAGCAATTTTTAATTTTAATTAAGTTTGAAATTTCAGGTTCATTTTATTTTGAGGACAAGCCTGGCTCCTGTCAGTAGCATCTTAACAGCTTCCTTACATTACTCTCCAAGAGCTACCTCCAAGAGCTAAAGAGTTTTATGCAAGGCAAGGGCAGATAAATAGTCAAAAATCCAACTCCAAGGACTCAGGCCCCTCATTTACATGGGTCTACCTACTGTGTCTTACAGATGGAAAAGTCTAACTAATCATGATGATCTGGAAGCACATTTTATTTTTTTAACTAAAGAAAACTCTCCATTGGAACTTTATCATGTTTAAGTAGATGAAAAGATACTTTATAAACCCATTTTGAATTTGAAAACGTGTTTATTTGCATGTGCTATATGTAGAGATCAATGGATCTTGCTGGAATCATTTATCCCCAACTAGAAGAAAGTTCCTAGGAAAGGGACTTGTCTTTTTCAGCCTTGTATTCCCAAAAGTGTGCTCAATAGTTTTCTAAAATGAAATGGTATCTGTACGGCAGAAGTTAGGCATGACAGAAGGGAGAGGCATCCTCATTTCTAAGTCTCATTTCATCACTGTCCTCAGAATGAATTCAACATTCCTTATTTTCTGAGAAAGAAATAATCTATTTGATATCCCAATGTAATCATATCCTCTGAGAAAAATGATTCTGTTCATTTTTCAGGAGTCACACATGGCTGTGCATTTAAGGAGCTTCCTGTAGCCAAGCTCCACACATGACAGTCATTAATCTAGTGATGACATTGGAACAGGACAAAATTAATTTCTTGCCCTGAGATATATGAAGATTTAAAAAACATAAAAATCTATTATTTGGACAGTGTTGAGCTCTGACCTACTTAAGAAACTAATGCAACTGGGATGTTCATTCATTAATTAAAATTCTTTTAGCTTGCATTTTATATTAATTGTGTATTTTATATTCACATTATGCATTCCTGATTATAGGCTGTATGCCCATAGCACTAATATTGGTAATTAAAGATCTGTCAGCAGCCTGCTTTTTAGCAACATGGTTTTGAATCCTAGGTAGCTGAAACCTGGCACCTAATTTGTCATCTATGTTTGAATTTTCTTTTTTTCTTCCAAAAAATTTAATCAGAATTAGTTCATTTTGGCTAAAAAGCAACAAAGCAAATATTTCAGGGTTTTCCATTAGCTTTGAGACTAGTGGATAGATTTTGAATTCTGATTTAAAAGATGAACATTTTGTTATTTATGCATATGAATCAAATTCCCTTTAGTATTCAAAAAATAAAAATTATTTTTTAGTTTACATCAGTTTTTAAGCATTGTGTTCTATTATATATGTATTCTTATTTTTCTTTGCTTTCTTCTCTTCCACTCTCTCCTTCTCCTCTTCCCTTTCTCCTTCTCCTCTTCCCTCCTTCTCCCCCTCCTCCTTCTTACCTTAATTCACCAGTAAACTTCAAAGATTATTTCAGAGTTGAAGTCTAGAGGAAAACTGGAGTCATAGGTGATCAGAAGCGGACACAGTATTGTTTAGGAGACTAGCAATGGATTAGAATCTTAGAGCAATGTTCTTGCCAGGAATCAATTGTTTACAAGAGAATGGGAGACTCCAGAGATCAGACTTGCAGTTGGGAGATCAAAGAATCTAGCAGTTTGACATTAGAATGTTCTTTTGAGGACTTTTAAACAAAATCATTGTATTTTAAAAGAAGGGCAACAAAGAGATTTATGTACTCGCTTAAATAGGGTTTAACAAGTAGTTCCTGATTCCTTCCTAGGTCAATTTTATGATAACAGAATACACGGAGAAATTGAAGAACTTTATGTGTTGTAATAATTTTATTAAGTGAGGTAGTTTTCAATGTAATTCAACAAATGTTTAATGAATACTTTCTGCAGAGTAGGGCTGATACAGCCGTAAACTCCAACCCTTCTCACAGAGTTCTGCCATGTGCAGATGGGCTAGACTAGGTACATTGGAGCCTAACACATCACCAAGAGAGGTTGGAAGGCCACCGGGGTGCATGCATGGTGATAGGCAGTCTGACCGAGAGGGTTAAGAATTCCAGAGATGCTCAACAGCTACAAGAGGTCAACAAGACAAGCCTGAGGATCCCATTTCTATGTCTCTATAGGTCAAGGCTGAGGATGCTCAGCCAAAATATGGAGTTTGTCTTCTTTAAACTCTTAGGATCTAACTTGAGCTTTTCTACCCATAACATTCCAATCTCTCCTTTGAAATTATTAGACCCACATGACATCATGTGCATTTCATGCCAGTCTTGCCTGAGTTAGGAAGAATTAAAGAGGTCATGTTGACATCTAAGGTGTTACATTCTCTGACTTGAATCTCAAATAACAGTTTCTTCTTGTTCTAGTACAACCTCTTCAAACTATATCATCTCCACAAGTGTCCCCTTATCTGGATTGGATATCTATGTCAGGATTTATCAGCCAGGCTATCTCATCCCTCTAGAGATGAGATCAGTCTCTATCTTACTTACCCAAGACTGGCAGAGTTCCCTGGTGGCAGTTGTCTGAGTTCTTCAAATAGCAACTGCTTCTATTTCCTCATAAAGTCATTTCATCCAGCCATAAAAATACCCACTACATTCTGAGCCTTGTAGAAAGATCACAGGCTTTGGATTGATTCAGATTTGACCACCAAATACCAATAGAGGTCTGGTTCAAACTACAAGCTCTGCCAAAGCTCTTTCTACCATAATTAGTCATTGCATTTCTGGTTTTATCACAAGATCCCATAAAAGCTATAGGAGGATGATTTTCTTTTTTTCCCCCCAACATTTATCCCTATTTTATTTTATTTTTTAAATACATGACATCAGTGAAATGCATTACAATCCTTATTACACATATAGAGCACAATTTTTTCGTATCTCTGTATTTAAAGTATGTTCATGCCAACTTATGCCATTATACATGTACTCTTTTTTTGCATTACAATTCTTAATACACATATATACCACAATTTTTCATATCTCTGTTTGTATATAAGGTATGTTGGCCCAAAATTCAAATCTTCATACATGTATTTTGTATAATGATGACCATCACATTCCACCATCCTTGTTAATCCCCTTACCCCTCCCTTTCCCTCCTACCCCTCTTCCCTATCTAGAATTAATCTAATCTTCCCATGCTCTCCCTCCCTACCCCACTATGAGTCACCCCCCTTATATCAGATAAAATATTTGGCATTTGTTTTTTTTGGGATTGGCTAACTTCACTTAGCATTATCTTCTCCAATGCCAGGAGGATGATTTTCTAAAACCATAAACTTTGGGGTTTATTTATTTTTTTAATCAGAAATTATTAAAACATTTAGATTACTTTTGAAAATCATTCATTTTGTAAAAATTATAATAAAATGTATGTAATATAAAATTTACTCTTTTAAGAGTATGTTCAGTGGTATTAAATATATTCTTATTATTGTTCTGTCATCACCACTACATTTTTCCAGAAATGTTTTATTTTTGCAAACTGAAACACTACCCGCTAAATGCTACTCATTAAACTCTCCATTCCCCAATCCTTCCAGTCCCTGGCAACCACCATCTACTTCTGCCTCTATGGATTTGACTACGCTAGGTACCTCATGTGAGAGGAATCACACATTTGTCCTCTATGACTAGCTTATTTCACTTAGCATGAAGTCTTGGAGTTTCATCCACATTTCAGCATGTGTCAAGTATTTTTTAATTTGCTTTCCCTTTGAAAGATGAATAGAATTCCATTGTCTGTAAATACTTTGCTTTGTTTATCAATTCATCTGTGGATGGATGCTTGAGTTGCTTCTACCTTTTAGCTATTGTGCATAAATGCTGCTATGAACATGGTGGGTATCAGTCCACGTCCCTACTTTCAGTTCTCTGATGTAGGTACTCAGAGGTGGAATTTCTGTATCATATGGTAATTTTATTTTAAACTTTCTAAGAAATTTTCCATATCCTCCTAAACCTAACATTGACCAATAGCATCTTGTTATATGTACTTATGAGATAAGAGTAAAATGGACTTGAGTGCATGCATAATGAATGGGACTGTGAAGGAATGTTATTTCATCATTACTGAAAGAGAGTTTAAGTGTGTTGATATTAGGGCAAAGTAAAGTACAGCCAATTATGGAGTTAAAAAAAACTTATCCAATAAGACCTGAATATGTGGATTATACAGAGAATATGTCAACTGAGGCTATTCATTAAATGACTTTCACATTGTCTCATTGGCATAACATGGCATTTTAGATAAGGGTAATTATAAGTTGAAAATAAGTGGATCACTAGGTTTAAGTGAGGCAGTTTAAATTATAATGAAAGCAGAGTTTGAAATCCTATTGTTAAAAAGGAAATTGTTGATACATAAAAAGCTATCCCCATTTTAGTTATACTAAGTCTTTCTAAAAACATACTGAAAATCTTCAATCTAAGATAAATGATATATGCATATCTAGGTGAAATCCATTTTAAACAAATGACTTATTGTGTACCCTAGAGAATAGGATCACGTAGGGGAACTCCATATGAAGTTACAGTTTATTACAGAATAATAAATCGGCTATTTGGAAAACTCATGTTGTATTAGCATGGCATGGTGTTTTAGCAATTACAAAATGGTCAGATTTTAAATTCCAGGGATTTAATCATACCCTAAAACGCTCTTTTAAAAATTGTTGCTAAATTGCTTTGATAAAACAAACACAGATTCTACTGGTTTTCTACAAATTGTGCTGAAATTTGCCATTAGAAGAAGAGCCAATATACCATTCAAGGGCTATTCAGTGGTATTTACCTCTTAGATTGTAACTGAGTTGGAAATCAGATACTCTTCCAGGTATTAACTGACTAAAGTCCAAGGACTGTCAGTGAATCATTATACAATGTATGAATTGATAGTTTATTCTAAGCTATGATTTATTAAGCTGATGGCTATTGTTGTTATTAAGATTGATTGTAAATGGAAACAGCATGCATTTAGCATAGAAAGCTGAAAAAGTCTTATTTGCTTAAATTGTTTTATTTTAAGGCTAATTGCTGATGTTTTCATCATCCTCGTGATGCACAAAAAGCCCCAAATGAAAGAGCTAAATCATCAACTTATATCAATTTAAAACTGTTTTACTAGAGTCCATGGTTTAGGTCATGAACCCACAAAGGTAAGGTATACTAGGAATCTCTACAACACACATGTTGTTGTTCACTACTCCTCTAATGTGTTCCTATATTTTTAGTTTAGAGAATTATCAAGTCTCTTCTCACTTAGTCTTATAACCTTTATTGTACTGTATGGTGGGAATAGAAGCAGGAATTGGTGAAATACAGATAAATAAGCTTCTGTCTTTGCCCTTAAGAATCTCAAAATGTAGTTAGGCAGAGTCTTGTAGTTGGATGAATCTTGATGGCTATTAGTTGATGGATTTGAACTATGACGTACCTTGCTGACAGAAAAATAAGGGTCTGAGTAATGCAATTTGTTCTCAAATTTTCTTCAAGAACCTGACTATTAATCATTTTGTCTTTGCCACCTGACTCCAGCCTCTAGGGCATCCTGGCACATACATCAAGAAGTTCATGATCTTTTTCTTCCCTGATTGACATCAATAGCTTTTCTTGCTAAGCCAGTTTTCTCAATAGTTCTTTTTTTTTTTTAACTTCTACTCCCAGAGATTTGAACATTTTAACCTATTTATAAGGCCCCATTGGAACTTAGTCCTCCCTGGAACTATTACACCATAAGAAGACAGTCTGGTTTGATGTTTGTGAATGTTCCCTAGGGACATCCATTAAAAGAGAGACAAGGGCAAAATTCAGATTAAAACTGTTCTCAAATGTCTGTAAGGAAAGATCTCATGACTGTGCTCTTAGACTCCATCTCAAATTATTTTAGTCCCATCTAATTATCTTCATGTCTCTTTGTTCATTTATCTTCTCATTAGCCCAATATTTTATTATAATTATTTGCCTGTGTATCGGTCACTCACTCAAGTGACCAAAATCCTCAAGTGTAGAAACAGTTGTGGTATCATGTGATATGGAAGTAGTTTTAACTTTGTCATAATTTCCATTAGAAACTTCCCCTGTTTGATATGAATATAACTGGTGTTTTCTCAGTCTAATCTAAGTAGAGACATCAATGGGACACTTTGCTGATTTTTAAAATTGACTTGTTACCTAACACCACACACACACACACACACACACACACCAAAAACAAAACAAAAAACTTCACTTGAAATGAAGAGCTTCAAGACGAATATCTTTGCTCCTAATATATGCTGTTACAGTCTGGATAGGTGGTGTCTCCCAAAAGCTGATGTGTGAGACAATGCAAGAACATTTGGAGGCAAAATGATTAGATTATGAGAGTTACAACTTAATCAGTGGATGAATCCACTGATAGGGATTAAAAAGGTGGTCACTATAGGCAGGTAGGGTGTGGCTGGAAGAGGTAGGTAATTGGGGGCCACGCCTTTGGGGTATATATTTTGTCCCTGGTGAGAACTCTGTTCTGCTTTATGATTGCTGTGTCCTGAGATGTTTTCTTCCTCCCCACCTTTCTGCCATGATATTCTCCCATAGCTCAGGCTCAGAACAATGGAGGCAGCTATCTGTGGGCTGAGCCCTCTGAAACTGTGTGTACCAAATAAAGTTCTCCTCCTCTAGAATTGTTCTTGTCAGGTGCTTTGATCACAGCAATGAAAGAGAATAAAACATACCCCATAACAAAACTTTCAGACAGAAATTCTGGAAGTATGGCAAAGGAGCTGGATGTATTTCTCTCCTTGATAAAACACTGAGGAATATTCCTGGTTTGCCATGATGTAAGAATCTTTCTGGGTGTGAAATCTATAAGGGGAACTTACAATTGTAGGAATTTCAATTTTAAAAAGGCACCCAGTAGTTTCTTTTCCAATTTCCTTTAAGAAACAGCCGCATCTGGACCCTGTTGTACCTGGTTTTATTTCTAGTGTCCCGACACAAACAGAGCCTATTTCTGTCCTCATGAATTTATTTGAAAAGCAGAAATTAAGGTAACATGGCATCCCAGCCTTAAAACCTTTCACATGTTTCATGAACTCCCTCTGCACTATTTATACTTGTGGCACTAGAACTAGGTCCTTTTCTTTATGGAGTTCAGAGAATTCAGAAGAATACCTCAAACTCTTAGCTTGAAATCGAACGAGCAGTTTGAGGATCTCAGCAATGCCCTTAAAAGACCCACACAAAAAGATGATTAAGCTGTATTTTTCTTTGCCACCTCTATTTTTATTAGTTACTTAATAACAGTGTTTATAGATTTCTTTATTAATAAATAAAAACTTCATCCTCAGGAGCTTAGGTGAGGTGATTGGTTCTAGTCTCCTCATTAAGCTCTTGGAAGGCACTATGGACCATTAAGCATAAATTCCAGAGCCTGCCAACAATAACCATTTTCCACAAGAAGGCCATCTGAAGGAGGAATTTAGGTCAAGAGTAACAAAGTTTAAAGAAGCAGTACACAGTGACTAGCAAAAATACCACTTAATATTTGAATAAAAATTATTATTATCATTTAATAAAATGTCTGATTTCTCCTGGCTATGCCATTTAATAGGCATATGACCTTTGATGAGACACTTAGGCTCTTATACATTTTTCTAATGTATAAAATGGGGAGATGATGTTCATTTTATAGAACAGATAGAGAGACCCAGAATATTTCAAAGCTTGTGTCTGAATATCTTCCTTCAAGTCCCATGGAACAGAAGGGGGAAGGTTCATGTTATCATTTTCCCTTTCACCTTTTCTCTTTTGGGCCAAACTTGGATTGAAGAAAGAAAAATGTTGCTAGTACCTTTCATTTTCAATTCAGTCAGAATTCTACTAGGCTTCTCCTGGTAAGTGAGTGACATGTGCAGCTCAGATGATAGAAGACGGGACATGGAGAGACAGAATAATTGTCAGCCCCCAATGATCATTTATATTGTTGCATCACAAAAGAGTATAAGGGTTCAACTCAATTAACCATTTTCCCCCCTCATGTTTCAAAAAGCAATCTTTTTCTCCCTGATGCGGTCAGCAGACCTTGATTTCTGTTGCTAGGAAACCTGAAAGGCACGTTTAGTCCTCATGGAAACCATGTTTAATGTAACCACTTTGACCAATTCATTATTGGCTGTTTGGCTCGATGCCAACTCAGTGAAGGCTCACTTCAAACCCTTACCAGGTAAATCTAGTAGTGGCAAATGGTGGCAGCCCTAGGGGCATTGTGGAAGAGCCTCAGGGGCCTCCTGTGGGTGGGAGAGGGTGGGAGGCAGAGGGTAATATCCCTCCTGCCCTTCAACCAAAGTAACCCCTCTTTGATCTGCTTGAATGTTAGGCTCCCTTTGAAGAAAATATTTCATGGGGGCAGAAGGGAGTTGGGTGGGTTTAAAAAAAAAAAAGAGTTTGAAAATCATTGACCTAATCTGACACAAAAGAAAACTGAATCTCTGAGAAATGACTTGCCAAGAGTCAGGCAGCTTATAAATACCAAGCCTGGGGATTAAACAAGGGCTTCTGACTCTAAACCTCTTTCCACTATCCCACGCTTCCTGTCGCTTCTCATCCTGTTTTACCTGGTTCTTCCTCTAAACCTGATCTAGTTCTCCATGACCAGACCATGCCCAAGAGTCAACAAAGCCCAACAGCTCCTGGAGAGGGTGAACCTCAGCTGGTATACATGTATTTATGATCTTTTTTTCTGAAGATGCTGAGATCTGAAATACCTGGAAGTCATTTTTTAAACTATAGAGTACCATAGTTTAAATCTCACTAAATTGTTTTCCTCTAGACTCAGACCTGTGTGTTCTGTGTGATTCCCGATCCAAAATTTCAAACTTTTAGGAAGAAGTGATCCACCAATAAAAGAAGTTAGGAGACAAATAAATAGCATATTTAGAGTTCCTAAAACTCCTAACACAAAATTCTGGTACATTACAAAATAAAGATTTTTTTAAGAACTTAAAGATATTTTTTAAAATTTACTTTTTAGTTTTAGGTGGACACAATATCTTTATTTTATTTTTATGTGGTGCTGAGGATCGAACTCAGTGCCCCATGTATGCTTAGGCAAGCGCTCTACCACTGAGCCACAACCCCAAGATATTTTTTAAAAAACATGAAAAGAATAAGAAATCTTAAAATTAGGCAAATTAAAACAGCAGATTAAATAATTACCAAGTACAATTTTGAGAAAAAATATCCATTAAACGAAAAAATTAAATCAGCAGATTAAATAACAAAGTCAGAATTGAAGAGAGAATCTGTGAATGGCAAAATATATCTGAATATATTGTATTACACAGAATGGATTACTGAGAAACACAGGGGTTTAGAGGCATGGAGGATGGAACAAACATCACCAATATGTGTCTAAAAGGAACAGAAAAAAAGAAATGATACTGATACTGAGAGATGGGAAACAGTCAAAGAGAAAAGAGTTTGAAATTTTTGAAAATTTAGGAAACTCATAAATTCTCATATTCACATAATAAAATGTGTGCTGACTATGATAACAATAAATATCTAGACATGATAAGTGATAAGCATATATATATATATGCTTTATATATAACATATAAAATATATATCCAGTTGAGTCCTTCATTCAAGTTAAATGCCAAATTTATACTTAAAAAAAAATAGAAAATCAGGCCAGCTGATGTGGCGCATGCCTGAAATCCCAGTGACTCAAGAGGCTGAGGCTCAAGTTCAAAACCAGTCTCAGCAATTTAGAGGCCCTAAGCAACTGAGTGAGAACCTGTCTCAAAATAAAACAACAACAAAAATAGCTAGAGATGTGGTTCAGTGGTTATATGCCCCTGGGTTCAATCCCTGGTAACATAAATAAATAAACAAACCAACAAATAAATAAAATCCAGAATGCATAAGATGCAAGAAAAATTTACTAGACAAAATGTTAGTGAATACCTGAGTAAATTGACTTCAATACTAGTAATAATGAGTGGCGCAGGCACTGTAGAACTAAATAAAGCGTACTTCTGAAAAGAGATTATAATAGTATCATACAAAAAGGTGAAGGAAAAATTGAAGATAAAGAATTTAGGGGTCTGGGGTTGTGGCTCAGTGGCAGAGCGTTTGCCTAACATTTGTGAGGCACTGGGTTTGATCCCCAGCACCACATAAAAAAACTAAATAAACAAAATAAAGGTAACTAAAAAAAAGAATTTAGGGCTGGGGTTGTGACTTAGCATGTGTGAGGCACTGAGTTTGATTCTCAGCTCTGCATATAAATAAATAAATGAACTAAAGGCCCATCAACAACTAAAAAAAAAAAAAAAGAATTTAAAGTTTCTTGAGTTTCTTGATGCTTTATGCTTATTTTGTTCAAGAGGAAGGTAGAGTCCTTAGCTATTAATAAATTGTTGAGAATGTGTGCTTATATTTTAATTCTGGCACCCCAATGTAGAAATATGAATATAACTTATAATTAAATGGAAGAAAACAAAATTATAAAGATCTTATTGTAAAGACTATAGAGAACACGAGTGATCAATTATTGGGCAGAATCATGAAGCTAAAAAATAATTTACAAGTAGAAAAAGCATAAACTAAAATGGAAAATATATCTCAATATATTCAGATTTATACTAATTATAAACAGTTTGAACCCAGTGCCTCACCAGTTACGAAAGATATTAAAATTGAATTTTAATACATTTTGCCATGTTAATTACACAAAACTCACTTAGAACACAAATAAGTTGAAGGTAAAGGATTAAAAACTAAGACAAATAAGTTGAATGTAAAGGACAGAAAACTAATAAAGCAAAAACTATCAGATGAAAGTTAAATGAAAAGGCACTATTAGAGATATAGAGCATCAATATGTAATACTTCAGGGGGTAATTCACTAGGAGCATATAACAATTTAAAAATTCTAGGCCCTTATAAAATAGAATTCCAACATTCAAAGCAGAAATTGACAGAATTACATGGAGAAATGGACTATACACAATCATAATGTGTATTGATCATACATAATCATAAAGATTTAAGCTAATTCATAGATCAAGAAAACAAAAAAACATCATAACTATATATGAGGTTTAATAACATAATAATGTGGATCTCATAGAAAAATATAGAATGATGTAGCAAATTTTTGAAGGGTGTATATTCTATTCAAACACAAATGGGCCACTGATAATAATTGCCAATGTAATTAGTCATTTAAAAAATTAGTCATATACCAAAGAAACAATACAGAATATATTCTCTGACTTCAGATGCTATACAATTTAAAATCAACCAAAATTGACCCCAAATTTTGCATATTTTGGACATTTAAAAACATTCATAAACCAAAAGGAAACACTAGTGGTAATAGGTAAAAGGATGGAAATATCCCATATCCTATTTCCTGGAATCTGGGACTACATTAGGTTACACAGTAAAGGGGAATTAAGGTAGCAAATGGAATAAGTGTTACCAATGATCAGACCTTGAATAAGAAGATCAATCTAGATTACCCAAGTAGGCCCAATGCAATCAAAATAGTCCTTAGAAGTCTATGAGAAGTCTGAGTGATCATTGTGCAGAGGGCCTCTGGAAGCTGGAGAAGACCGAGGACCTGGGTTCTTCCCCAGACTCCTGCCAGGACCAGCCCTACTAACTCCTCCATGTTAGCCCAGTAACTCCAATGCTGGACTTCATATCTACAGAACTATAAGGTATTTTGGCCAATAAGAGTCAAGAAAATCCAGAAGAAAGAAAATTAGAGAAGGGAAAAGAGAAAATTTATTTATAATAAAACTATAAAATTATCATAATTTAAAAAGTAAGGTAATGGTTCAGAGAGAGAAAAAATAGATCAATGAGAAAACCTAGAAACAGATCCACGAACATAAGGAAACATGGAATATGACAGGCAGTGTCATAAATCAGTGGGAAGAGGGCAGGCTCTTCAACAGATGGTGTGGGATAATTGATTATCCTCATGGGAAACAGATGCAAGTAAATCCCTATTTCAAGACTCAGAAGTTCACATTCTCAGGTAGGTTAAAGACTGAAATTAAAAAAAAAAAAAAATTCTTTTGTACTAAAGCATGGAGGAGTCTTCAGAATACAGCACCAATGAAAATTTTTTTTCTAAAAATCACAAAATGGAGAAAAAAATTAATAAATTAAACTACATTAAAAAGTAAACTTAAGTATATTAGCAGTAAATTTAACTATGTTAAAAATTGAAAGACAGCATAAACAAAGTGAAAAGGAAAGTCATAGACTGGGGGAAAACTACCAAATTTATTTTAAAAAAATCCCTACAAATAGAAATTTAGGCAGAGAATAAGAACAGGCAATTTAAAAAGAAAGAAGTCCAGATGAAAAATAGCATCTAAAAATATGCTACTTTGTTAGACTTTGAAACCATTGAACCAGCAAAAGATAATTAATCTGATGATACCAAGTTTTGGTGAAAATGTCAGGCATTGCTGGTAGGCTTAAAAATTAGTACGACTTTCTTGGAGAGCATTTGCAAGTATTGTACTTGGTAAAGTTTAAAATTTGGTAAAGTTGGAGAAAAATGCATACCTCTGAATAGGATACTGAGTTTAAAGAATTCTTATTTTATTTAGAAGAATATTAAATAATCTTTAATCTACATTAATCAATATTCACATTGATAAATTTCAAACATGGCAGGTGAAGTGCAAAAAGTAAATTGTAAAAAGATAGTTAAAAATATTTTTTATGTAAATTTAAAAATCATGCATGAGCATATCCATATGTGCATAAACACATATTTGAATAAAATCATCCATGGTAAAGTATGAAAAATCATGTAGAAACGACACATGCCAACTTAAGAAAGTTCTTCCTGTGGAGAAGAATGATGAAGAAAGAGATTTACTGGAACTTCAAGGTTTTATTTCCTTATGAAAAAAACACAAGCTCTGTTTCCAATAATAATGTCTAAACAGCTTGATGATGTTGTATTATTTGTTGTATGTTTGACTGTCTCATTGTTAAAAGTTAAATGACTCATTTTACTTTGCATGTAAAAAAAGAAAAGTCATGGAGTCAGTCATTCACACAAGGAATGGGGGCACAGCCCTGTACCTACCTCTGTGATTACTCTGAGCCACTAGCTGCCTCCTGATTCTGTGCCAATTTCCTATATTTCCCCAGGGAATTTGGCCATGGCTGAGTATTGTCTGGCAGTGGGCCATAGCCACTTGACCTTCAACTTGAACAGTGACCATGCAGAGGTCATCCTGTGGCCACTAGGAGAAGTCATGGAGAGTTCACCCCATGGGGTACTCATTGAAGTGTGGGTGGTCCTGCTGGGGAAGTCCAGGTGTGTGTGTGTTTGTTTTGTTTTTGTTTTTCTTTCCTTGCAAGTCAAGATGGAAACAGGGACAGAATTTATCTGTATATCCATCCAGCATCATTACATAAGAGCTCCAGAGAGAGGGTGACCAGATAGATGGTCCCTCTGTTCATGACTGCACAGTCTCCATCCTCCTCCTCTTTGGGCAGCGCTGGAAGGAGTCATTCAGGCTGGCTTGTGACCATTGTGAATGAAAGGACACTGTGGTGGCCAGATATCAAGACATGTAGGAAGTTATAAAAGAAAAAGCATTTTGTTTCAACTCTACCCTTTGACCTTTTGTGGGCCCGCTTTCAGTGAAACAGCAACATCCTCAGAACTCTTAGAGGGACAAGTTTGTAACCTGGAGGAAAGACACTGCTGCTAAATATAATTGACGTGGCTTTCCTGCCTTAATTCTGAGTATCCATTTTCCACCACATAATCTTCCCATTGTCCACACTGATTCCTGTTTGGTTTGGCAGGACTAGCTTCTGGCAGGCATCCACTCTGCTGAGTGCTCCTTGCTCCACTGTTCTGGGCTCACTGAAAGAACAGCAAGCTTTCCCTCACTCTTCAAAAAAGGAGCCAAATGAGACACAAATTGTGAAACCCGTTTCTGGTTACCAGGAAAATGTAAAGAAATCCCACTGAAGCAAAAATGTCGATAAAATTCTTTGCACCATTTGAACAGAAAAGGTATTTTTAGTACCCTAGACTTATGGGAGTCAGTTCTCCAACTCTCTGCTACACTTTCAGACCTCCTGTTCTTTATACCACATTATTTGAATACACTACACACACCCTTAGTTGCTCTAATAGCAGGCCCACATTGTGCAAGAGAACCATGGTCTAAAGGCCTTGTTGAATCTGAGAGGCAGAAGTTCCGTTTCTGGCACATAAATTTGAATTAGAGTTATTATAAGAGTGCCAATGAAGTCTGCATTTTGACAGCTAGAAAAGCAGGTCATTTATTCAGAAAGACTTTGAATCCATGCCCAGAGTCAAATGCAATTCTTCATAGAGCCCAGCGGGCTTGAAATGAAAACTTCACTGACTCAATCAGTGTCCTGCCTTTTGGGGCATAGGAGAACCTGGACATGGAGGAAGGGCTGGAATATTGGGGGGAGGATATAGCTTCCATGCTGGTGTTCCTGACATGATAAAATTTTCTAACTTGTGCAGAGTAAAGGTTTATATTATCATCTCCTTGGGAAAGTCCCCAAGCCTGGGAAGAAAACACAAAGAGAAGGAAAGCAAATGGGATATATGAAGCCTCTGGCATAAAACTTAAAAAACCTATAGGTATCAATCAGTCAGTCAATTAGGTTTAGTGAATAAATGTACACTAGTCCTGTACTAGGAGTTCAGGGGATGAATATGACTAATATACAATATTTACCCTTAAAAGAGTTTGGGGCAGTTTAGATGGTAAGAAGAAACAGAGATGGTTTGATGACTCTTGTGCTGTAATAGTGGCAGTGCACACCTTCTCTGAGGGTGGAGTAGCAGGCCCATTGTCCTGCACTGGGAACTTCCACTGACCCCACTGATCTTGCTTCTGATTTACTCTTCTCCCTCTAAGCCTCTATCAATAACTTCCAGACCACTAGGTTCCTGACTTTTCTCCTCTGTGACCAATATGCAAACTTCTTCTACTTCTTGAAATCAACTCTGGCAGAGATATACAAAACTATAGCTATTAAGATCTTAATAGTAAGCTGGGAGTGGTGGCACATGCTTGTAATCCCAGGGACTTGATAGGTTGAGGAAGGAGGATCCCAAGTTTGAGACCAGCTTCAGCAACTTAGTAAGGCCTTAAGCAACTTAAACCCCATATCAAAATAAAAAATTAAAAGGGACTGAGGCTGTGGCTCAGTGGTTAAACACCCCTCAGTTCAATCCCCATTAGCAAAAAAAAAAAAAAAAAAAAATCTTAATAGAATAATTTTTTCTACTATAGGTGCCCTCCCAGGGTCTCCCCTAGCCCAAACAGAGCCCTGGAAGAAGTTAGAAAAGTCCACCTTCCTTATAAACTTTGACTTTCTTGTGTCACAAAAATTGGGAAAAAAATGTATAAATTTAAAAAGATGCTTTCCTTTGTGTGGTTTTGGTCAATGCACAATCTGATCATCTAGACTTGGTGACCCAATATTCAAGATGGGAAAGAGAAAGTGAGGCAGTTTCTCCTGAATTACCTATTCTCTGTGCCATGCAAGCCTTGGTGCAGAAACAAGACCACCCTTAAGACCTCCCCATGAAGCATCTCTTCAGAGAGCTGGTGCTCTTTCCTCCTGTCTATCCCATTTCTAGGAAAATGCATATCCTCCCTGGCCATCAGACAAAAACTGTACAGTCTCAATTCAAACCTCATTAAAGTTCTTTCTCAAAGTGCTCAGGGGCCCTATACAAATTTTGGATGGCCCAAAGATCTGTTAATGAATAGTAGAAAATGTCAGAGGACTATAATCTACTGGGGGAAGGACTGCTCAGTCCTGAATAAGATCTGGGGCTTTCCCAATTTTCATAGCTGCCCTGTCAGAGGCTCAACCCACTCCCAAGCAATCTGTTATGCAAATAACAATAGTTAATAGGTAGCCTGCTAGCTCTTCATGAATTTTCCCCCCTCCAGGTCAGAAAACATTCTTCTGAGCAACTCAGAGTTACAGTTGCGATATTAAGTTTGGGTCAGAATGAGTCTGTATGAGTTTGAATGTCCTTCAAAGGTCCATATATTAAGTAGTGGACTCCAGAATGGTCATATTTGGAGTTGTTGTGGACCTTTAAGTAGTGGAGTCTTATGGGAGATCCTCAGGGGCATGCCCTTGAGAAAGGGATTGTGGGACGCAGCCTCTCCATCTCTATCAGCTTCCTTGCTTGTGATATAAAAGATTTCTTCCCACATGTGCTCCCACCATAATGTGCTGTACTACTCAGTGGCCCAAAGTGATGATGCTGCCTAATCTTGGACAAGAATCTCTAAATTGTGATCTAAATAAACATTTTCTCTTTATAAGTTAATTGCTTTGGGCATTTTGTTATGGTCATGCAAAGGTGACTAAAACAGGGTACTTTCTCTTTTTCTCAAAATTATTTCTGAAATGAACAGGCTCTGCTAGACATTAGTATGCACAGGGGCTATGGATTAGGTGCCATGATGAACGGAATGATCTTTGCCCTCAAGCAACAATAGGAGTAAAACTAATGTCAGTCTTCTGTGTCCTTGGACTCCATATCCATAGATTCAACCAACTGTGGGTCAAAACTATTTGGAAAAAACTATATTGAATGTGTACAGCCCTTCCCCCCCCTTAGTTATTGTTCAACAATATAGTATAGTAACTATTTATGTGACCTTTGCATTGCATTGGCTACTGTAAGTAATCCAGAAGTCATTTAAAGTATTTGGGAAGATGTATGTAGGGTGTATGCAAATACTATACTGTTTTATCTAAGAGACTTGAACATCCACAGGTTTTGGTATCACTGGAAGTCCCTACAACTAATCCTTCACTGAGGGATGACTGTATATTTTATAGGTAAGGTAGATGAGGCTGAAAGAGGATGAGTCTGAGCTTACACCAATAATATTGACAGTTAAAGGGGGGACCTGAAACTGACCCTCTGCTTCAAGTCATATCTCCACAAGTGCAGGCTGAAGCTATGACAGTTCAAAGGAGAAAGTGGCATGATCAGTGTCACAATAGGAGTGCAAAGAGTTGAGAAGATCTTCTGGTGGAGCACTAAGGTAGGAGTAAGGAATAGGGAGGCTGAAGGCAGCAGCGGCAGGGCAAGTTCAAGTTGAAGGGTGAATCAGCAACAGGCATGGCTTATGGCCCACCCATGCACCAAGAAGGAAGAACTTCAGACCTGGGTGAACTTCAAGGGAACACCAGTGCAGCTGGTCTGGAGGGTTGTGGGCTGCAGAGCTGTTGAGGAATGAGATACCAGAAGTCCTTACACCCCAGGCTGTGTGTGCAGTGAGTGCTGAGGGCATAGGAGGAGGTGGGGAGTGACAAGTTTAGAATTATGCTTCCAGGGTGTAATGCTGATTTAGCAGCAGAGTAAAAATGGGATCATCAGAAAGAAAAAAGAGTCAGAAGATCTTGATGATAGTCTTAGGGCCTAAACTATGGAACAGGGATGCAAACTAGGACAGCAACAGTGGGACTGTAAGGCAAGAAGAGAAGAGAGAGAAGAAATACATCTACCCTCTATTTTTGGATGTTCAGAAGGTGATTTTTAAATGCACATACACATACCCAGCTGTATTATTTTTCAGTGGTAGAATTCCATTTTTCAGACATCCCTTTTTGTGGATGCCAAACTTTTTAAAAATAAAACAGATTAAAACAAAGCTGTTTCAGCCAAATCAGGCTACCCCATTGCCAGAGGTTTCATCTTTCTGAGCTGGAACCTGAGGCATCCTAACTGCTTGAAAATCAATGCCCCGGTGGGATTCAAATGCTGCCTAAAAGCACCTTATTTCTATGGATATATTTTCTGTTTTATTTTATTTTATTTTTTTTTTTGAAAACAGGAATTAGATTCTTTCATGCTGTCTGTGGCTTAGACCACCCAAATATTGCTCTGTGAATGTTCAGAATCTCAGGATTCAGAAGGATGCCTGGTCCCATGGAGACAAATGCTGGCCTCTCTTGCATTTTTCAACCAGCCATCTGGTCAACAAGTGTCCCCTGGCACTGATGCTGTGGGCACATGCTTCTACATTTGGGAGATGCTACGGTGACTGACAAGATCTCCAAGCTCAAGGAGGATACATACTAGGGATGGAGCTAGGCAATCAATACAAGTGAGCCAGTCATAATTTTAGATAAACTCAAGTGCTCTGGAAAAAATAAAACAGTCATGTGACTGAGGGCTGAGGAGGTCAGGCAATCTGAGGAGGTAGTATTTGATCTGTGACCTGAAAGAAAAGAAGGGGGATGTCCCAAGCAGATCTTGAGGATATACATTTTAAACGAAAGGGCCAGCAAGCACCAAGCTCATGAGCTGGTGTTCATTTAGTGTGTTGGAGGGTCAAAGGCAAGACTGTGGGGTGGGGAGGGTCGTAAGTGAATGGGAAAAGGGTAGCAGCTGGGTTCTCCTTAGAAGAGCATAGATCACATGGGGAAATATGGTCGGGAGAATTTTATTATAAATTTTTTTGGTAATATTTATAATATTCTGTCAGGGGAGTGAACAGATCTGGCTGACATTGTAGGATCTGCTTAGGCTGCTAGGTGCAGAGTGAACTTTTAAGGATAAGAGTATGAGAAGAGAGGCCAGTTAGGCTAAAAGAGGACCCTAACTTGGACTACCTTCCAAGAATCAATGAGAGAGTAATGCTAAAGTCTGAAGGTAGAATCAACTGACAAATCCAGTTGAATCCAACTAGTGGATTAAACAGGATGTTGTGGAACATCAGTAATCCACGAGAACCGCTGTGGTTTTGTTTTCAACAATTTGGTAGCTGGTGGTGCCATTTACAGAGAAGAGGAAGATTTGGGGCAGAGGGTTGACTTGGCCTAGGGCAAATGTTGGGACAGAAATTATGGACATAAAACAATCGCTGGATCTACTTTGGCTGTTATGTAGCAGAGATATAAGAGAAGATGGTAAGAGGGTGAGAGATCTGGTGTTTAGAGGAAAACTGAGCCGGAGGTATGGATTTTTTAAGTTAAAAGATCAATACGTGGTATCTTTGACTACTTACTATGTTCTTGGCACCAATAAAAGAAAAATACTCCCCATTGTCAGAAAAATGCCTCTCTGTTAAGGATGGCTCCCAGAATAGTTAAGAGTCACGGCAAAGCCCTGTTGTGCCTTTGGGCTGGATAGTGAGAGGAACACCCACCTGTTTCTGAGAAGAAACTTTCCAGGGTAACCATCTGGCATGCTCTGCAGAGTAACAGATCCTTGGCACAAATCTGTCTTTAAAATAACAATACAAGGAGGCTTCTTCGAAGCCTTGTGCTGTGTAAATCCACAGCATTAAAGATACCATCATGACATCGAGGTACCATTCCAACTGCTTCACACTGCACCCAAACAAAGGGGCCTTTCAATGTGGTTTGGGTTCACTCTCAGATGGAAAAATCTCTGTGGGAAAAAAAATTACTCACCAGTTGTAAGTACTGTTCAGACCAACTAATAATTACTGCATATCTATATTATCTTCCCGTGTTTAATTTCTTTGAAACAATTCTTGCTGCTGCCAGTCCTTAAATGAATCAGCTTAATGTTAACAATGTAGTACCATCATTATTTGTATTATTTATGTTGCATTGTATTATTGAACATACTTAGCTCTGTAGTGGAAGCCACGCCAAGCATATTAAAAACACATTCCAGAGTTAGATTGCTTTAAGAAGATAATGAAAGGAAGGAAGGAAGGGGAGGTGGGGGAAGAAAGGGAGGGAAGGAGGGAGAGAGAGAGAAAAGCAGAAAGGAAAGAAAAAGAGAAAGAGAGTGAATAAAAGAGAATGAGAGATAATAAAAGAAAGAATGATAAAATAAATAAAAGAATGATGATAAACATGAGATTTAAAAAGGAAGACAGAGAGATGGGAAGGGAGGATGGGAGGGAGAAGGTTAGGTCTGAAGAAAGATATAGAAAGACCCTCCCTCATAATCTCAGCCTAAGGTGAGATCTGTAGGGACAGTAGGTAGTCTTAACAGTCAGCACCAAGAGGATATTAGAAAATAATATGTACCATTCTCTGGATGCTAGTCTCAGAAATGTATAGTGAGAGGGTTTGGAGAATTTTCCATCTATTCATCTATCCATCCCTCATTAATTGAGCATAGAAGAAATAGTTTAGCAATCAGGGAGACAAGCTATAGGGAAAGTCTATGAGATACCAGGTAAGCACTGTCCTAGGCATTTGGATAATTTTTTACTCTCTCAGCAAATATTTACATTAATGTCCACCGTGAGCCACACACTGCCAGACACAGAAGATACCCTTGTGAAGAAGAAAAAAAAAATATATGGTTTCTGCTCTTCAATGTGATCATCCTTCAGTAACTAAATAAATAATTACCTGGATATTAATAAGAAACAAAGGATATAACTAGAGGAGTATTCTTTAATTATGAAAATGCTATACAGGAAAAGTGTAAAGGACAATAAGGGTGCATAACAAGAGGACCTCATGTGGGTCTGGGAGAAAGGACAGGTTAGGAAAAGTTCTGGGAGGAAAGGATGTTTCAGTTGAGGCCTGAGTGACAAGTAACCCTAAGGAAGGGTGGCTCTAGATGTGGAGACAGGCACTTCCTCAGTAAGTCCAACCCACACAGTGCTATCAGCACCATTAGCTTGGTTCAAAAGAGAGCAATAGGAACTGAGTCCTTTTTTTGTAGTTGACCCTAGTCTTTCTGGGTTTTTGTTTACTTTCCTTTTGTTCTTCAATTTAGTTTACCAAGTTGATCCCTTGATTGTGTGACTTGAGTTAACACAATGATATTGTAATGCTGATGAAGATTAAATGAAATACCTGTGCCTGGAACATTGCTTAGCATACATTAGGTGCTGTGTGGTTGGGTCTCCTCCTCCTTGTATATAAGCCATTAATCTGCATCACAGAGAGATAATATCAGAAAATACTTAATAAATGAAGGGGCATTTAACTTAGCTTTGAATTGCTAGATTTCCAAAAAGTGTGAATGTTTCAGAAAGTTGAGGGGCTTTTCCAAAAAGTGTGAATGTTTCAGAAAGTTGAGGGGCTTCTGTTGGTGTGGTAAGTCATTATATTGTGACCAAGGCACAGAAATAGGATGGTATGAGCAGGGAAATGTCTCATTTAAGGGCAAGAAGAATGAAGAGTTGTGTAGGAAATGAAGCTCAGAGATGTGTATTGTAGAGCTGGGGGGCCTAGGGATGTGGCCCAGTGTACAGAATGCTTGTGTGAGGCCCTGGGTTCAATCCTCAATACCAAAAATAAAATTAAATTAAATTTAAAAAAAAGTGTGTTGGAACCAGATTATTTTGAACTTGGAGCCAGATTATTTTGAATTTGAATGACAAGCAAAATAATATTTATTTTTTAATTTTATAAACATAAGCAAAGGGAAAGAATTTAAGATTTTTGAACAGGAAGTAAAAATTATCTTAGAAAATATAATGCTACAGAAAGGTTAGGGGAAGGGATAGAGGCATTGAGAATATTTAAGATGATTTATGTAGGCATGATTTAGTGTAAGGGTAGCAAGAAGAGATTACAAACCGAGAGTCAATGGCATCTAGTGACTGGGTGTCTGTGAGGGAGGGGAGAAAGGGAAGGATTATCTATAAACCCAAGGATGGAGCCTAAGTGGAAAGCGTACATCCCCAGGAATGCCACAGGATAGCTCCTGTCAAGGTCTCCCTCTCCTCTTCCCTTAAAAAGCCAAAGTGGGATTCAACTACAGAAATCTTACTTTAAATAGAGTTGTGGAATATTGGGAAGAAATACCTAAAGAGCTGCTGAAATGAAGACCTAAAATTTGGTTGATCAATTTGAGCTATCTTAAAAGGAGTTTGGCAGTCTTCCACGTGAGTTGAGTGGCCAGACAGTGGAAGTCCACAAAACCAGAGCCCTGGAGCCAGAACACTGAGAGGATAGGAAGCAGAAGATGAGGAGCAGATTACCTCTGGGAATCAAGAGACCACTGGACATTGTAATGTTATGTTAATTATGTGGAACTGTAGAAAACCCAGGTGGCATGATGATGGTGTCATTTCAAGAATGTCAGTGACTTCATGGAAATTAAGAATAGTGAGAATTTTTGAAAGAACCTGGAAATAATGGAAATATAACATACAAAAATATTGGTGACTTCTAAGAAACTAAAGTCAGTGTGAACTAGAATGTAAGATTTCGGGGTAAAACAAAGGTATGTGCATGCGTGCAGGAAGCCATCCGTGAAATACATGAGGATCTTCTCTTGACCTGAAGCCAGGCAGATTTAGCTTTGGCCTTGGGAACTATCTGTGGCTCTCCCAGGGTAATAGATTGCCCTGTGCACATGATCTCTATCTCTGCTCTGCTAGGAAGATCCCACTTAGTAGCTCCAGAGATGGGTGTAACCTGTTAGGAACTGAACAGCCCACCTTTAATCTTTTTTGGTTAAGAACATTCTATGGAAGTCCTTCCATATAAACAAAGTAGGTGCGGGATCCATTTTGCCATAGTCTAGAAGCTTGATCCATCTGATCAGCTTACCGGGGTCCTTTCCCTGCTTTTGAAACTACTCTCTGTATTCTGTGGGGTTTTTTTTCTCGTTGTTTTATTTTTCTTAGCTTTTATTTCTAAGCCAGCCCATTCCACTGAGGGGAACCCCATTTCCACCACATGCATGGGACATGGGCGAGACGTGTGTATGTGTGTATGTGTGTGTGTATGTAATTACATATCCACACAAGCGCGCGCGCGCGCACACACACACACACACACACACATTATATCTGGAAGGATATATAGATACAAAATGGTCACCTTCAAAGAAGAGATCCATGTGGCATTTTAGATAAAGTTTACTCTATTTTTTGGTATATTCTTTTGCATGTTTTAGATTTCAGGCAGGAAGTTCAAGAGCGTGGCACCATTATGAACACATTAATTTTGTTCAAAAAAATAAATTAAGGCTGGGTGCAGTGATATATGCCTGTAATCCTAGTGACTTGGGAGGCTGAGATAGGAGGATCATAAATTCAAAGTCAGCCTCAGCAACTTAATGAGACCCTGGCTCAAAATAAAAAAAAGTGAAAAAGGGCTGGGATGTAGCTCAGTTGTAAAGGTCCATGGGTTAGATCCCCAATATAAGTAAAAAAATAAATAAATAAGAATTATGTGGTGGTTCGTTAGATTTTACTTTCAGACAGAGGAAACAGTTGATAGGACAGAAGATGTTGATGTGAGGATAAACAGGCAGTAGAAGAGCAAGCAATGTTCTGGCAAAGTGGGGATGCTGTGTTGAAAACAACCAGAAAGACAACAAGCCTTCAGTAAAAATATCTCTTCCCTAAAGGTGAGCAAAGTATAGGTCAACATAGATACCATGGTCCTTTGTAGATGTGGGATTGTTAAGGGACATTTCTAGCAGAGGGAGCCTCTCTCGCAGCCAGAAAGTAAACTGGGACTGTAGTCCAATACCTGTGACAAACTCACATGTCAATGGATTACAAACCTGAGTCCTCTGTCACCTCTGTAAAGGAGGAGGCAGAGACATCACTGAGATTGACAGAGGCTGTGAGGTGGCTGAAGGCACCAGTATTGAATGATTGTTAGTTTCCTATTGGTATGTCTATTTTTTGTTGCCATAACCAAATACCCAAGACTGAGTAATGTACAAAGAATAGAGGTTTATTTAACTCATAGTTTTAGAAGCAGAAAAGTCCAAAAACATGGCTCCAGCATTTGATGAGGGTCTTCTCGCTGCAACATAATATGGCAGAAGGCATCATGTGGCACGAATGCAAGTATGCTAGCTCAGGGTTCTTTTCCTCTTCTTACAAATGCCAACCTGGGAACCCACTCTCAGAATCTTATCTGGTTCTCTTTGTCTCCCAAAGATTCCACCTTCAAATATCATTAATATACAAATTTAAGGGTCACATTTTCAACACCTGAGCTTTTGGAGGACACATTCAAACCACAACATGCTGCATAACAAATCGTTGCAAATTTAGCAGCTTAAAATAATGTCCATTTATTGCCTGAAACTAGAGAAAATCAGGCTGAGTGAAATAAGCCAGGTACAGAAAGTCAAGGGTTGAATGTTTTCTCTTATATATGGAAGCCAGAGAGAAATAAGAAAAATTTTTAAAAAGGCTGAGAAGAATCTCATGAAAATAGAAGAGAGAACAGTTTATGAGAGGGAAGGAAATAAGGGGGTGGGAGGAGGAATGGGAAAGGGGAGAAACAGCAGAATGAAATTAACCAAACTACATCATGTGCATATGTGAACATATCACAATAAATTCTCCTTTTTTATGATTATAATGCATAATAAAAATAAATCCAAATAAAAATGATATCTAGTTTTTATCTCACTGTCCTATAGTTCAGGAGGCTGTGAAGGCTTCACTGTGTTCTTTGTTTAAGGTTTCACAGTTTAAACCAAGGTTGCAGTCAGGTTGGGTTTGTATCTGGAAGCTCTGGGGAAATAGCTGCTCCTAAGTTTATTTTGATCGTTGGGTGAATGCAATATGTTGCAACTGGAGAACTGAGGTCTTCATTCCGTTGCTGCTGCCAGAGAGGCTATTCTCTCATCCCTGCACATGACTCCCATATTCACATTGAAGGATTTTGGAGCAACAGATCCTTTTCATGTTTCTCATCACTTTGATTTTCTTCTTTGTTGACATTCAGAGAAAACTCTCCACTTAGAAATGACTCAAGTGTCTAGGTACAACTCAGACATATAATCTACCTTTCTTTAACCCAATCAATTAGTAGCATTAACTACATCTGCAAAATCCCTTTGCCATATTGCATACCATAATCACAATAGTGACATCAGGGGATGGAGAGCATGAGATCATTTTAGAATTCTGCCTACAACCAGAAAGATGTTTTGAGTGCTCCCTGAAGACCAAAGAGTGAGTGAGGTGCAGGGTTTTACCTCACAGAGGCCCTATAAGATTGTAGCTCTCATAGAGCTTGTCACCTAGGAAGATAGATAACACTGTGAATATGTAAAACATGAGGTAAGATAACGTGGACAGATCCTTGATTTCCTTGGATCCCACCATTCACCCAACAATCAAAATAAACTTAGGAGCAGCTATTTTCCCAGAGCCTCCAGATAAGAACCCAGCCTGGCTGAAATCTTGAATTAACTAGGGAGACCTTAAGCAGAGAACAGAGTGGAGCTTTCAGGACACCATACTTGAGAAAATCATCCTTATTTAACCCCTCTGAATTTCAATTTCCTAGCTATAAAATAAAAAAAAAAATTACCTTATGGGTCACTGATGAAAAAGACAAAATAATGTAGAGAAAAATCATGTATGGTGTTAATGATAGAAACTCAGCATAGAGGAGGTTCTATTTTAGATCAGAGAAGATGTCACTGAAATGGGGACATCTGAATTGAGTTCTGAATGACATAAGAAACCATCCATGCAAAAAAGCAAGGATGCAAAGTTTCTAAGCAGCTGCAAGATTGGCATATGTAAATGCGAAATGACAGCAAACAAGGAATAGTGTAGCCTGGAATGAACATTCCACTTGTTAAATAAAAAAAGACACATCAAGTTTCTTCTACCCATATTTCTTCACTATCATTCAAAATGATGCCTCAGCAATTTAGTGGGGCCTTATGCAGTGTAGCCAGATCCTGTCTCAAATTAAAAAAAAAATGGGATGGGGATGTTGCTCAGTGTTTAAGCAGCCCTGGGCTTAATTTCTAGTATCACCCCCCCCAAAAAAAAAAAACTTATCAACCAACTTTAATGACAAATATTTATTGAGTACTTTGTATATGTCAGTCACTATTCTAGTACTATCACTGAGTGAATGAAGCAAACTTTATACCATGTCATTGTGAAACTTATACTTTAGTAGCAGTGACACACACAAAACAAAATAAATAAAAATGCATTGTATATTAGATTGTGAGAAGTGGTAAGGAGGAAAAAAAAAACAAAGTTGGGAAAGACATATCAAGTTTCTTCTACCCATGCCTTCACTAATCCAACTGTTTATATAACCACTGACATACGTATCTGTTCACCTTACACTGATAGCTTGTTTATTGTGAGCTAGATATTGAGGATACAAGCTGTAATTGCATCTAGCTATGATAGAGTTACTGCTGTCAAATCTGTTCTCTGGCATACTATAAAGCTATAAAAAAAAATCTGACTTCAAACCACCGAATAGCCGAGAAAATTAAGATACAGAAATATGAGATGAGACCCATATTTGTCTTAGCTTCTTGCTGGGAGCTTCTTGCTTGTTCTGTGTTGTAGCACAGGGAGATAACACCCAAGGAGTGCAGAGTGCTCTTGCTGAGAAAGCTGAGAGCAGAATTCAGGACTGCTGAAGCAGCTGGAACTCTCAGAACAGGTACTGGAAAGGTGGGATCCAAGGGGAGCAGGGATCCTAGTGTGCGTGTTTCCTGGGGAACATTGACTGAGGGTTATGCTGTGAGTTCAGAGGGAGAAATTCCATGAAAGAATGTGATTGCTATAAAGCTGGAAGACAGAATCCTGGCACAGTGAGAATGTCAAGCATCTCTGAGAACCTTAGGCAGTTAGTTAGTCAGACCTCAAAAACACCACACCATATGAACAAAGAGCATACCTGAGGGGTATATTTATGACCAAAAGAAACACCTGATTTAGAGCAGCCCTAACAAAGAATGGAACAAAGTTTGGCAGGACAGAGAGGATTTCAATAATCCACTTGCTTTTCAGGCAACATATAACTTTTTTAATAAAAGACCTTGTAAATGAAGCTTGCTATAATGTGTTACCCACAATATCAAATATACTATCAGTTACTCTACATGAAAAAGATAGTCAAGAGAGACCTAGAGGTTACCCAGATATTGGGATTAGGAAGTTAGAACTTTAAACCACATAATATAAAGATGTCCAAGAACTTAAGGGAAAATGTGTAAATAACGAGTCAACAGATAAGGAATATCAACTGAAAATAAAAATGATTGAAAATGGAAATTCTAAAACTGAAAGTTATTTGAAAAGAAAAATCTGTCAAATGGATTTCAAGACAAATTGTAGATTGCAAAAGAAAGACAAATCCATATAAAATCCATGAAGACAAATCCATATAAACTATCCAACATGAAAAAGAGAAAAATGATGGAACACATGAACAGGACTTCAGGGACCCACAGGAGTCTGTCTAGCTTCCTCACATATATGTAATATAAATCCTAGAAGGAGAGGAGAGAGGTAGAACAAAGGAGGGGAAACAATGAAGAAATAGTCATCACAAATTTCTCAAATTTAGTGAAAACATCAAGCTACAGATTTGAGAAACTCAATAAAGTACAGAGAATAAACACAAAGAAAATGACACCTAGATGCACGAGAGCAAATAGCTGGAAGTCGAATATAAGGAAAATACTGAAAACAGCCAGGAAAATATTACATTGGTACAAAGAGGCTTCCACAGAGAGTAACAGTGATATAAATTTCTGGTACCCTTTTCTTAAAAATAATGGACAAGAAGATAATAAAATTACACCTCTAAAAACTAAAAAAAAAAAAAAGAAAAAGGAATGTCATCCTAGGATTTTACATCCAGTGATAACATTGAAAAGAAGGTAAAATACAGATATTCAGAGAAACAACAGCTGAGAATATGTTGCCAGCAGACCTGCTTAAAATAAATACTAACAGAAGTTCTTTAGCCTGCAAAGAAATAATGGCAGATGGAAATTTGGACCTAGAGGAAGGAATGAAGAGAAATGGAGATTACAAGTATATAGGTAACTATAAAACATTATCTTCTATCTCTTAATTTCTTACTAAAAATGACTGTTTAAAAATAGTAAATTGGGTTATAATATGCATAAACATGGATATGAAAATATGATAACCTAACCCAAAAATAGAGTAGGTAAATATAAATATGCTTTCTTAAGTAAAGTGGCATCACATAGATTTTACTTTTATTAACAGAATTAACTTAATTTTAAATTAATGTGAATTTATTTTTATAAGTTAAGACTACAGTATTATAATTTGTAGTCTATCCACTAAAAATGATATGGTATAGAAAAAAAGCAATAGAGAAAATAAAAGGGAATACCAAATATGTTTGATTTTCAAAAAAAAAAAAAAGAACAGAAGCAAGAAAATAGAGAAAAACAAACAAATAAACAAAAACAAATAGAACAAATGTAAAACAAGTAATAAGAAGATAGATTTGAACCCAATTATATCAATAATTATTATATATACATTTGATAGACTTTCCAATTAGAAGAAGAGTTGAGATAAAAACTGTTACAACTATATGATGTCAACAAGAATCATACAACTCATTTTGTAATTTATACAACAAATAAACATATACACATAAATAGTTGGGTATATAGCAAATTTGAAAAATACTATCAATTCAAATGACCTTGTTGAGACTTACAGAATAATACATCCAACAATGTGGAAAACATATTCCTTACAAGTGTATATTCTGCATTCACCAAGATAAATCATGTCTTTAATGTATTTTAAGTAATTTTAACCTGATAAGGGCTTGGGATATAGCTCAGGGTAGAGTGCTTGCCTAGAATGTGGGTTCAATCTCCAATACTGCCAAACAGAAGCAACAACAAATATCTTAGAGTAAGATTAAATTTGAAATAAATAAAATATCTATAAATCAATAAAGCATAGTATATAACAAATGCAGCATATGTAATAAAACATAAATATGAACTATAATACCAATATTTAAAAATGTTCCCAAATAGCTGGAAATTAAAAGCACATTAACCTAGAATCAAAGAATAAATATAAGGGAAATATTAGAAATCTTAGAAAATATTTGGAGTTAGATGATAATGGAAACATATGGTGCCAAAATTTGTGAGATGTGGCTGAAGTATTCAGAGGGAGATTTACAAATTTAAATGTTTATATTGGAATAAAAGGGTAAAATAACAAGAAGCTAAGCTTCTATCCTGAGAAGTTAGAGAAAGAAGGATAAACTAAATCTAAACCAAGTAGAAGAAAGGAAATTTTTTAAAAAGGGTCAAACTAAGTAGAAAATGTGTTAGTAATAAAGGAAATTAACAAAGCCAAACATTGGGGACTTTTTAAAGAAAAATAAAATTGGTAAGTACTCAGCAAACAAAGATAGACAATATAAATTAATATCAGCAATAAGAATGTTGTCAGGGCTGGGGCTGTAGCTCAGTGTTAGAGTGCCTTCCTCACATGTGCAAGGCACTGAGTTTGATCCTCAGCACCACATAAAAATAAATAAATAAAGATATTGTGTCCATCAACAACTAAATTTTTTTAAAAAAAATTGTTATATATCCAAGAATAATAAAAAACGATAAAAATTTATTTCAATAGATTTAAAAACTTAGATAAAATGGACTTCTTTAAAAAAAAACACTCCTTTTACCAAAACAGATTCAAAGAGCAATTTAAAATGTGAGAAGATGAAATATATTAAAGGAATTGAATTTAGAATTCAAAATCTTTCAGCTAAGAAAACTGCAGACTCAGATGGTTTCCATGGAAGTTTCTGTCAAACATTTAAGGAAACAAACCACCAATTCTACATAAAATTTGTCAGAAAATAGAGGAAAAGAAAGTACTTCATAATTCATTTATAAGGCCATGAGATCACTGTTACAAAATCCTGACAAAAGACTTTAAAACAAGACCAAAAATTCTCATAAGCATAGAAATAAAATCTGAATCATTAACAAAGTAAAATGTTCCAATAACATATGAAAAGAATAATAATATACTGAACAAATGAATTTTATTCCAGGCAGGAATGCAATCAGTACGATTATATTTAGATCTAAATTTTTATTTACCACACGAAGAGAATAACAGGAGAAGAGAATCATGTAATTTGTAATCACATAAATCATATTTATATTTGAAAAAAAAATCAGAAAACAAGGGCAAAAAAAGGGCACCAACAATATCCAATGCCCTTTTATGATTAGAAATAAAAAACTAAGACTAAAAATGCACTTTAATCTGATAAAATGTATTTAACAAAAAATGTGCAGTTATGGGCTGGGGATGTGGCTCAAGCGGTAGCGTGCTCACCTGGCATGCGTGCAGCCTGGGTTCGATCCTCAGCACCACATACAAACAAAGATGTTGTGTCCGCCGAAAACTAAAAAAATAAATATTAAAATTCCCTCTCTCTCTCTCTCTCTCTCTTTAAAAAAATATGCAGTTATCATTTTGCTTAATGATAAGATATTGAACATCCCCCCCTCCCTAAAATTGTGGCAAGACAGAATTGTGTTCATATCATTCTATTTCATAAAGTAGTAGAGGTCACAGACATTGCAGGAAAGCAAGAAAAAGAAATAAAAACTAAAAATATAGAAAACTTTGAATAAAGCTGCCTTTATTCACAGATTACATGATTATTTATGTAGAAAGTCCTAATGAATCTATGAAAATGTTACTAGAACTTAAAAGTGAATTTAGCAAGGTTGAGAATACAAGAACATATACAAAAATCAACAGCTAGCAGTGAACACCTTGAAAATTAAATGTAATACAGATTTTTTAAAAAATGTAAGTTCTAATATGCCATACCGTCCACAAACATTGGGATCTCAACCTAAAAACCCAAACCATAAATCTTCTAGAAAAGAAAGAGAACAATTCTACAACTTTGAAGTAGGTAAAATTTGCCTGGAAAAGACACAAAAAGCCCTAAACATGAAATATGAATACTTTGGACCTAATCAATGTAAACATTAAAAGGTCTGCTTTTGGAAAGAATCTGTTAGTAAAATGAAAAGGAAAGCCACAGACTGGGAAAAAATATTGGTTTATGTGCATATACATAAACTTCTTTAATTGTACATCTATCCATCCATCCATCCATTTAATAAAAAGATAAGCAAATAAATTTTAAAAACATGCAAATGTTTTGAAAATACACTCTTTTCCAGGGGGGTGGTGGGTACCAGGGATTGAACCCAGAGATGTTTTACCACTGAGCTATATCACTAGCCTTTTTTCTTTTGAGAGAGGCTCTGGCTAAGTTGCTTAGGACCTCAATGAATTGCTGGGGCTTTCTCAAACTTGCAGTCCTCCTGCTTCATCCTCCTGAGCAGCTGGAATTACAGGTTTGCACCACCATGCCCGGCCAAAAATACACTTTTTACTAGAAGCTATAAGAATCATCAACAAACTCATTGAAAAACAAATGCCCAATGCCATTAATTATTAGGGAAATGCAATTAAAGAAACTGAGATAACATTTCACACCAACTAGATGGCTAATTTTTAAAGGAAGACTGATAGCACAGTACTACAAATTTTGGTGAATCCATAAAATAGCTGGAGCTCTCCTCATGGTTGGGGAAAGTAGAATGCAATCTATCCATTCTGGAAAGTTTGGCAGGTCTTTATGATGATGCATGTATCTCACCTCTCAGCAGATCCACTCATAGAAATGATAGTGTGTGCCTTAAAGACTTATTCATATGACAAAATGAGGAGACAGATTTACAATGATTTGAATATTAAGCAATATATATGAATTGAAACATCACATGGTATCCCATAAACATGTGCCATTTTTATCAACTAAATTTTTTCAATTACCAAAAAAATAACTTCTTCAAGAATGTCATAGCTGCTTTATTCATAAGCCTTAGGACCCAGAAAAAACACCAAGCAACCCAACCTAGAGACAACCCAAATATCCTTCAATAGGGGAATGGATAAACAAATTGTGGCATATTCATATAATGGAGTACTAATCGACAATAACAATGAATGAACTGATGCATGTCTTGTTGGAAAATATTTCATAAGTGTTTGTGAGCAATCGTTGACACCCATGGTCCCTGATGCAGGCAGAGTGAGGCTCTGACTTCCTGTTTTTCAGTAGTCGAATCCAACCTGAATCTGTATCATCTGCATCACTGCTTAAAACAGAGTGTGGTGAATAGTTGAAGGTTTTTTTCTACCCATATCATCAAACCTTAAAGTCAGCAGTGGTCTTACTCATCTCTAAATCACCAACATCTTCCCCAGAACTGAATATATACACACACATACACATACTCAATAAGAAAAAGGGGACAAAGGGACACTTGGATACAGCTTTTATTCCCTCCAATCTCCTAAAGCTGGTGCAATAGTTGCACAATCATGTCTATCAAATACTAAGTGAGTCTCATTATTTGGATGTAAATAACTGGAGAGCTGGATAAAATTTCTATCTCAACGACAATTTGTCTAGATTAGTCATGAACAATTTAGTTTAGTCCAAGGCAACTTGCCCAAAGTCAGCTGCCTAGTCAAGTGTCAGAGATGGGACACACATGACCAACTAGCTCTTCCTGCCTCACTACAGCTGCCTGCTCTTGTGACATGCTTAGTGGCTTAAGTGCTTGAATGTGCTATTTCCTTCCACACAAGAGCAAGTGCAGGCTGTCAAAATTCCTGCAAGCAGGCTGTCACCCTGCTTGCCTGGGGTATGTTGGCACAATTGGGAGGTGAGGTGGGTACTGCCCATCCTGAGGGCAGTCACGGCTGCTCTGTTGCTTTCTGGATGTAGCTTGGCCCTTCCCTTTGGAGGGGCAGAGCAGAGCAGAGCAGAGCTCCATCTCTGAAAACTGAGTAGGAACAAGCCTGGGCATGGGAGTGAGCAGAGGACTCATGGAAGCTAAGGTGGTTTAGCTGCCTCATGTTTGAAAGAGTGATAAGAAATCATCTTTACAGAGATAACAAGACTGTCCTTAGCTACAAGTATAATCTATAGTTACTCTAAAAAGTTAGTATAAACCTGGATGTCTGGTCTTAGGAAGAAAATTGATAATAGTGTTTAAGGACACATTTAGGAATTATTTTAATTCTTTGAAGATGACTTCATTTACCTAAGGGTACCTTAGGTAAATATATATGACTTTCATGGTCATTAAAAAAATCTCTTTAAAAATTTTCTATTCTGATTTAGGGTTACATTTTGTTACTTGTAGAATGTAAGCATGACAATTTCAAATGGGAGGCTCTTAGAATTGTCTGTGTATAAACTATAACTATCTCAGAAGGACATGAGATTATTCTAAAGACAGAGAAGGAGAAAGGCACAAATAAAAAATTTGTTTAAGGATAGAAGTTTTCCTAATCCTTTCATTCCCTCCACTAGATAAATCTTGTTTTCCTTCAGTCCCACAAAACTCACTGTCATCTTCCAATTAAATATTCTATTCTCTCGTAGACTTTTAGCTATACACACATACGATTACAGAAAACACAATAAGGTACAAATGACCAATGAATAAATTTAATCTCCAGTATTTGAGAAAACACCTGGAGAAAGCAAAAGGAAAATAAAGCTATTTCTAACATCTCAAAAGAGAAGCTATTATTATAAGACACTCCCACTTAGAATCAGTAGTGAAGTATTTTTCTATCAGCAGAATAATACAACCTTTGCTTACTCTGTGAAATCAACCCAAAAAATATGTCACCCTCTCTCTTTCTTCATCTTTGCAAGTGACTAGATACCACCAGTCTTAGTGTCATCATTATTAAATGAAAGAATATATTTTAGTTCAACATATGACCCAACTGAGGGTAGCAAATCTGGGATGTAGAGGCTTACCTGTATGTAACCCCATGTTGAGAAGTGTATACTTTCCATTGTATTTTCTATTTATTCATTACACTTTGAAAAACACAATCACAAATTAGTTTGAGAAAGAGAAATGGAATAAGTCTGATACAACCTTCTTTAATATTGATCTGTTTTCTATTTTCATTATACTACCCTTTTTGTCATAAATGGTAACATTTCATCATATTTTTCTGCTTAAATCTAGAAAGTAGTTTGTTATTTCTTTTTAAGTGGTGTAATTATTGAATTTTAATTATTATAAAGGGTACTTATTCTTTCATGATAAAGCATTATTTATTATATGTATGTGTAAAGCATTATGCTAGGGGTTGTTAGGTATCTGTTCTCAAAATGCAGGTAGGATTCATCCATCTACTTGCTGATAGGTGCCTCTAGTATAACACATGGATTATGTTCTTTTCTACCTAAGGACCAAAAGACTTAAGCTGCCGTTTTTCATAAGTGTAGTCAAGGACAAAAGGTGGAGAGGATACAGTGGTCCCTTCTGAATGTGAGAGCTCAAAACCTGCTATTAGCTTGGACCTTCCTGTATATGTGTTTGTGTTATTTGTGGCCCAACCTCCAGGGTTCCACAGTGGGCCTCTGTCTGTTCTTAAATAAAAATAACCATAGCAGAGAAATGGATCTTTAAGTGATTCAAGTGATTCTTAGCACTATAGGGTCAGTCTACTGAGATTTATTTTGTTTACTTTTTAGCTAGTTCCTAAGACAGTAGTTTTTCCTTCACAAGGAAATAAATCTGAGTGAAAACATATTTTATGTTACTGTATTCTCTCTTTTTAAAATATTTTATTAATTGTTGATGGACACTTATTTTTATGTGGTGCTGAGAATCGAACCCAGTACCTCACATATGCTAGGCAAGCACTCTACCACTGAGCCACAACCCCAGCATGCATGCATTCTCTCTCTCTCTCTCTCTCTCTCTCTCTCTCTCTCTCTCACACACACACACACACACACACACACACACACGCACACACACACAAAATATTTTCCTATTATTTATTCCAGAAACTGAACTACAGATGCAACTTCCTTTTTCTCCTTTGTACATGGTACTAATGAAACTGTTCATTAATAATGGCCTATTTGCTTTTCTCCCAGACATTTTTCCCATTCCAGGTAAGAAAAAAGTCTTCTGAGCAATTTTGAAGTTCAATTTGAGGTATGAAGTTTGAGTTAGAACAGGTCCTTTCTCTTTTTCTCAGAATTATATTGAAATGAATCTATCTGTTCTAATTGGCATTAAGGTAACTAACTCCAGTTTCACTTACCAAGTCAAAGTCCTGAATCTCATAATCAGAGTAAAGATTTGGCAAAACTCAACCCATTCTGTGCAAAGAAACACTGTAGAGACATCAAGACTCTTTGGAGAACTGAAGTCAGAAAGCTAAGAAGAGGACAGTGCACCTAATTAACTCTTTCTTTGCCTACACCTCCATGGTTACATGGACACACCACTGACATTGGTGTATATCCATTTCCCCCAGGTCAGTGCTACTTCATAGGGAATGCACAGAGACCACTGAATCAGACAGATCTGTGTTCATATCTAGTATGAGTCTCCTGCTTACGTCTGATGCTGGAAAAGCTTCGTAACTCTTCACCTAAATTCCAATTCTCAGTTTCATTCTCTGTAAACTGGGTAGTGAGGATTATGTGAGATGATACTTGCTCAGTGCCAATAGTGAATATGTAATATCTATTATGCAATTATGATTAGTGTAGGCCCTTTTAACAAGAGGGTCACCAGCAGCTTCCTAGCTTTGTTGAGATTAAGACTGCCTGGGTAGGCAGGAGCCTGGAGTTAAGTCATTTAATTGGGCAACTCTACTTCTGAAAGCTGTGGATTCTCTACTAGGTCCCCCTCAACTCCTCCAAGACAGACTGCAATGACTTCACCAGCCAAACACCACCATAAAAAAGACTTTATATCCAGAAGTGCTGATTTCATTTCTAACTGTGCTTCATTGATAAAGCAACAACAATATCTGCTCATTTGTAAATCAATAAATATACTCAACAGTTTAACTGGAATTTACTGGAAACTTTTATTTCAAATGTTGTGGAACAGATATCTGTTTAAACTAACAATGAAAGTACCAAGAGCTGCTCTTACATGTTGTCTTTTTAGAAGTGAAACTAAGGCTGCCAGTCAGAAGTTATTATTATTATTTTTTTAATATACCAACTTATTTTTTAGAGATTTCCAGATGGAGCCAAATTTGTGGTTTGGCCTTAACATAAGTGTTGAAACTGGTTTGTGATAATCTTAATTGGGCTTTCATTTTCATAACGTCTAAAAACAAATATGCATGTGTTCTAGGAAAACACTATGATTTTTAGGTTAAATCTATTTTAAATTTGCTAAGTTATATATATGAAGATAATGTGGGGCACTGTATGGCATTCTTTGACATAAGCATACACTCTATAAACTGATACCTTTAAGTGGGTAAGAATATAAAGTGAACAGAAAAAAATACTGCATTTTCACACCATTTACTAAGCTCTCAAGATCCAAGGAATAGCTGGGCAAAAAATCAATACTGTTTCATTGTCTCTCTCCCTGGCCTCATTCTATCAGAAACACTATCTTGTGTTGTAAATCTTTAATTTCCTTCTAATGTGGCAACAATCTCAGAAAGTTTGCAAAAATCTTTTAGATAGGTAATTCAAGGTTGCTATCATTTGGTTTATGAATACAAAAGAAATAAAATGCATGTCAAAGGCAAATGAAAGCCTTGTATGGAATCTGATATAACTTACAATAGTCTGTGCCAACAGACCTTATTATTATTTCACATTTATATAATTTTTTTCATATTTGCAAAAGTCTTCAAGCTTGCTTTTATTATCTGTTTCTCAAAGCTGCCCCATGGGGTAAGTTTGAGTAGCTTGTTTTAAAGGCAAAGTGCCAGAGAAATAGAAAAATGAAGTGAGTTTCCTGGAATGACCCAGCAAAGCAGTTGCTGATCCAAATTGCAAATTCCTGCTCCCTTGGTCCCTGGCTCATTAGCCACCAAATCCCAGCTTCCCTTATTTCTTTGCATCCTCAGACACTCCTGACCGTCTGCTTGTTTTAATGGGGCCCCTGAGACCTTCTTTTGGCCAGCTTTCAAGCCCCTTTCCTACCACTCTCCCTTTCCTAGCCCTTAGGAAAGATTTCCTTTACAGGCTAGGGAAAAGTTAATTTGCTGATATTTATTCCACACTGGCCTGCTGCTCCACTGCATACTGATTTTTGCCTTCCGAGGTGCCTACAGAGACTCAGCATATCCTCTCTCCACCATGTGACATTGTGTTTGGAACAGTATTTCAACATGCCCTAGTAACCTAAACCCACTTTGATGTGATAAGACTATAATATATATTATCACAAAGATAAAATATAAGGACAAATTAAATAAAAAAGAGGAAGGGCTTTTGTAAAGAGCCAAGTCTATGGAATTCTACCTTGTTCTTCATAGTCCTGGATATGGTCTACCTCACAGAGCCAGATGATGAAAGAGTCTCTCTCTCTCTCTCTTTTTTTATATATATATATATATATATATATATATATATATACTTTTAGTTGTCAATGTACCTTTATTTTATTTAAATGTGGTGCTGAGAATTGATCTCAGTGCCTCACACGTGCTAGGCAAGAGCTCTACCCCTGAGCTACAACCCCAGCCCACCTGAAAGAGCTTTTCTTGTGTACATTCAGTAGACACTGAGTATCATGTCCTAATCTTTCTTCACCTTTTCTCACACCTCACTGGCTGTGTATGATGCAGTAGAAGCAGGAAAGGAATTTCTTTTCTAACACCTCTCCTATCCTAGTCTGACTACTGTTGTTACCCAAGTAGAGAGATTCAGATCTTCTTAGGCAACGATTAACTCAGTTGGCATTCTTTATGAATCCCTTTGACATATAAGCCTGTATTTTTGAAAACAAAACAAGATTACAGCAAAAAAACTTCAGTCTTTGTAAGTTAGATCCCAAGTTCCTGTCATCCCAATGTGCATTATATAGTGGTGGAAATCACTGCTCTGTCCAGTCCAGAGAAATGTTCAATAAATCACCCTATTTTATGAGTGGAGAGCAAGAATTACTTGGTACTCTCTTTCCTACACAAAGGTCCTTGGCTAGCATAAGTTCTGGGTATTTGAATATTATAAGTACTTTTAGTGATTTTTCAAAAATATATTATGTTCCTGTTAAGGCAAAGACAGGCATTAATTTCTCAAAAGACCCAAGTATTATGCTAAATTAAAGCCACAATTATCTAGAGTGTTAAAATCAGGTAGATATTTAAAAGAGCATGATTTTGGCTTTCTTCTCTAAAAATTCGAATATCTTCTTCCTAGTCTTCCTACTTCCTAGGTAAGTAGTGCATGGAGAGATGATCTCCTATTGTTGATGACTGAGGAAGCGCTACATTCCCTATCAGAGTGCTTGCTGTTCTGCCTCACTGTGTATGTGGATACAGCTGTAAGCTTTGGGCTGAAAACTGAAGATGGTGGAAAATAACCTTGTATATTTGTATTTTATTTTAATCAAATCTCTATGATAGTTCTACTTGTTACATTTTACATTTTGATTAATTGAAGTTTTATATTTTTAGAATAGAATGATTATAAGCTATCAAATTTTTCTTATTTCATTAAAGGTCTATGTAAAAATCAGCACTTCCCAGATTCAAAGAACCATGCTGTGAGACAAAGTTTAAGTGTTTCATAATATCTGGTGAGCACAAAGTAATTTATAGTTAAAAATTATAGTTGCAAGGACAGAAGGAAAGATGCTGTCATGGTGATACATTTTTGGGGGGCTTATACCAGGGATTGAACTCAGGGGTAGTTGACCACTGAGCCACATCCCCAGCCCTGTTCTGTATTTTATTTAGAGACAGGGTCTCACTGAGTTGTTTAGCGCCTTGCTTTGGTTAAGGCTGGCTGAGATCTTCCTGCCTCAGCCTCCTGAGCCCCTGGGATTACAAACATGCACCAGTGTGCCAGGCTATGGGGATACATTTTTACTAGATTTGAAATAAAAAGAAAATCATCCATCATGAAAGTTTTAGGTAATGGTCACAATAAACGAATTCCTGACAGGCTGGGGCTGTAGCTTGGTGGTAGAGTGCTTGCCTTGCACATGCGAGACCCTGGGTTCGATCCTCAGCACCACATAAAAGTAAATAAGTGAAATAAAGGTATTAAAATATTAAAATAATACGTTAAAAATAATTCCTAACCATAATGTTGCTGAAGAAGTCTAATTTTTGTTATTATAATAGAATCAACATTTTGTATTTAGTATGCGAATTTTGTAAATGGCCCTCAATAATACTGATAGATAGTGGCAGTGTCAATCTGTAGTTAATCCATATAATCAATACACTGTAGGCAGTTTACATACAATCGAAGAACAGATAGCATATTTGGCATTGAGGCTTTAATAAAACATCAGCTCTTCAGTTTTGGTGGGTTTCTTTTTTTTTTTTTGGTACTGGTGATTGAACCAAGAGGCACTTAACCACTGAACCACATCCCCAGCACATTTTAGATTTTATTTTGAATCAGGATCTCACTAAGTTGCTTAGGGCCTAGCTAAGTTGATGAGGCTGGCTTTGAACTTGCTATCCTCTTGCCTCAGCCTCCCCAGTTTCTATGATTATAGGTATGAGCCACTGTACCCAGCTCTTTTCAGTTCTTGTGTAATTTCCTATACCATTCTTGTTGCTTGCTTTCTCTGGAGAATTTATTCTAGGCCTAGTGAGCTGATTGATCACCAATATTCAGCACTATTTTGACTAGATGTATTACTCAGAGCCTTCTGAGTTAATTTATAACATCCTGCCAGAATTTTATTATTACATGTTGATATAAATTACAATGTAAACATGAATCTTATTCAGAAAATCACTAGGAGGATAGTATTGACTTTATTTATATTCTAGCATGCATTCCACTATATCTATATTCTAACCTAGATATCTTTGTATCAAATTGAATCATTCAGGTATAATACAAAGTAGAAGTATGCCATCCCTCAAGCCAAAAACAAGGGCGGGGGTTAGAATCAAAGGGGAAGCAAAAGTTTTTGGTGCCTTTGTAGAAAAAAATGATATTGGTGGTCTGGGGTTGTGGCTCAGGGGTAGAGCGCTTGCTTGCCAAGCACGGGCAAGGTGCTGGTTCAATCCTCAGCACCACATAAAAATAAATAAAACAAAGGTATTGTTAAAAAATATTTTTTAAAATGATATTGGTAAAATGATCAACAAATTTAACAATTTCTCTTTACTGGTATATACCTCATTTTCCAGCCTTCTGATTTTTTAGGTCTCACTCTGCTAGGAAAAAAAATGTATTTCAGAGGAAAACCAATCATTTATCTTAGTGTTTTCCTGAGAATTGATCACTATGCCATGAGGCACTATATTCTAATGCTTTTTCATTCCTTCTAAAGAGTCAATGAGAAAGGTGTAATTTCTTTTAAAAATGTATTAAACGTTAATAAAAATGAATAATGATCAATGAAATGATAACCCAAGACCTAAATAAACACAGCATTAGTTCTAGAACATTCCAGCTATCACTTCAAATGGCCACAAGTGTCACTGAACCAAGTTGTTACTTTTTATTTTATACAATGGACTTATTTTGAAATTCTTTAAAATGTATTTAATTCCTATTAAAATATCTATGTTTAATTGTAAATAACATTAAATAATGCTTGATAATATCAGCTGTATTCCTCAGCCATACCACTAATTGCATTTAACCCTCTGAGTATTTAGAAAAATCTCACACTTATTTTCTCTTTGTCATCAGAATGATGCTTGATGCAATTCACCAAAGGATTCAGTGGTTTATTTTAATCACATGACATCCTCTTTTTTATGGCACATAAATGGAAGTTTTAAATGAATGTTAGAGCCTTATGCCAGAGTCTTATAAACAAAATCACAGATTACCCCCCATTCCTTATTCATAAAATCTACTCCAGGCGTACCACCCATTAAAAAAAAAGTGTATATTGGCCTTTATACATAGACACACAATAATATGTTTTCATATATATGTGTATATATATCTGTATATATATGTATATGTGTATGTATTATGTATGCAATATATAGATACATGTGTATTACTTAGTCATTATCCCATTTAATAAATGTTAAATTGTGGAAAAAAACATGAAAGAAAATGCACATTTGCTGCCAAATGTCCTTCATAAATTGCACCTATAGCCTCCTCTATGTTTCAGGACTACATAAATGATTGGTACAACTTGTAAAGTCTGTTCACTGCTAAGTTGTATTTGATTACATCTTAACAATAATGTTTAAAAAGTAAAATTGGCAGATGATCTTATAAACTCTTATCTTAGTTTGTTCATAATTTTCATTATTCAACCATTTTATGTGAAATCCATTTGCAGAATAGAAAAATTTATCTTGGCATCCAAGGTTGGAGGAAAGGGTAGGTCAGGAAACAGCATGCCCACCCCCAACTCCCAGCCTGGTAGTGCTGGTAGATGAAGTGGAGCCATGGAGAGCACTTTGTCCCCCTGGCCACCCTCTTGGTGCTCCTTCTAAACTCTGCACATAGGGACTTCAGAAGGACCCAGAGATGACCAAAAGTTACATTTGTTTGCAGCTTTCAGTCAAATATATTCTTTTTTTTAATTATTGTTGGTCGTTCAAAACATTACATAGTTCTTAATATATCATATTTCACAGTTTGATTCAAGTGGGTTATGAACTCCCATTTTTACCCCGTATACAGATTGCAGAATCACATCAGTTACACTTCCATTGATTTACATATTGCCATTCTAGTGTCTGATGTATTCTGCTGTCTATCCTACTCTCTACTATCCCCCCTCCCCTCCCCTCCCCTCCCCTCTCCTCTTCTCTCTCTACCCCCTCTACTGTAAATCATTTCTTCCACTTGTATTATTCTTCTCTTACCCCTCATTTCCTCTTATATGTAATTTTGTATAACCCTGAGGATCACCTTCCATTTCCATGCAATTTCCCTTCTCTCTCCCTTTCCCTCCCACCTCTCATCCCTGTTTAATGTTAATCTTCTTCTCAAGCTCTTCGTCCCTACTCTGTCCTTAGTTACTCCCCTTATATCAAAGAAGTCATTTGGCATTTGTTTTTTAAGGATTGGCTAGCTTCACTTAGCATAATCTGCTCTAATTCCATCCATTTCCCTCCAAATTCTATGATTTTGTCATTTTTTAATGCAGAGTAATACTCCATTGTGTATAAATGCCACATTTTTTTATCCATTCATCTATTGAAGGGCATCTAGGTTGGTTTCACAATCTTGCTATCATGAATTGTGCTGCTATGAACATCGATGTAGCAGTGTCCCTGTAGCATGCTCTTATTAGGTCTTTAGGGAATAGACCGAGAAGGGGAATAGTTGGGTCAAATGGTGGTTCCATTCCCAGCTTTCCAAGAAATCTCCATACTGCTTTCCAAATTGGCTGCACCAATTTGCAGTCCCACCAACAATGTACAAGTGTACGCTTTTCCCCACATCCTCTCAGCACTTGTTGTTGTTGGATTTCATAATGGCTGCCAATCTTGCTGGAGTGAGATGGTATCTTAGGGTGGTTTTGATTTGCATTTCTCTGCTAGCGATGGTGAGCATTTTTTCATGTACTTATTGATTGATTGTATGTCCTCCTCTGAGAAGTGTCTGTTCAGGTCCTTGGCCCATTTGTTGATTGGGTTATTTGTTATCTTATTGTCTAATTTTTTGAGTTCTTTGTATACTCTGGATATTAGGGCTCTATCTGAAGTGTGAGGAGTAAAGATTTGTTCCCATGATGTAGGCTCCCTGTTTACCTCGCTTATTGTTTCTTTTGCTGAGAAAAAAACTTTTTAGTTTGAGTAAGTCCCATTTGTTGATTCTAGTTGTTAACTCTTGCGCTATGGGTATCCTTTGAGGAATTTGGAGCCCGACCCCACAGTATGTAGATCATAGCCAACTTTTTCTTCTATCAGACACCGTGTCTCTGATTTAATATCCAGCTCCTTGATCCATTTTGAGTTAACTTTTGTGCATAGCGAGAGAAAGGGATTCAGTTTCATTTTGATGCAAATGGATTTCCAGTTTTCCCAGCACCATTTGTTGAAGATGCTATCCTTCCTCCATTGCATGCTTTTAGCCCCTTTATCAAATATAAGATAGTTGTAGTTTTGTGGATTGGTTACTGTGTCCTCTATTCTGTACCATTGGTCCACCTGCCTGTTTTGGTACCAGTACCATGCTGTTTTTGTTACTATTGCTCTGTAATATAGTTTGAAATCTGGTATCGCTATACCCCCTGATTCACACTTCCTGCTTAGCATTGTTTTTGCTATTCTGGGTCTTTTATTTTTCCACATGAATTTCATGATTGTTTTATCTATTTCTACAAGAAATGCTGTTGGGATTTTGATTGGCATTGCATTGAACTTATAGAGAACTTTTGGTAATATAGCCATTTTGATGATGTTAGTTCTGCCTATCCATGAACAGGGTATATTTTTCCATCTTCTAAGATCTTCTTCTATATCTCTCTTTAGGGTTCTGTAGTTTTCATTGTATAAGTCTTTCACCTCTTTTGTTACGTTGATTCCCAAGTATTTTATTTTTTGGGGGGATATTGTGAATGGAGTAGTTGTTCTCATTTCCATTTCAGAGGATTTGTCGCTGATATACAGGAATGCATTTGATTTATGCGTGTTGATTTTATATCCTGCCACTTTGCTGAATTCATTTATTAGCTCTAATAGTTTCTTTGTAGACCCTTTTGGGTCTGCTCGGTATAGAATCGTGTCATCTGCAAATAGTGATAATTTAAGTTCTTCTTTTCCTATTTTTATGCCTTTAATTTCTTTCGTCTGTCTAATTGCTCTGGCCAGTGTTTCGAGGACTATGTTGAACAGAAGTGGTGAGAGAGGGCAACCCTGTCTTGTTCCAGATTTTAGAGGGACTGCCTTCAATTTTTCTCCATTCAGAATGATGCTGGCCTGTGGCTTAGCATAGATTGCTTTTACAATGTTGAGGTATGATCCTGTTATCCCTAATTTTTCTAGAGTTTTGGACATAAAGGGATGCTTTACTTTGTCGAATGCTTTTTCTGCATCTATCGAGATGATCACATGGTTCTTATTTTTAAGTCTATTGATGTGGTGAATAACATTTATTGATTTCCGTATATTGAACCAGCCTTGCATCCCAGGGATGAATCCTACTTGATCATGGTGTATAATTTTTTTGATATGTTTTTGAATCTGATTCGCCAGAATTTTATCGAGGATTTTTGCATCTAGGTTCATTAGAGATATTGGTCTGTAGTTTTCTTTCTTTGAAGTGTCTTTGTCTGGTTTAGGCATCAGGGTGATGTTGGCCTCGTAGAATGTATTTGGAAGTTCTCCCTCTTTTTCTATTTCCTGAAATAGCTTGAAAGGTATTGGTGTTAGTTCCTCTTTAAAGGTTTTGTAAAACTCTGCTGTATACCCATCCGGTCCTGGGCTTTTCTTGGTAGTCTTTTGATGGTTTCATCTATTTCCTCAATTGTTATTGGTCTGTTTGGGTTGTCTATATCCTCCTGACTCAATCTGGGCAGATCATATGACTTAAGAAATTTATCTATGCCTTCACTATCTTCTATTTTATTGGAGTATAAGGATTCAAAATAATTTCTGATTATCTTCTGTATTTCTGAAGTGTCTGTTGTGATATTGCCTTTTTCATCCCGTATGCTAGTAATTTGAGTTCTCTCTCTTCTTCTCTTCGTTAGCATGGCTAAGGGTCTGTTGATTTTCTTTATTTTTTCAAAGAACCAACTTTTAGTTTTGTCAATTTTTTCAATTGTTTCTTTTGTTTCGATTTCATTAATTTCAGCTCTGATTTTAATTATTTCTTGCCTTCTACTTCTTTTGCTGTTGTTTTGCTCTTCTTTTTCTAGGATTTTGAGATAAAGTATGAGATCATTTATTTGTTGGTTTTTTCTTTTTTTAAGGAATGAAATCCAAGCAATGAATTTTCCTCTTAGAACTGCTTTCAATGTGTCCCATAGATTCCGATATGTTGTGTCTGTGTTTTCATTTAACTCTAAGAAGTTTTTAATTTCCTCCTTGATGTCTTCTAAAACCCATTGATCATTCAGTAACCTATTGTTCATTCTCCAAGTGATGCATGATTTTTCCTTCCTTCTTTTATCATTGATTTTCAGTTTCATTCCATTATGATCAGATAAGATACATGGTATTATCTCTACTCCTTTATATTGTCTAAGAGTTGCCCTGTGACATAATATATGATCTATTTTTGAGAAGGCTCCATGTGCTGCTGAGAAAAAAGTGTAACTGCTTGATGTTGGTTGGTATATTCTATATATGTCAATTAAGTCTAGGTTATTAATTGTGTTATTGAGTTCTATAGTTTCCTTATTTAACTTTTGTTTGGAAGATCTGTCCAGTGGTGAGAGAGGTGTGTTGAAGTCTCCCATGATTATTGTATGGTGGTCTATTAGACTCCTGAACTTGAGAAGAGTTTGCTTGATGAACATAGCTGCAACATTGTTTGAGGCATATATATTTATGATTGTTATGTCTTGTTGGTGTATGGTTCCCTTGAGCAGTATGTAGTGTCCCTCTTTATCCCTTTTGATTAACTTTGGCTTGAAATCTATTTTATTAGATATGGACACTCCTGCTTGTTTCCACAGTCCATATGACTGATATGATTTTTCCCAACCTTTCACCTTCAGTCTATGTATATCTTTTCCTATCAAATGCGTCTCCTGTAGGCAGCATATTGTTGGGTCTTGTTTTATGATCCATTCAACTAGCCTGTGTCTTTTAATTGGTGAGTTTAAGCCATTAACATTTAGGGTTATTATTGTGATATGGTTTGTTCTTCCAGCCATATTTGTTTATTAATGTTACTAAACCTGAATTGTTTTCCTCTTTGATTACTTTCCCCCCTTTACTGTCCTACCTCCCACTGTTGGTTTTCATTGTTATTTTCCATTTCCTCTTCCTGTAATGTTTTGCCAAGGATTTTTTGAAGAGATGGTTTTCTAGCAGCAAATTCTTTTAACTTTTGTTTATCGTGGAAGGTTTTAATTTCATCATCCATCCTGAAGCTTAATTTCGCCAGATACATGATTCTTGGTTGGAACCCATTTTCTTTCAGTGTTTGAAATATGTTATTCCAGGATCTTCTAGCTTTCAGAGTCTGTGTTGAGAGATCAGCTGTTATCCTGATTGGTTTACCCCTAAATGTAATCTGCTTCCTTTCTCTTGTAGCTTTTAAAATTCTCTCCTTATTCTGTATGTTGGGCATCTTCATTATAATGTGTCTAGGTGTGGATCTCTTATGATTTTGCACATTCGGCATCCTGTAGGCTTCTAGGATTTGGGATTCTGTCTCATTCTTCAAGTCTGGGAAGTTTTCTTGTATTATTTCATTGAATAGATTGTTTATTCCTTTGGTTTGGAGCTCTGTGCCTTCCTGTATCCCAATGACTCTTAAGTTTGGTCTCTTTATGTTATCCCATATCTCTTGGAGGTTCTGCTCATGGTGTCTTAGCAGTCTTGCTGAGCTGTCTATGTTCTTTTCAAGTTGAAATACTTTTTCTTCGTTGTCTGATGTTCTATCTTCCAAGTGATCTACTCTGCTGGTAGTATTCTCAATTGAGTTTTTAAGTTGGTTTATTGCTTCCTGCATTTCTGGGATTTCTATTTGTTTGTTTTTTATTACCTCTATCTCCGTGTGTAATTGATCTTTTGCTTCCTGGATTTGTTTATGTAATTCCTTGTCAAAGTGATCTTTCATTGTCTGATTTTGCTGTCTCATGTCTTCCTTGAGACTCCAGATCATCTGAAGCATGTATATCCTGAACTCTTTATCTGACATTCCATCTGTTGCAGCTATTACGTCTTCTAAAGTTGAGTTGACCTACATTGCTTGTGTTCCTTTCTTTCCTTGTCTTTTCATACTGCTTGCGTTTCTTTCTGCTTGGTGAAACTGTTGTGTTTTTTAAATTTTCCCCCTATTTATTTATATTGCTCTTGTATAGTTGGGAAATCTCCCTTGCAGGGCGGGTAGTGGCTGTGCTCCTCCTCTAATTAGGGTGATCTGTCTACCACGCTGGTCGGTCGCAGGTCTGCCCACCCTGCGGGCGTGGGTAACGGCTCTGCTCTGCCCCCACTCCAATTGTGGTGACGTGACTACCACGCCCTCGGGTCGTTGGTCCTGATCAGGATGTGGGCGGCGGCTCTGCTTTGCCCCTACTCCAACTGGTGTTACGTGTCTACCATGCTGGCAGGCCTCTAAGCCTGTTTCGCCGGTGGGTCGCAGGTCTGCCTACCTTGTGGGCTCGGGCGGCAGTTCTGCTCAGCCCCCACTCCAAATGGGGCTACCTGACTGCCTCTCCAATGGGTTGCTGGGCCTTTTCCGGACACGGGCGGCGGCTCTGCTCCACCCCCACTCCAACCAGTGTGACGTGACTGCCTCGGTGCTACTTGTCCACCATGCTGGCAGGCTACCGGGCCTGTCCTGCCAATGGGTCGCAGGTCTGCCTACCTTGCAGGCTCAGATGGCGGTTCTGCACAGCCCCTACTCCAAATGGGGTGACTTGGCTACCGTGCCGTCGGGTCGCTGGTCCTGTTCCAGGCGTGGGCGGCTACTCTCTTCGGCCCCAGCTGCAGTTGGGGTGTCGTGATACCACGCCGGCAGGTCACTTGGCCTGTTCTGGGTGCAGGCGGCAGCTCCACTCTGCCCCTCTGGCCCCCACAGCACCCAGCAGGACCTGGACCGATATGCAGTTACCGCGGGTTCCCCAGCCCTGGGCCAAAGCAGCTCCGGGAGCCTGAACCCGGCCGCTCCGAGCTCAGTGCACGCTGTGCTAGGAACAGGTTCCTAGAAGCAGTCTCTGTGGGTTCCCCACCTCTGAGCCAAAGCGGCACCGGGAGCCAGAACCCGGCCGCTCTGAGCTCGGTGCCCGCTCTTCTAGGAGCAGGCTCCAAGAGTCAGTCTCCGCGGGTTCCCCAGCCCTGGGCCAAAGCAGCTCCGGGAGCCAGAACCCGGCCTCTCCGAGCCCGGTGCACACTCCGCTAGGGGCAGGCTCCATGGAGCGGTCTCCGTGGGTTCCCCAGCCCTGGGCCAAAGCAGCTCCGGGAGCCAGAGCCCGGCCGCTCCAAGCTCTCCAAGCTCGGTGCACGCTCTGCTGAGAGCAGGCTCAAAGAGCAGTCTCCGCGGGTTCCCCAGCCCTGGGCCAAAACTGTTCTGGGAGTCAGAACCCAGCCGCTTCGAGCTCGGTGCACGCTCCACTAGGAGCTGGCTCCAATACGCAGTCTTCGCGGGTTCCCCAGCCCTGGGCCAAAGCAGCTCCGGGAACCAGAACCCGGCGGCTCAGAGCTCGGTGCACGCTTTACTAGGAGCGAGCCCCAAGGAGTAGTCTCCACAGGTTCTCTAGCCCTGAGCCTGAGCGATCTGTCTGCGAGACGCAGGCAAATACCAGCCTGAAATCACCTGTTCCGTAGCTGAATGAGCTGAGATCAGTAGAAAACATCAGCTCTCCAAGATGGTGGCCGCTGTCCTCCTCCGTGGTCCGACCGGTGTCGAGAACCGAACTGGACTGCTTCTCTCCTCCGTCTCAAAGGCAGAACTCAGCACTAAGCACGACCATTGCACCGCTGGCAGGAGTCCCCAGAATCCGCATCGCTGCACCCTCGCTCCGGCACCTCGCTGCTTCCCAGCGCGTGCCGCAGACTCCAGCCGCGGGGCGATCCGCCGATCAGGCAATGCGACCCTCCGTGCGGAGAAATAGCCCGCGTCCGAGCCCCCACAGCTGAACCTCGCGCGATGGAAATCCCTCCACTAGATTCTGGAGCACCTCAATTTCGCTGGAAATTCCCAACAAGACAGCCTTCAGCTGTTTCACCTCGTCTTTCTCCCGCACAGTGACGCGGCGCCCGGGGGTGATGCACTCCCTTCGCCGCCATCTTCCCGCATCCAAAATATATTCTTTAGGTAGAACTAAACACTACTTTTTTTTTTTTTTGGTCTATCAGGGGACAAAAACTTTTAATGATTCAATGATCATTTTTAATGGATTGGAATTAATTTTCGTTAAAAGATGGGCAGCATATAAACACAAATTGTTTAAATAACCTCACTAACTTCTTACCTGATATCAGAATGTTAGACTTCTGATGTATCTTATGCATGCTACAACTTGATTTTTATCCCTGAGCTAAGAATTCTGAGTGGCATCAATCCATAGCATCTGAAAGCATTTGCCAAGGACATGTCAACTCTTTTAGAAGACAAATCACTCCATGAATTCTAGGCTTACACAACATTAGTGATTTCACAGTGAAAATATGCTTTAATGATCCAACGGTAGAAGGTGTTCAATAAATCCATGGAAAGCTTCTTATTGTTTTCTATAGGTGTTTCCTAGAACTCCTGAACCATTTCTAAACTCACAGCCCCATGCTGTTTTCAAAGTCTGATTTACTAAGTAATAGACACCTACAAGGTGCTCCATTCTGACACGATTTTTTTTAGAAGTTAAATTTGAACAGGTATCTCAAAACCATTTTGCATCCCCAAAATCGGTTTTATAGATTCAAAATCCCGAAGGAGCCACGAGAGAGAAATCAATTCACCTAAGGTTAGACCCCAAATAAGATGATCTAAATTACTATTGCTTTTCTTTAATTGCTCACTTCCCTTCTATTTCTCTTTCAGATGGTTGGATTACTCCACTGACAGGAAAAACAAACAAACAACAAACAATGTTCATGGCCCCAAGGGAAGTGATGCAGCTGTAAAGGGAGGGTGGAGTGAGATGTGAAGCAGGGCTTGCTCTGTGCTGGCTGCAAAGGAAACTTCTAGCCTTGTTGGTTCTCCACTTTCCTGTACCAGGACCTGGCAGCAGGAAGTCTACAGTGGAGGAGTGTACCAGCTCCCTACGAGATACTACTAAAGTGGGATTCCTAGACACTCTCAGCTCTTTTAAGGAGGCCTTGGAAAGGCCTTTCACAATTTTACCATAAACTATAGTCCAAAGAGAGGAGAGCTCTTCCCTTTACTTTAGAAAAGGCTTCCCTGTATTCAAGGAAACCTTTTTGAGTGCTTACCTTCCTTCCATGTAAAGGAGATACTCAGTATTAGTAGTGCTAGACTGCTCCAGGTTCGAATTCTGACTCCTATCATATGCTGTGCTGTATCCTGTGTTCAGTTTTATTAACTAGTAAATGGAAATTTGATACCTGCCTCATAGAGTTGTAAGAAAATGGATATAAAAACACAGCACAGATTGTCACTCATAATAAGTAGTAGATACATGGTAGCACATATGATTTTTACTGATTTATGATGATTGTGGCTGCTCACATGCTTTCTCTTTAGTCCTCTATTTTAAAGAACAAAAGAAATAGGGTTTTCCCCTCTTGTTCTAGAAGGAAGAGACTTGGAAGCTCAGTAGCTTCTCTGGCCATTACACTTATAATTGTATTTTAAGTAAGGAACACATAAAATTCATCATGTAAAGTAGGATGGCTTTGGAGAGCAAAAAGGGGTGCCAATCTGATGCGACACTAGGGTAACACGTATAAATTGAGACTCTCCCAGGAGAACTGGGAGTTTAGTCATCTTAATTCCATGATTGTTCAGGAACCCGAGTCCCTAAACCTCCTTCCTCTTTGAACAAAAATTGTCTTTCAAAGTCTGAAGCACAAGCAGAGTGAAAGGTATGCATTTTCTCAAAAGACCCTTCTCAAAGATCAAGAATAGGAGGTTAGGTACTTGCACCTGCTATTTTATGTAGAAACTCCATTTTAAAAAGTAAGTAACAACAATGAAGAATTATTGCTCCTTTAATATGCCCCTGTCAAAAGCACTGGTTGACCATCAGGACCCTTGGGGTCATTGCCTTGCTTGGCTGCTGATTATCAGTCTGGGTCCCAGTTTTGCAGCCTACACAATTAGGGAGTTGTTTCCAGGGACAATTTAGAATTATCTTTGATCTGAAGTAGTATTATATAATAATTTCAGTGGTGTTATCCTCGAAGCTCATGTTTTACATTCTTTTGAAAATAGAGTTCAATTGAGGTTGTGAGCAGATGAACGAAAGAACAGCAGCTCTGTTCATTTCTATGTGGGAATATTTCATGTGCCAGCTACCATTATTTCATTTAATCCCTATAGCAAACCTCTGTGGTAGGCACTGTCCTCATCTGTGAAGAGGGGAAACTGAGCCACAGAGAGATATTAAATAACTAATCCATGTCTTACTACTAGTAAACTCAAGTGGGACCTTATATAGAGAGAGTATGACTTCAATGTCTGTTTTGACTCTTTTTTTTTTTTTGTACCAGGGATTGAGCCCACAGGCACTTAACCACCGAGTCACATTCCCATCCCTTTTTATGTTTTGAGACAGAGTCTTGCTAAATTACTTAGGGCCATGCTAAGTTGCTGAGGCTGTCTTTGAACTCTCAATGCTCTTACCTGAGCTCTCCAAGCTGCTGGGATTAGAGGTATGTGCCATGATGCCCGGCTTGTTCATAACTGTCATTAAACACACCGGGTGACCTGAAGGAAAGGCAAGGCTTCTGATTTTACCACCAGATTATTGGGAATAGAACTCACTTATATTTTAGAGAATATGTTATATTTCCATGGCTCACACCTCCAAGTGCTATCTTCTGTCCCAAGCTATAAATGAGAACAAACTATGTTGTAAGTAGGGTAAGTAACAAAAAGGTATTTAAGACAAAGTCCTCTGAAAAATGATTAGTTTCTATTGTCTAACTGGAAAGCTTAGAATATTAACATAATTCTGAATTCTTCCTAAATGCACTGGCAACTCATTTCAGGGTCTCACCAATCTGCATTAAACAACCTGTGATCAAACTTTCAACTAGCATGGCATTTTCTACTGAAAATTTGTACTCACTTATGAATTTACAGCTTATTCAAAGGCTCTGGTAATTTTGGGTCTTTGTCAAAGATCAAAAGATAGTTTCTAATAAACCTACACATTTTATCATATAGAAACTATAACATGGTAACCTAGATAATTTGCTTTCAAAAAGTAATTTTAAAAAACATGAGTTGAATTAATTTCAATTGCATTGCTATGTAAGATTCACAGGAAACCTGAAGTATATCTGAGTTTAGAATTCTAATTCTTGCAGAGTCAATTTTATTAACAAGTTGAAAAAAATAATGCATGAAACATCTGCTATTCAACTCAGCAGTGTAGAGATCTTTAAATCGTAGTTTAATTTGCTTCAACCATACTGCTATACTGTTTTTTTATTTTGTTTTCAAACTTGCTCAACTTCTAACCAAATCTGTAGTGATATTTTCATTCATTCATTTATGCATTTAGATAAACATTTTTTTGACTTCTAATGACTTTCCCTCATATTTCTCACTGTCAAGTCCATTTAGCAAGTTCTCATGAGATTGAAAAAATTTGTGTTGCTTTGTGTATGTATTTGTATATTTTACCCTCTTTTGATCTTTATATTTAGAAATTCAGTGTGAAATAAATGAGGTTTGGTTGTTCTTCCATGGTTTTTAGAACAAATCTGGAAAACAACTGTATACACAGATGTTGCTGTCCTAAATAATTGCTATGGTATGGATCTGGTTTGTCTGCACCAAAACTTCATGTGGTAATTTTATTCCTGATATGGCAGTAATAGAAGGCAGAGCCTTTAAGTGGTAGTTACATTGCCACAGGGGCTTTGTCCTCATGAAGACATTAATTAGTTCCTCTGGGATGGATTAGTTCTCTCAGAGCAGGTTGTTAGGAGGTGAGCCTGGCACCTCCCCTTGTTCTCTCTCACACATTTGCTCCATCTGTGCTTGCCCACTTCCCCTTTCTACCTCTCCACTGTGACATGATACCTCAAGAGACCCCCAGCAGAAGCTGAGCAGATGCTGATACCAGGCTCTTAGGTTTCCCTGTCTCAAAATGAATTGAGAGCTAAGAAAAATCATTTTCCTTTGTAAATGACCCAGCCTCAGCTATATTGTGAGAGCAACAGAAATATGGACCAAAATATACAGAGTAGAAGATCATTTATTCAGAATACTTAAGAAATTATTCAGATCTGAGGAAATTCTATCAGGTTAGCACTGCCCAAATAGTTGATATTATGTTCTATCCAACCAGCTTGTACTATGGTTGACTCTTAAGTATCCCCGTATAATCTTATTCTCCAGAAAAATCAAGATAGAATTGCAGAGATAATGAGATAGCAAAGTAATAATAATCAAGAGAAATATTAAAAATATCCAAACTTGATATGCAGATATTGCACATAAGCATTTGTTATGTGTTTATAAAATATTAAGACTGAAATACACAAGGCCTCCCATGGCTGCTAAATGATGACCTTGTCAATAAATACATGCCACATGGAGCACAGATAGCAAGTAAGTTATCATCATGCCTCTAAAGACCTTTTCCTTAGATTCTCACGAAGGTCACATGTCTCCCATGTTCTGTGAGAGGGAATCATTTTTCTTTTCCTAAACTCAGAGATTATAGATTGTGTTTGGATTGGACCTGTGCAAGCTCTTGTCAGCTCCTGAGTTGATGGATTCACTCATTCTGCAGATACGGTGAACCACACATGTTTCTAGATGTTAAAGGTAAAACAGCGAACAAAACTGAAAAGTCCTTACTCTTATGCAGTCGAAGGTAGAAGAGAAAAACAAAGAAAGAAACAGGTGAGAAAATACTGTAAAGCCAGATGATGATAAATGCTACAAAGAGTCAAAGGAGAATACAATGGAGACATGAAGACCCATTCCAAGGCAGCCACTGGAAGATAGAGAGGTCAGAGAGGCTTCGCATTAGAATGGAGCTCAGTCATGGCGATTCCTAGACCAAGACCATGTTGGCTTGGGGAAAGACTGCTCCATGTCCTTAAGCATCTGCTATGTGCCAGGGCTGTCCCACGAACAGAGAATTCAAAATTGCACAAAAGTAGCCAGAGTCTTTGCCCTCATGAAATTTACTAGACATAGGAAAATAAAACTCCTGCCTCCAAGAAACTCCTGAATGGTAAAAAGAAAATGGATTTGTAAGCGAGTCATTGCACCATAGCAAAATTCCAAGTAGGTACCACCATGGTAGCAGAAAGAACAAAATGATCCAGCTTCCCAGGGGAGAGAACAGGTAGAGGTGACTTCCAAATGAAACTTGTCCGGAGTCACCTATCTAATTAGTAGCCAAGGCAAATCTCTAACATGTATCTCCCAATTTATTATCCAGTTCTTTTTGTTTATCTGCTTTGAATTATATACTCAGTGGGATACAGGAAAGGAAGGAAAAAGGAAGAAGACTAAAAGGAGTTATTTATCCATGGAATTTCCTGGATAAAGCCAAGGAGGCGTTGACATGCTTTTAAAAATGGCACAGTTAATACTTGTGAGGTCCAGTACTGTACTTCCCAGATTGAACTTAAAATTTTCTCTGAGGTCTGAGGCTCTTAGAGAAGATTAACGTAGTCAGTGAAAATGCAGTTACCCAGTCCAGTCAAAGAGCTAAAAATAGTTTTTCCTGAAGCACTAATTTGAGGGTGGTTTTGATTTTTTCCCCTTCTGAAAATAAAAAGGCCTTGCTTGGGGGAGAGTGATTAAGGAATGGTAGGTCATAATGCTGTTTCCTAAAGCTATTGTACAATCCACCATGTATTACTAGTTTCAACTGAAATTAAAGCTACTCCCTTTTCTATGCTTCTGTCTAATTGTTCCCAGATAGGCCCATAGGGTCAGTGGATTTTGTTTCTTGGGCACCTTTTCTCATTTCGATCTCTACCCACTGGGTGTGCCTGGGGCTCCTGAATAACCTACACATTTCTTTTTGCTTAAGCCACAATCACCTCTTGGAAACAAATGAGCTTTCCCTAAATCCTGCAATTAGAATATAAATGCAATATTCAGATAGCCTGTAATTAGAATATAAATAACCTCTAATAGCCATGCAAATGAGGGTGTTAATGTATTATGAATCACTAAGGAAAATAGCAGGGATGATAGCTCCTTCCCCTTCTACTTTCCTTCCAGCTTGGCAATTTCATTCAGTGTTTCATTGGAAACCTGCAACCCTGCTTTCTCTAACTCAGCACAAAAGACCAGAGTCTATGCATTTAATCATGGCTTTGGCAGATGGCTTCCTTATTTCTTATTTTTCAAATAAATCTCATCCTGTCCATTACTCATGAGACTATTCAAACAGCAGATCCTTAGGTTTCAAGCAGGCTTAAAACCTACTCAGAATTATGATTGGAGGAAGGCTTCTGAGGTACTAGAGGAAGACAATATACATCAGGGTCTGCTGGTTGTGACAGATCTAAGTCTTATAGTAAGAGAAGTGGAAATGGGAAATGAATGCTTTTTTTTTTTTTTTTTTTTTTTTTTTTTTGCTGAGGGATGAAGAAAATACATTGTTTTTCTTTTTATCCCCCTTTTCTTATTAAGAAATGCAAGAATGAGACCCACGCCTGAGTTCAGCCCTGGCCCATATCCGCCTACACCAATCTTCAAAGGACCCAGGCCTAGGTTAGTCCTGGGTCCATTCCTCCACCAGCAGATGCCTACCAGAGCTCAATGCAGGACCCAGACCCAGGGTAGGTCCCAGTCCTAACTCCCCCACCCCCTCAGGGAGCCCAGGCCTAACCCACTTCCATCTTGGGACACTGCAGACATCACCTTAGCCTTCCCTGCACAGTAGTCTCTACCTTTTGACAACAGATATGGCCTAGAAATGGCTGCATCTTGGAGCAGGCATTCCAAAGACAGTGTAAGGTCCACCCTTTCAGCGTGATCTCTGAAAGATGTTGCATCCATCCTGGGACACATCTACTTATCTCTGGATACCTCCATCATTGCCACCACCACTTTTAGTTGCAGTAGCATATATCCAGGGACACCTGCAGGGTCTGGAAGCCCAACATCAAGGTGAGGTACAAATAATCTGTAGGGATACTACAAGATTATAGGGTAGAAATTATAATATCCTAGATCCACACTACAAGAAAGGAAGACACATAGACAACATGAAAAAACAAGGGAGGAAAGTGCCCCAGACAAACCAGTATACTACAATTATAGACCCATGGACAGCAAAGTTGATGAAACATCAGAGAAGGAGTTCAGAATGTTCATTATTAAAATGATCTGTGAATTAAAGCATGACTTAAATGAGCAAATACAGGCAAAAACTGATCACTCCAACAAAGAGAGAAGAGAGCAAATACAGATAGCAAAATATTACTTCAAGAAAGAGCGACTCCAAAAAAAAAAAATCAGAAATCCTTGAAATGAAGGAAATAATAAACCAATAGAAAGCATCACCAACAGACTAGATCACTTGGAAGACAGAACGTCAGATAATGAAGATAAAGTATACAATCTGGAAAATAAAATTGACCACACAGTGAAGATGGTAAGGAACCATGAGCAGAACATCCAAGAATTATGGAATAGCATCAAAAGACCAAATCTAAGAGTTATTGGGATAGAGGGAGGCACAGAGTTTCAAACCAAAGGAATGTACTATCTCTTCAATGAGATAATATCAGAAAATTTCCCAAGCATGAAGAATGAATTGGAAAATCAAATACAAGAGGCTTACAGGAAACCAAATATCCAAAATTACAACACATCTACACCAAGGCACATTAAAATGAAAATGCCTAGCATACAGAGTAAGGATAGAATCTTAAAGGCCACAAGAAAGAGGAATCAGATTACATATAGAGGGAGACCAATTTGTATCTCAGCAGATTTTTCAACCAAGACCCTCAAACCAGAAGATCCTGGAACACCATATATCAAGCTCTGTAAGAAAATGGATGCCAACCAAGAATCTTATATCCAGAAAAATTAAGTTTTAGATTTGATAATGAAATGAAAACCTTCCATGATAAACAAAAGTTAAAAGAATTAACAACTACAAATTTGTACTAGAGAATATCCTTGACAAAATATCCCATGAAGAGGAAATGAAAAACAATAATGAAAATCAAAAGAGAGAGATATTTCACTAAGGGAAAAACTAATCAAATGAGAAACCAAGTCAAGTTAAATAGCAAAAATTAACAAAAATGGCTGAGAATACAAATCATGTCTCAATAATAACCTTGAATGTTAATGGCCTAAACTCACCAATCAAAAGACATAGAATAGCAGATTGGATTAAAAAAAAAGACCCAACAATATGCTGCCTCCAAGAGACTCATCTCATAGGAAAAGATATCCACAAACTGAAGGTGAAAGGTTGGGAAATATACCACTCACATGGACTTCAGAAGCAAGCAAGGGTTTCCATACTCATTTAAATAGAGTAGACTTCAAGCTAAAGTTAATCAAAAGGGATAAAGAAGGACAATACATACTGCTCAAGAGAACTATACACCAACAAGTTACAACAATTATAAACATATATGCCCCCAAACAATGGAGCATCTATTTATTTATTTATTCATCAAATAAACTCTTCTCAAGTTCAAGAGTCAAATAGACCACAGCATAATATTTCTGGGTGACTTACACACACCTCTTTCATCACTGGATATATCTTCCAAACAAAAGCTGAACAAAGAAACTATACAACTCAATAATACAATCAATAACTTAGACTTAATGGACATATATAGAATACTTCATCCTTCAACGAGTGAATACACATTCTTCTCAGCAACACATGGATCCTTCTCTAAAGTAGACCATATATTATGCCACTAAGCAACTCTTAACAAATAGAAAAAAGTAGCGATACTACTCTGCATTGTATCAGATCATAATGGAATGAAATTAGAAAACAATGATAAGATAAAAAATAAAAGCTACTCCAACACCTGGAGACTAAATAATATGCTAATGAATGAACAATGGGTTGCAAAAGACCTCAAGGAGGAGATTAAAAAATTCTTAGAGGTAAATGAGAACACTGATACAATATATTGAAATCTCTGGGATACTATGAAGGCAGTACTAAGAGGAAACGTCATTGCATGGAGTTCATCCCTTAAAAAAAAAGTCAACAAATAAATGACCTACCATTACATCTAAAAGTACTAGAAAAAGAAGAATATACCAACATCAAAAGTAGTAGAAGACAGGAAATAATTAAAATCAGAGCTAAAATCAATGAAAGAAAGAAACAACAAAAGAAACAATTGAAAAAATTAACAAAACAAAAAGTCAGTTCTTTGAAAAAATAAATAAAATTGACAAGCTCTTAGCCATATTAATGAAGAGAAGAAGAGAGAAAACTCAAATCACTAACATATGTGATGAAAAAGGAAATATCACAGCAGATACTATAGAAATACAGAAGATAATTAGAAAAAAATATTTTGAAAACTTGTAATCCAACACAATAGAAAATATTGAAGGCATCGAAAAATTTCTAGAGTCATCTAATTCGCCCAAATTGAATCAGGATGATATTTAAACAGATCAATTTCAAACGATGAAATAGAAGATATCATCAGAAGCCTACCCACCAAGGAAAGCCCAGGAACAGATGGATACCCAGCTGAGTTCTACAAGACCTTTAATGAAGAACTAATACCAAAACTCCTCAAATTATTTCATGAAATATAGAAAGAAGAAGCACTGCCAAACTCATTCTATGAGGCCAGTATCACCCTGAGTCCCAAACCAGGCAAAGTGACATCAAAGCAAGAAAACTTCAGACCAATATCTCTAATGAACATAGATGCAAAAATTCTTAATAAAATTCTGGCAAATCAAATACAAAAACATATCAAAAAGATCATGCACCATGATCAAGTGGGATTTATCCCAGGGATGCAAGGTTGGTTCAACATAAGGAAATCAATAAACGTGATTCATCACATCAATACACTCAAAGATAAGACTCAGATGATCATCTCAATCGATGCAGAAAAAGCATTTAACAAAATACGGCACCCCTTCATGTTCAAAACACTAAAAAAACTAGGGTAACAGGAACATATCTCAACATTGTAAAAGCTATCTATGCTAAGTCCCAGAACAACATCGTTCTCAATGGGGAAAAATTGAAAGCATTCCCTCTAAAAACTGGAACAAGACAGGGATGCCCTCTTTCACCACTTCTATTTAACATAGTTCTTGAAACACTGGCCAGAGCAATTACACAGATGAAAGAAATTAAAGGGATATGAATAGGAAAAGAAGAACTCAAATTAGCACTATTTGCTGATGGTTAGATTCTATACCTAGAAGACCCCCAAAAATTCCACCAGCAAACTTCTAGAACTAGCAAATGAGTTCAGCAAAGTAGCAGGATATAAAATCAATACCCATAAATCAATGGCATTTCTGTATATCAGTGACAAATCCTCTGAAAGGGAAACAAGGAAAACTTCCCTATTTACAACAGCATCAAAAAGAAAAAATAAAATAAAATACCTGGGAATCAGCTTAATGAAAAATGTGCCTCTACAATGAAAATTACAGAATGTTAAAGAAAGAAATTAAAGAAGACATTAGAAGATGGAAAGATCTCCCTTGATCTTGGATAGTCGCAATGAATATTGTCAAAATGGCCATAGTACCAATAGCACTATACAGATTTAATGCAAGTCCAATCAAAATCTCAATGACACTCCTCATAGAAATAGAAAAAAAGTCATGAAATTCATCTGAGAAAATAAGAGACCCAGAATAGCTAAAGCAATCCTTAGCAAGAGGAGTGAAGCAGGTGGCATTAATATACCAGACCCTAAACTATACTACAGAGCAATAGTAAGAAAAATTATGATTTTGGCACCAAAAAAGACTTGTAGACCAATGGTACATAATAGAGGACACAGAGACTGACCCACATAATTACAGTTATATTAGACAAAGGTGCCAAAAATATACATAGGAGAAAAGATGGCCTCTTCAACAAATGGTGCTGGGAAAACTGGAAATCCATATGCAACAAAATGAAATTAAACCCCTTCTCTCTCGCCATGTACAAAACTCAATGTGGATCAAGGTGGTAGGAATTGCAACAAAGACACTGTGCCTAATAGGAGAAAAAGTAGGCCTGAATCTACATCATGTCAGATTAGGCCCCACTTTCCTTAATAAAATTTCTATAGCACAAGAATTAAAATCAAGAACCAATAAATGGGATGGATTGAAACTAAAAAGCTTCTTCTCAGCAAAACAAACAATTAGCGAAGTGAATAGAGAGCCTACATCTTGGGGGCAAATTTTTACCACCTGCACATCAGAGAGAGCACTAATCTCTAGGGTATATAAAGAACTCAAAAAACTAAATAACAAAAAACCAAATAGCCCAATCAATAAATGGGCCAAAAAACTGGACACCTCTGAGAAGATAACATATAATCAATCAACAAATATATGAAAAAACATTCAACATCTCTAGCAATTAGAGAAATTCAAATCAAAACTACTCTAAGATTTCATCTCACTCCAGTCAGAATGGCAGCTATTAAGAAGATAAACAATAATAAGTGTTGGCAAGGATGTGGGGAAAAGGGCACACTCATACATTGTTGGTAGGAATGCAAATTGGTGCAACTAATTTGGAAAGCAATATGGAGGTTCCTTGGAAAATTGGGAATGGAACCATCATTTGACCGACCTATCCCTCTCCTTGGTCTATAACCAAAGGACTTAAAAACAGCATACTACAGGGACACAGCCACATCAATGTTTATAGCAGCACAATTCACAATAGCTAAACTGTGGAGTCAACCTAGATGCCCTTCAGTAGATGAATTAATAAAGAAAATGTGGTATATATACACAATGGCATACTATTTAGCATTAAAAGAGAATAAAATCATAGCATTTGCAGGTAAATGGATGGAGTTGGAGAATATAAGGCTAAGTGAAGTTAGCCAATCTCAAAAAACCAAATGCCAAATCTTTTCTCTGATATAAGGAGGCTGATTCATAATGAGGTTCAGGGGAAGCATGGGTGGATTAGATGAACTCTAGATAGAGCAAAGGGGAAGGAGGGAAAGGGAAGGGACATGGGGGTAGGAAAGACAGTGGAATAAGATGTACATCATTACCCTAAGTGCCTGTATGAATACATAAATGGTTGTACTTTGTGTACAACCAGAGACATGAAAAATTGTGCTCTAAATGTGTAATTGTAATACATTCTGATGTCATACATTAAAAATTAGAATAAAAATTTTAAAAATTATATATATATATATATATATATATATATATATATATATATATATATAATACATTTTCTTAAAAGGACAACAGAATTTTGAAATGTTTAAAACATTTGTAAAATTTCTAATAAAGAACTGGTATTTAAGAATAAAAAGAAATGTAAGGATGTCCCAAACTCAATATTGAGTATGTACTGTATTTTTAAAACCATTCTTGATGCTTGTTTTCTGTTATTGAATTTTCAGAAAAAGCCTTGAGATACTGATTATTATTCCCTCTTATAGAAATAAGGAAATAAAACTTCAGAAAATTGAGTTCCTCAATCTTGTAATTTTGGGTAACAAAAACCTGCTGTGTCAGAAACAAGCTATTGGAACAGAAATGAACAGGATTGTGAAATTTTTATCATGTTCATATGCAAAGGAAAAAAGAAATATTGACTCTAAGAGTTAATTTTGAGATACAGCTATTACATAACAAGGACAGATATGGCCATCACCTACCAATGATTGTGCCTATGCTAGGCTCTAGGCTCTTTGAAAACTATAATTTGTCTTTTTCATCTTTGCCCCTTCTTTTCTGTCCTTTCTTGTCATCCTTCTGAAAAAGTTCAGCTCAATACCCAGTAGAGTGCACCCTCTTGTGAATACTCTTGGGGGAGAAGAATGACAGAATGAATGAATGTTGGTGGAACAGTCTTTTATTTTTATTTTTACTTTTTAGTAGTTACAGAGAGAAGAATAACTATAGAGGTCGAGAATTAGAGACTGTGAATAAAATTAGAGCTCAAAAAAGCAACAGCTGGATTTAGCAAATATGAAAGGCAGAAACTATGATTAATAATGTAGAGACAGCTGCTTAGAGCCCAGTTGAACAAGTTAATAGAGAAGTTCACCGATAGGTAGTGGAGCCGGAGAGGAGAATGCGGGGCAAGTTACCCAAAAGAACCACACACTGGTGCTCTGCAGGCAGCCTGAGGAACTGTTTTTTATTCACCAGCCTTTCAAACAACTCTGTGAGGTGACAGCACAGAACCCCTTTCAACAGTGAATCAACTGAAGCTCAGAGACCTTAAATAACCTGCCCTGAGTCACACAGCCAATTAGTGGCCCAGGTGAGATTTAGTAACATCTGGCAACTCCAGTATCCCAGGGACCAGATGGCAGGGGAGGGAAGGCTGTAGGGTCCCTGGATACTGCAGGGGAACCCTGGGAATAAACAAATAAAGCTCCTTCCTTGTTTCAGAATAAATAAAGCTGAGATCAAGGAAGGCCAGGTTTGGACTGAAGCAAGACCTCACATACAAGCACAAAGCTAACAGAGAATAAATATTGGTATTAAGCATCTGCTCTGTGCTGAGGACTGGGAAGAGATGGATCTGTTTCCATCTGGCTGGAGAGGGGAAGCTCTAAAAGTTCTCACTATGTGTCCACATAGAACAAGTACTGCTGTACCTTGAGATTCTTTTAAATGCCAGTAAAATGAGTAGAGCTCTTCAAATGGCATGCACACACCAGATACACACGACTCTTTCAGACACACAACACATACACACACAGATGGCAGTCCAGAGAGCCTGAAAGAATGCTGAGTATTTGCCTATTTTGTTAACAAATCTCCATAAGAGAAGTTTCACTGCAAAAGGAAGACCTTCAGGCCTCTTTCTTGATTCTACTTGACCATGTCCTGGCCACAGCTGACTGGACAGGGGCGGACAACTCATAATGTGGCCCCGAATAAAGACAGGGCTGAGACCTTCTCTTGGGAATGTGAATGGAGAAATATATGCTGAAAATCCTCCTTCATTAGGTACAGAAAGGAAAAAATTTCTCAAGAAATTTCTTTCAAGAATTCTCCTGCTGTACACCCAGTGGATACGGCAGCTTTGCCCCTGATTCTACAGTTCAGCCACCTCCACCTGGGGCTGGGGTGGCCAGTGTATCTTGCACGTAGTTTAAGGGGTTGGTGAGCAGTTCACACTGTACGCTTGTCCCAACGACTTTCCTAATTCAAGCTGCCCTTTTGCATCCATGAACTCTCCAAACCCTCTCACCTCCCCCCCCAATAAATTCTAGTCTTCCTCTTAAGAGATGTTGCATGTAGACGTGGGATAAGGCTCCAAAGACCAGTTTGCTCACTGCTTAGGGCTGAAGGGAGAATGAATGTGCTCCTTCTCCTTAAAGATTTGGGGATTCATAATACCGGTTAGCTTCAGTTTTGAGGCTTTAGCTAAAGTTCTGAGAAAACAGGGAAATTCCCAATCAGCGACTTTGGCCTAAAGACAGGAACTGAGTCAGCAGGTGGAGAAGCTAGAACACTGAGGGCCCACCAAGTGCAAGACCTGGTTGTAAAGGAGCACTGAAGAAGGCCAAAAGGAAGAGTACTGGATTCAATTCTAGTCTGGCCATTTCCTAGGGTGTAACTTGGAATGAGATTAGGCCCTCTCTAACCTCAATTTCTTCATCTGTAAAATGGGGGAAATGAGCTGGGTGCGGGGGCACACTCCTGCAATCCCAGCATCTCAGGAGGCTGAGACAGGAGAATCATCAGTTCAAAGGCAGCCTCAGCAACAGCGAGGCACTAAGCAACTCAGTGGGACCCTGTCTCTACATTTAAAAAAAATACAAAATCAGGCTGGGGATGTGGCTCAGTGGTCAAGTGCCCCCAAGTTCAATGCCCGGGACCAAAAATAAAATAAAATGGGGGAAATGATATATGTGTTGTCATTGGGTTGTTGTTGGAATTAATTCAGATAATTTTTGCACAGCCTTTAGTACCATGCCTAGTGCATAGTAAGTGTTCAATAAATGACAATTAGTACAAGTGAGCAAAAACTATGTACTGGAAGGAAGAGCTCTGGGGAGTCCCATTGCATAGGCAGTGATGTGAAAGTGCCCCACATGTGGGTGCAATGTAACCCTGCTCAAATGACTCTGAGAAGACTATTAGAGAAGAGACAGAGACAGATGATGAGGGAGGGAAAGGCATCATTGAGCCATGAAAGAATGAAAGAGATCAATTCCTAGAGTTGACAGCTAACAGCTTCCAGTTACAGCTGTTCTTTTATTTCAAGCTTATAATTGACGAAACAAAACAAAAACGCATTAGCAACTACTTGTGGCAGCTTGAGTGAGTGTTCTAAAAAAAGGGTAACTAAAACAATGAATGTGCCTCCTGGAATGTTCCATTCCTCCCAGGAAATCTCCCTGGACAGTCTGGAGAATAGCCATTGTCTCCATTTAGATCTAATAGAAACAAGAACTCAGGAGACCTCCCCATCTGATGCCTGAACTGTTTTTGAGGTCAAACTGAAAAAAAAAAAATCTTCCAAGGAAATAAGAAAAGGAAGGAACAGTTATTTCCTAACCAAAAGGTCATTGAAGACATCTGTGGTACCTGTTACACTGCCTGAGTAATAGAACGAACGCCAAGTTACTTCAGAGGGTGGACATTGTTCATTGTTCTCTATGCTATTTGCAGCAGCTCCAATATGGACTTTTCTAAGAATAATGACACTCAAGGAGGCTCCACTACAACAATGTAGATAGGATAGATTTCCATTTACATAGTTAGAGAATAAATACTGCAAATAAGAAATAGCAAACAAACACATGGAAATTTTCTTTCTGGACATAAATTGGCATGGCTTTATGACAAATACCTTGCTAGCAGTTCGTTGTGGTAGATTGCTTGCAAAGATGGATGCATCTGTCCTTTGCAATGTGACCTTGCCATTCCTCCCATTAGCAGGTGGAGGCTACCTCCCTTCTACTTGACTCTTTGGGGTTACGGTGACTACATTGACTAACTGATTGGGGCAGAAGTGAATCTGGGAGATCTTCAAGCATCTGCCTTAAGATGCTTCCCTTTCTGTTATCTTGCAATTCTGAGACTTCCATGTTTGGAAGCCTTCCTTAGCCTCTTTGAGGATTTGAGACCACAGGAAGAGAAAGGCCTAGCTAACAGCCAGCATCAGTTGTCAATTGATTTGAGTCATTGTTGGACAATCCACGTGTAACCAGGTCATCAGATGACTATATCTGCAGGTGACCCCAGGCAAGAGCAGCATCAGAAGAATCACCCAAATGAACTTAGCCCACGTTGCCAACCCACAGAATTGTTAGCAGTGGAATAGTGTGTTTAAGTCACAAAATTGTGGGCATTTTGTTATATGGAAATGGATAATTGATATAAGGATTTCAACTTTCCTCATTGTGAGCAGGTTCTCTTTAAACTGTGTAGTGGGAAGAGGACAGAGGCTATAAATATAACTCATCAGTTATAGCACTGGAGAAACTGCAGTGTCATGGGGTTATCTGTTTAGAAACTTGGTATCATGGAAAACATTTTATTGTTTAGCAACATGAAGTGTACAGTTGGCTTCTGTTCTGTGTCCTAAGACTAGAAGCAAATGGCATTTCACTTGCCCTGGGGACTAGGTTTGAAGTGTATAAAAGTTTGCTCATGGGGATGCCCACCAGGGTTGCAGGACAGTGAAATTCCTCTGAAGCCCAGTATCCCACAGGATGGACCTTATTTGCATGTACCAGCAGCAGCATTGCAGACGGGGGTTTCCCTTTTCTTTCCCTTCTGCCAACTCTTGCAATTAATTGAGAATTCTGTGACTTTTCCAGCTGGAGGATATTACACAGAACACACATCTGAGTAATAATGGACACCAGCTGTTGTCAGAGAGACAGTAATGATTTTTTAAATGAATAAAAAGCTTATCAAAGCAAATGTAAAATTGGTTAATCCAGGGAAGTCCAAGCACAAGAATAAAACCTCATATGATGACTCTGTACACACAAAGAGACCACGTCCCAAGTGTACACTTGACTGCCTGTTCTGTCCTGTTCTTTGTTACTGAATAACTACAGCAGAATACAGCTGCTCCTTACCCAGCTCATTTTCTTCAGAGGCTGAGAAGAATGTGCTCCATGCTACCCATACACAATAGAAAAATGTGACATAGTGAAATAAATATCCTGTTGCTCTTTTGTTTTCTTTTTCCATCTTTCTCTCAGTCATCCTCCTATAGGGAAAAAAAGTTCTGCCCCTGGGTACAGCAGCTATGTGGAGAAAAGTACTTTAAACACTCATGGATTTAGGAAAAAGGAATCTAAGGATCCCCCAAAATTCTGCAAACGCCCACACTGCTTGGCTATGGGCTGCTTAGCACCTGTTTTGGCTTCTGAGGACCCCAGCCATGGGAAAAATCAGGTACTGTGCCTCTGGGGACTGTTTTTGGTTAGTTTGTGTTGCCACACAAAGGATTCTGCTTTTGCAATAGGGATGAAACACGAATATGAAAGCCATCATTTTTCAGCTTTGAAATTGCACGAGTTCCATTTTTGTTTTTAAGCGACCTTTAGATCAAGTATCCAAAATTCTAGTTAGCCTGTGGGAGGGAGTGTTAAGAGGTTATATTCTCCCTGAATTCAAAACAATGAAATGTTATATTCAAAATGACTTTAACAACTAAAGAGTGTCATAAAATATAACATCTCATTTATTTATTAACTTTTAAATAAGACTTTGAAACATGAACAAATAAATTCAATTGTAAGGAATGATATTAAAGAAAATGCTTCATACATGGTGGATTTTCATTTTGTATTTCAAAATTGTAGAGAAATGTGTGGCTCACCTAAAGTAGAAAATGAAAATTTTAGAGTAAAATGTCTCTCTAAGGAAGTTTTGTACCAATTCCAAGACATTGATTTAAAATATATCTGCATTTCACAGATGTTGGACCAGGCCCTTCTTAACTTTGATGTTTACAATTGCAAAAGGGATCTTGTTTATATCTCCTCAGAAGGATTCAATCTCGTGCAAAAGGATTTGATCTCCTTGGGAAAAGGTGAAATCAACAGAAATTCAAAATGTTTTTCTTTTTATCCATGTCTCACAGGACTCAAAGAATTTTACCTCAAAAAATATTTACCTCGGTTATTCTAGCAATCTTTGTAATTTGCTTTAGTGTATAAAAAATATATCCAACATTTATGTTTTAAGAAATAGCTCCCAGGGCAGGGGTTGTGGCTTAGTGGTAGAGCACTTGCCTAGCATGTGTTTGATTCTCAGCACCACATATAAATAAATAAAATAAAGGTCCACTGACAACAACAACAACAAAATTAAACAAAACAGAAAAAAAAAGCTCCCATGGTGTGCTTTTGCCAATTAGTGCAAAATTGTCATGTTCTAGATTAGAGTCTAGTAGCTCAGGTCAACAGAGGTCATTCAGAAGGACCCTCTCATGCCTGCCTCCTCCCTATCCCAAATAAATCATTTGACCTACATTACATAGTTTGGCTCCATGGATTTGTGAAACTATTCAAATGCTTAAGTATATATATATATATTTTTTTTTTCTTTTTTATTATTAGTTGTTCAAAACATTACAAAGCTCTTGACATATCATATTTCATACATTTGATTCAAGCGAATTATGAACTCCCATTTTGACCCCGTATACAGATTGCAGATTCACATCGGTTACACATCCACTTTTTTACATACTGCCATACTAGTGTATGTTGTATTCCGCTGCCTTTCCTATCCTCTGCTATCCCCCCTTAAGTATATATTTTTAACATTAAAAATATTTAATTAGCATAATATTTGTACATATTTTTAGAATATAGGATAATTTGATACAATGTAAAATGATCAAATCAGGGGCAACTAGAATTTTCATTTCCTCAAACATTTATATTTTAACGTATTGGCAGCCTTCAGGCTCTTCTTTTCTAGCCATTTAGAAATATATCATAAATTGATGTAGGCTAGAGACACTCCTCCTAGGCTATGGAACAACAGGAACAATAGAATCAGTTCCTCCTGATTATATTTTGGTAGCCATTACCTATCTTCTCTATTCCCACTCTCCTCTACCATTCCTAAACTGTGTTTTTATACTAACAATGGTGATTGCATTAGTAGGACATTATCCTGAAGGTCCTTGTGCATCAAGCCTGACATCTAGGCTGTTGAGTCCCCATCTCGTGTGATTATGCATCCAAGAAGCTGTAAGTGGGAAAGAGCTAGCAAAGGGCTGGGTTCCACAGAGTTCAGCCTCAGAATAGGATCCAAACCCTTTTTTTTCTGATGTGTGGAAAGTAAACTGATATTTCTCTTCATTATTTCTATTCTTAGTTATTTCCATTTTATTGTATATTTAATGGGGCTACTCAGTGAATGTATTTATTTTTTAAATACAGCCTCCTGGGGTGATGAGAAGTGCACTGCTCTAGGATACAGGAGACTTACGATCTGGTTTTGTCTATTGTGCATTCTTGCAGAAATAAAATAAAAACAGCTGCTACTTATTAAAGGCTTACTCTGCTAAGAATTTACAGAGTAGTTTATGAGTTTTATTTTAATATTTTCTTATTAAGGAAGTAGGGGCCTAATCCAATATCATGGAGATTTGGGCCTACTTTTTCTTCTATTAGATTCAGGGTCTCTGGTTTAATTCCTAGGTCCTTGGTCCACTTTGTGTTGATTTTTGTGCATGGTGAGAGGAAGGTGTTTAATTTCATTTTGTTGCATATGGATTTCCAGTTTTTCCAGCACCACTTGTTGAAGAGGCTATCTTTTCTCCGATGTATGTTTTTGGCACCTTTGTCTAATATAAGATAACTGTGATTATGTGGGTCAGTCTCTGTGTCCTCTATTCTGTACCATTGGTCTATCAGTCTATTTTGGTGCCAATACCATGCTGTTTTTGTTAATATTGCTGTGTAATATAGTTTAAGGACACAGCCACATTAATGTTTATTGCAGCACAATTCATAATAGCTAAACTATGGAACCATCTGAGATGCCCCTCAGTAGACTAATGGATAAAGAAAATGTGGTATATATACATGATGGAATATTACTCAGCAATAAAAGGGAATAAAATCATGACATTTGCAGGTAAATGGATGGAGTTGGAGAATCATTGAAGTTAGCTAATCCCCCCAAAAAACTGCTGAATGTTTTCTCTGATATAAGGAAGCTTAATTCATAGTGGGGTTGGGACAGGGAGCAAGGGAAGATTAGATGAACTCTAGATAGAGTAAGGGGAGGGAGATAAAGGGAGGGGGAATGGGGGTAAAAAAAAGATGGTGGAATGAGATGAATTACCCTAAGTACCTGTATGAATACCAAAAAAAAAAAAAAAAAAAAAAAAAAAAGAAAAGAAAAAAGAAAGAAAGTCTGTATCTACCTCCTACAGTGGGTTCCAGGGTTGGCAGGTCTAGTTCTAGGGACAAATCTTATCTCTGACACTTACCATACTTGGACTGGGGAAGATAGGTAATTCTCTTTCCTATTTGCCACACAGGAAGAATACTATTTAGTACAGAGAGTATTGCAAGGATTAAAATGGCATCATATACACAGGATTTTCCATGTACTAGTCTCTAAATAGAATTTAGTTCCTTCACTTTACAGCTTCCCTGAACCTCATTTTCCTTCTCTGTATATTAAAGAGGTGCATGGGGCCATAAAAACATCACAGTATATTTTGACTTACACTTTAGAAAATTAAGAGCTAGAGAAAAGACCTACTCCAAATCCCAGCCAGTGAGTTGTTTGTACTTTCTGAGCACCAGTTTTTGTTTCGTTAATGGAATGAGACTTGGAGCTAATTTGATCAAATTATCTAGAATCCAGATAATCTAGATTCTGGATAATTAGTAAAATTGCAGTTACTGTATTTTATTTGTTTGGGGGTTTTGGTCTAAGTCACCTAACATACATTTATTGCACATTTACAATTGTGTGAAAGGTCCTTTTAGTTGTTATCTGAAATATATAGTTGTTGGTCTGATATGTACTTCTCTGGACTTTGAATAGCTCTCTGCTTCTCATCTTTCAGATCTAAGCTCAACTATGACCTCCTGGAGAGGCGGTCACTGGCAGGTTTTCACCTCCCGTAGCCCCCAGATACTTTCCATCATGTCATTTTCTGCATCTTATTCAAGACACTTAACAAAATACTTAATTATCTAGTTTATAATTTACTTGTTTGTCATTTCTCTGGCTATACTACAATATAAATACCCAAAATGAATATTGTCTGTATTTGCTATTTGTGGTATATCCAACCCTAAGTCAGAACCTGAAACACAATAAGTTCAAAATAAATATTGTTTTAATGACTATCTTGTTAAATACAAAATTAGCATGTAACCCAACAATTCTATTTCTAAGTATATATAAAGAAATTAAAAGAAGATATGCCCAGATAAACATATATACATGAATGTTCACAATGGCCAAAAAGTGGAAACAATCCAAATGTTCATCAGTCCATGAACTGATAATGAAAATGTGATACACATCTGTATATGTATAGTGAATATGTACACATAAAATTTAACATTAACTCAAGTTTAAATTACATGTATACACACACACATACATACACTCTCAGAAGGAAATTATTATTCAACCATGAGAAGGAATGATGTACATGCTATAACATGGATGAAACCTAAGACATTATACAATGTGATTAAAAACCAGACACAACATGACATGACATACATGATTCCACATAGATGACATATGCAGAAAAGACAAACACATGGAGACAGAAAGTAGATTAACTGTTGCCAGGGCTGGGTGAAGGGAGAAGGGCAGTGACTACTAATGGGTGTGGATTTCTTTGGAGGATGATGCAAACGCTTTGGAATTAGTGGTGTTGATTTAACATCATTTTGGGACTATGCCCAAATCTCTGAATTGTATACTCTACAAGAGAGAACTTTATGGAAGTGAATCATGCCTCAAGAAATTCAATAGAGCAAGATAAAGAAGGAGGGTTGAAATATAACTCACTGCAAATTAAAATAGACAAATTTCTCTTAGCTATTCTGCCATGTTGCAAAAGCTGTTGGGCTCATTCATGATTTTACTTAGAAATAGGTTTTAGAAATACTTCTGCTTTATTTTTGCATAACACTAAGTCTTCTGTAGCTAATTGAAAATAAAAAGAAAAATGCCCTTAGATTTTGTTACTTCTTGTCTTGCCTTCCCAATGCCTGGCCCTGTGGCCCTTGTCCAACCACACCTCTTGGGGTGAGTCGTTTTTCTTTGTGAAAGAGGTGGCAGACCTGCCCCTTGCCCCCTGAAGGAATGCTGAGAACCCAGTTCACAAAGTAACTTCATGGCATTTTACAACTCCAAATGCTTTAGAAATACAAGTTAATAATAGGAATCCTTCTTTCTTTTAATTGACTTTAATGGGATAAACAGACCTAATCCCTAATGGCTTTCTAAATTCAGAATGTAATTATTAGTGGGAGGTTAACTCAGATTTAAATGTTATTATTCCATAGTAGATGGATATAAACAACAATTAACTTTTGAATTGCATGAACCAAAATTCTGGCTAAGTATTAATGCAACTAAAATCAGAACTGATAAAATGCATAGCTCCCTCAGAGGAGAAATCTATGTATAGGCTAGAATTGATGGAATTTTTTTGATGACCAATTTTAATATATCAATTCACAAGGTCCATGTATAATAGTCAAAGTTTAACGATGTGTAAATCCATAATAAATGGTGAATTTATAAATCACTGCTAAGTTCTCAAATTAAGACATTCTTAGTTTCTTCCCTCCCTACCTGTTCCAGCCTGTCTCTCTACATAGGAGTGAACGACACCTCATTTACTTTTTCTTGTACTCATTTGCACTCCCTTGTATTTTTGTTTCGAGCACTGAGATAGTTTATGTCATCAATTTTGTCATTATTGCATATTTTTGTTTCACAGTGCCAGATGCTTGACCTTTGGGGAACAAAGTTTGTGTTGTTTTCATATGCAAGTCTCCATCATTCCAAGTAAAATCTGGAACATAGACATTTAATAAATGAATGAAACCACAAATGCAAATTGCTGGTAAATTTCTATATGAGTACAGGATAGGAACAACCAACAAGGAGGTGCTGGAATTGGACTGCTGAGACCATGGGCTTTAAGTCCTAAGAGCTTTAAGACCCACTGAGAAACTTGCAAGAATAGGCTTGAAATGGGAAACATATTAGAAGTTGAGGTTCTTGGCATAAAAGAATCAAAGCAAGTTGCTGCCCACTTTTGGTCCATGCTGGCTACACCTGCCTTTCCCCAAGCTTTCCTCCTTACTGCTTTCTTACCCCTCTTCTCATTCGACTTTCTGACCTTATTTTTCTTCAAAGCAATTATCAATGTTTATTCTAATTGTCTCCGTTTATTTTTCTGTTGCTATAATAAAATGCTTGAGACTGGAGAATTTATAAAGGAAGGAGGTTTATTTTGGCTCATAGTTCTGGAGTCTGGGAATTCCAAGAGCCTAGAACCAACAAGAAACTTGTGCTGCTTCAACTTAAGGATGAATGTGGAATGGCAAAAAGAGCCAAAACATGAAGAATGGTTTTGCTTTGTAACAACCCATTCTTGGGGTAACCAATACAGTCTGATGAGAGAAAGAACTCACTACTTCTTCGAAATGACTGTAATTCCTTTGTGGAGCCATTCTTCTTAAAGGTCCTATCATGTCTTAATACTATTGCATTGGGAACTAAGTCTCAACATGAATGTTGGTGTGGATAAATCATGTTCAAACTGTAGCATTAGTAATCAATCTTATTAATTTGTTTATTATCTGTCTCTTTTTCACTCTGCCAGGATCTGAACTCTGATTTGATGTAGTCTGTTTTCCCCTGACTTAGACAATACATAGTGTATGCTAGAAAAAAGATTTATGCTAGAAATAGAACTTGGAAATAGTAGCTGTTCAACAACTATGGAAGGAAGAAAGGGAGCGTGGGAATGGAAGAATAAAGAATGAAAGAGAAGACCAATCTAAGAAAGAAAGGAAGGTATTGTAAGGGTTTTTTTTAATGACTTTTAATATATTCAAGTAAATTTCTGTCTCACAGATTTGTTTTGTTTGGTTCACAATGTTTTACAAAATTAAAAATATGGAAATTTCCAATAAAAAATGGGGTTATAATCTTCTAAACAATCAGGTCTGTTAGGCTAGGTCTTAACTTCCAAACCATGTCAATCAGGCAGATCTGAATGGGCAGCTTAATGGGGACATGGGCTAGAGGATTTTAAAGTTGGGATGGAAGTTGGAATCTTTCCTGGATTTTCTGAATGACCTGGAGAACCTCATTGTGGATGTATAATAGAGAAAGTCTTTAAGATAATTTAGTCTAATGCAAATTCATATACTCCAGGAGGTTCCAAAGAAAAGGAAGGCCCAGGTCTTTAAGTCCCACTTCATTTAAACCAGAGATCCCTGAAACTTACTTGAGAGGGGAAATATGGCTAGACATTCTATATTGATTGCACTGCCCCAGGTACTGTGTGTAAAGTACCCTAAATCCAGTAGTCTCTGGTGAGGGTACATATGTCAGGGCATATCCTCTCATTGGAGTGACAGAGTCATGAAGCCCATCTAGCTCTAACCTTTTCTTAAACTATGATCCATCACCCCTACACACCTGCTCATTTATCCAGCAACTACTTATTGAGCATCTAAGAGCCACGTCCAATGCTAGGGACTCTGTACCTGATTTTGAAGAAGTCCATGTGATCCTCCAACTCACAGACCTTACAGTATTTTCAGGGAGCATTGAAATCACAAGAAACTATTGAAAACACAGCATAGAACTAACTTAGTCTAGTCTCTGAAATTACAGAGTTCAGCATATAGATAATATACAAACATACAAAGTTTTTTTTTTTCCTGAACTGTTTAGGATAAGTTCTGGGAAAAAATAAGCAATTATTTATTTTTACAACATAGGTACAAAAATGTCTTTAGAATCATTAATATCTTTTGAAAAATTTAGATCTAACTTTTGGAAGGCCATCCTGCCTCCTCAAATTATATATGCAAATATACTATAGTATTTTGACTTAAATATCTAAGCCCACTCCTTTGTCACACTTACCTATACTACTGATAGCTTTAATTTTTTGATGTATGGGGTATTCAAAAATTGTATATACACCCGCCACCCCCCACATGCATATGCATGTGTGTGTGCTGGGAATTGAACCCAAGGCTTAATGTATGCTAAGCACATGCTCTACCACTAAACTACACACCAGCTGTAAAATAGCATATTTTTGTGGTAATATATACAATGTGCCATTTTAAATATTTTAAATACACAGTTCAGTGACATTTAAGTATAGTCATGCAATTATGTGAACATCACCATCACCCATGTTCAGAAGTTTTTATTATCCCAAAATGAAACTCTGTACCCATTAAATATGAACTCCCCATGTCCCCCTATCCTAGCCCCCCACAACCACTATTCTAATTTCTATTTCTATGAATTTGGTACTGTTTTAGGTACCTCATTTAAGTGTAATTGCCGGGTTTCAGTTAGCGACTAAAATGCTCAGGGGTCACTCCAGTTAAACTGGGCAAATTGGGCTGCATGAAATAACCACACAAGAGACAAATACCTTTTTCTTTGGGGTCGCTGTGACGGCTCCTCTGACCTTAAGTGTCCTCAGGAAGAGAGAGAGCGAGAGCACGCGCTGACCCCTTTTATTGAGGAGAAGCTATTCAAATGAGGCAAGGGGTCAGGTTTCAGGGGGCTGAGTATCTTCATGATGTCCACTGTCAGCAGGTTGACTGACACCTGGGTAGGCCACACCCAAGGGCACAGTAAGAGAAGGGGACACACACAAGGCACTTCCATGGAAGATTCTATCCTAAACAGGGCAAGGGGTTATATTACAAAGGAACAGGTGAGCGAAGCTTCACCCATGGGGCTGTAGCAAGACACACCCATGCAGGAGACACTGACCCTCGCACCCAAGAAGGGTGGGGAAAGCTCTGCCACATTTCTGCGACTGAGCACCACAGCACCTAGCCGGGGAGTGTGACCCAGTCATGTGCAAGGTTGGTCTCCCACGTGTAATTATACAATATTTTCCTTTAATGTCTAGTCTATTTTGCTTAGCATATGGTTCTCAACTGTCATCCAGGTTGGAGCATATGTCAGAAGTTTTGTTTGTTTGTTTGTTTTTAAGGATAAATATCATTCCACTGCAGGTACACACTACATTTTGTTAGTCCATTCATCCATCCACAGGCACTTGGGTTGCTTCACTTTTGGGCTATGGTGAACAGTGCTGCGATGAACAAGGGTGTATAAATATGACTGCTATGTTGATGTGGTGCTCTCAGTCTCATCGAATGCTTTTGAGTCAGTTTTTTTTTTCTTTTTGTAGGCAAAAAATCCAGTTTTTGGCAAAGTTAAATCACTTTTCAATTTAGGGGTAGTTTCTGACTCTTGGTCTGGAGTTATCGTTTTCTTGAAACGTCTTATACCCTTTGTCCCAATGACTCTTTACCAGCTAATGGGATACCAACGCAAAACTATTTTTGTTGGATGCAATTTGAGGTTAGACACAGTTACTTCTACATGCTAAGAGAAATCTGTAGGCCCATAATTTGGGGGAGAACAATTTTTTAAAATTTTTCCTTTAGGTTTTAGTTTCAGCTGTTTCTTTCTCCAAGAAAATGATGATTAGGCTAACTAAACCAAATTTAGTCTCTCCCCCTCCCCCAATAAACCATTTATGATAAAGTTCAAACTAGTATATGTTAGAAGCCAGGAAACCACAACTATAGCCAAAAGAAATCTTCATTACTCATTGCCTCAAATTGTACCCGATATGATTTCAGATGCTATTTTCTGATAACGGTCTTCAGTAAATTCCAGAGATGTCAACACTGTGTTTGAACAGAAAGTTTGAAAAGTTGAAAGATCCTCAGATGAACTTTGAAGGAGGAGAGTGAGGCCCTGTGGGTGGGTGTGGCTGGGTCAGCTAAGCTGTGTGTCCATGAAGCTCTTATCAAGTGGAGCCATGATTTTTATGTCAGCCCATTTACACTTGAGCATTTTTTTCTCAGCTGAATTCATATTTATTTATGTTGATAATATTAAGCAAGAATTTTAGACTGGCGATATTTGTGATAGTGGTCAGTTTCTGTTTAAAGAATTAAACTTTTCTAGCTGTTACAATTTATTCAATTATTGAAACCTTTCTAATTCCAGGTAAGTAAGGAAACATCCCAAGTCTTGTGCTTTGCCTGACTTACTTTCTTTCTGCCTTAGCTGGCTGATCTTGTCAGGTGCAGACCCTTGATGATGTGCAGCTGTTTTCTTTGGTAGCTTAACAAAGGTCTTACAGTCCTTTCAGGTGGCAGGACACCAAGTAAAGGATTTGTGCAGTCTTGATGATGTTGCCTCTTTGGTAAGGTTGCCAAATATAGCAAAGAAAAATGTAGGCTACCTATTTAAAATTGAATTTCAGATAAACAACAAATACTTTATAAAAACATTTAGTGGGTGTCTTTAATTTATCCACTTGCACTGTTCCTTACTCTTGAATGCAGGGAGCATGGCTCAGATGCCAGTACTAGTGTGACAAAGTTTGAACTTGGTGACATAGAGGGACCAAAATTGGAAGCCAGACTGTAATGATGGGATTACAAGATAAGAGGTAATGAGGACTGTTTTAGTTAGCTTTTTCATTGCTGTGACTAAAAGGACCCATCCAGAACAAATGTAGAGGGAAGTTGACTTATAGGGCTCACAACTTTGGAGGTCTTAGTTCTCAAAAGGCCGGTTCCATTTCTTGGGGCTCAAGGTGAGGCTGAACAACATGGCAGAAGGGTATGGCAGAGGGGAGCAGCTCACAAGGTGATCAGAAAGCAGAGAGAGAGAATCCACTCTCCAGATACAAATATATACCCAAAGCTATGCCTCAATTCCCACCTCCTCCAACCACACCCTACCACTTCAATTACCACTCAGTTAATCCCTATTAGGGGATTAAATCACTGATTGGGTTAAGACTCCTACAACCCAATCATTTCTCCTCTGAACCTTCTTGCATTATCTCACACATGAACTTTTGGGGGATATCCCATCTAAACCATAACAAGGAGAGTCTTAACCCAATCAGTGATTTAATCCCCTAATAGGGATTAACTGAGTGGTAATTGAAGTGGTAGGGTGTGGTTGGAGGAGGTGGGAATTGAGGCATAGCTTTGGGTATATATTTGTATCTGGAGAGTGGATTCTCTCTCTCTGCTTTCTGATCACCTTGTGAGCTGCTCCCCTCTGCCATACCCTTCTGCCATGTTGTTCAACCTCACCTTGAGCCCCAAGAAATGGAACCGGCCTTTTGAGAACTAAGACCTCCAAAGTTGTGAGCCCTATAAGTCAACTTCCCTCTACATTTGTTCTGGATGGGTCCTTTTAGTCACAGCAATGAAAAAGCTAACTAAAACAGTCCTCATTACCACGGAACTTGTGGCTCCCCTTTGGAAGCAGATACTGACAAAGTTTATTTTTGCAAGTGATCAACTCAACAGGCAGGTTTTGTGAGGCCAATCAAAAGAAGAGGGAGTAACATTAACTTTTGTTAATCCTCAAAATTGTGGGATGCATAGGGACTTCACTATGGAGTGCATTGTGTACGGAAGAGCAAAGAAGACAGAAACGGGGAGAGAAGAGGGATATGACCTCCCAGCAAGAAAAAAAATCGAATTATATTCTAATATACATATAGGCACAAAAATACCTCACATTGACAGTAATTATTTCTTGTCCAACCCCAAACTGTTTGAATTTCCCAGTATAGAGTCATTATGTTTTTATTAATTTAATTATGCATAGGTACTCTACAGTATATATTTCATAGCACAAGGGAGGAAGACAGGCTCTTTCAGATGTAATCTGGACCCTTACAGAGTTTGAAGCTTTTTCTAAAGGGAAACTAGAGACCCCTGATTGCAAACTCTCTTGAATGAAGAGTTTAGCTTCTGTTTTACTTGCCTAAACCTAATTCTCTGGCACCTGCTCCTCCTCTAATTTTAGTGATTCACAAAGTCTGACTCTGAAGAGAGCCTGGAAACTTCTACTGGGAACTGAGGTGTCCAAGTGCTTCCTCTACAAGAAAGAGAAATAACAATGGTGGGTATTAGTTTGATTCATCCTACTCCCTCCACAAATAAAGCACGGGGATCTCTTTAGCTACGATGATCCTTTCCAGTGAACACTCAGGACCTGAGGGGAGAAACTGCCAAGAGTTGAACCCATAGTAATTTCTCAACTTCATATTTTCAGTCCATTGTCTTTCCTGAAATTGTCACTGGAGGTTCTTTTCATCCTACCCATTTCCTATTTGTGATCTGTTAGTTACCACATGTAATACTCCACTAAACAAAGATTTAGTATCACACTCATTCAATGATTTTTTTTGGTAATTGTTGAGAGTTTTTGGTGTCAGTGAGAAAAAATAAATTAATAGAAGAGGTTCCACACCAATAGTATATTTTATTTGAGGTTTTCTCTGCAAAATATGGAATTGCACTGTCTTTGGATTTGGTGAGAATTCCCTTTAATGCATTCACAGATTGTTGCATGTGATAGAACTTAATGAAGCTGTCTTACCTTGAAAAAAATTTGATATTTTGTTTTTGTTTTGATTTGGGGCAAGAGAGTTGTTACCAAACTAAACTAAATATACATATATATCAATGCTTTACTAATCCTGATGAAAAGGAATTGATGGAACAGCTTGTGACAGACCTTTTACAAACTGCATTGGAAATGTCACAACAATGACAATAAAGGAGGGAGAGAGGAAGTGGAGTCCTGTGTTATTGCAGCTAAAATTTCAATGTCAGGGAACTAGCGAGTCACCCAACAATAAAAACCAGATTCCTCAAAGGTGAAGTCTTGCTTAAGATCAGTACTTAATCATGTCTTGCCTCGTGGTTTGGTGGGATTGGAATTGGAGAATACCTGACCACTTGGCATTTTTGCAATTTATATAACTTTTCAAAGAGCAGCTCTGTGGTATTTTTCACATTCTTAAAGACTACATGACCAAAAAAAAAAAGGAAAAATATAGAACTATTATATTATATAGGAAAAATATAGAAATATTGACCTAATGCTATAAATGCTATAAAACATGCAAAAGGCTATCAAGTTGAGGACAAAAAAAATAAGGAAAAAAAACAATATACAGATATTATGTTGCTATGGTCAAGAATTGGTGACCACTTTTGTACTTCTTGGTAAGGAAAAAATTAGATGATTTAAGTTATCTCTTTTGACCAGCAGCTAAATGAAAGCAATATTTTATTCCACCAGCTCCATTCTCTTTCCAGGTCCTTTGTGCTGGTTAATTTTGATGGAAAGGCAATGCCTAATAGGATTATTTCAGACAATGGAGTAATTACTACTTCAGATATTTTTTTCTTTTCCAGGAGAAAGTGCTTCTTTATTTTGGTTTTCCTAGTTCTCCTCCCATAATGAGGCTAACTACTGTTGTTTAACCAACTGAAAGCTTCTGGCTTTCAGAAGCAGCCACTGAGAAAGGGCAGATTTGAAATGAGAGAAAGGGGAAGCATTAAGCTAAAAATAAAATGAATGCCAACTCTGACTCTCTCCAAGGGTCTCCAGGGTGTCATAATTTTGGTTAATGAAAGTCCCGAGAGGGAAGGTCATAAATCAATGTTGCTTGGCTGGTTCTGTACAAGCTGCTGGGCTGATGTGTCAGTGGAATCTGCAATTGACTATTGGGACCTAGAATCAACCAAGGCATAAAAATGACCTCTGACATGCCCCTGAAGGAAGAGAGTCTCCTGCTAAAGTGAAACAAGGCCATGTGCTAACTGACATCAACACATTCTTTTAACCCCAGGACTGGTGCCAACATTTTTGGGAATGGTATGACATGGCTTCCTAATATCTAAATGGAGGGAAATTTATAGATCACCTCCATGGATCTCAGGAGAAATGGCCAATGTTTCTCTGAATTCACCTTATACTGCTGTTCTAATGTGACTCAAATATTGATCAGAACTTGCTATATAGAATCATGGCATTTATGGGCTAGAAGTAATCTTCAATGTCATTGTAGTGCTAAAATTTCAAAGTCAGGGAATTATCAAGTCATCCAACAATAAAAACCAGATTTCTCAAAGGTGAAGTCTTGCTCAACTAGAAAGGTGACTCCTTAGTAATATTAATAAAGCATATGGTTAAGAGCAGACTGCAATCAGATTGCTTGGGTTTGAATATCAGTTCTGTCACTTTGCCTTTCTTTATCTCAGAGTCCTTATATGCAAACTAGGGAGAGTTTGCGTATCTATAGTGTAGTATGTAAAAATCAGACCAGCTAATTGTTTAAAGTGCTTAGTAAGTCTGATAAACTAAGTGCTACGTCATGTTTGCTTATATTGTCAAAGAATTTCACAAAGTGCTACATAATATTAATTATATGGTTTTAAAATGTAGTATTCATCACAGTTAAACCTGTGTATGTTTGAAAAGTGGTAAATATGTATATGGGCAACATCTCTTCGGTCAACACTGTTTGATGAACATTCTTGGATCATTTGCACTGATTAGACATAAATTCTCTCCTTCACTGCATTTGTTCCAAAGCTTGGTAGCTAAAATTCTTCCTATTTCCTCACCCATTCAGCATCTGCTGAGCATCCACTATGTCTCAGATACTGCTTCAGGTTCTGGAGATACAGTAGTGAACAAAAGAGTTGAAAATCCCTGCCCCCATTCTAGTATACCCAGTGAACTCTTTAGACTGCTAATTTTTAATATAAGGAAAATGAAGCTTGGGGAATCCCCAGCTGATTGCCCAAAGCCACAGGACTTCCCCCGAGATCCCTTAGCACATCAGCCTTTAAACATTCTTCTTTACCATGCAGTTCTAAAAATGTCTAAAAGATGTATTTGACTGTCAAATGAGCTAAGGCAGAAACGGTGTGGTCACATAAACATACCAGCTGTTTCCATCTGACTGACTTGTGTGTGTCCCAGCCCCTTGGGGCCACCTCATGTTCCCCCTTCCTTCTGTGGTCCACACTGTGCATTTCTGTTACTTCCATTTTAAAGGCTTTTGAAAGATAAGGGGATAAGTGAGGGAAATAGCAATGAAAAAGAAAAAAGGATTTTGATTATGGAAATGTTAATAACAGACAGAAAAGCTTATCTTGAGAATTTTTAAGCTTCACACTCCACATTAAGTATGTTCTGTATCTGTTGGGATAAAATGCTTGTGTGTATTTGATTTCTTTGCCAGACTCTCCAAGTTGCATCCTGAGGTGTTCAGAAGTATTTATTCTCTCAGGATTTATGTATTCAATTACTGTACCTTTATTTTTCATTTTATTATTCATATAGATATGCATAATCAGGTAGTTTTACTGTGTATGTATTCATTTATCTTTTACCTATTGTGTTTCTTTATTACTAAGACAGCATCCTGTGAGTAATGAATCATTATGTACCACTAAGAAAGAAAAATCAACATTATCAATTAAATAGCATTTGCTCTCCTTTGTAAAATGCATCCCAATTGGAAAGAGTTGAAAATGTGGAGAGTGAAAACTCTTCATGGGTAAAAAATATTTCTCTTGTGATCCATTACAAAATTATCTCTTTTATCAGATGGTGAGGAATTGTTGTTCTGAAATATTTTATGACTAATTAATTCAAACACCTGCTTAAATGAAAATTAAGAACAAGGAAAAAATGAAGTGTTAAAACCAAATTGGGGGTATAAAGTTCAAGGTACAAACTGAAATATTTATGGATAAACAGATGATGTCTGAAATTCACTTCATAAAAAATCTGATGGTGGTTGTCATGGGAGAATATGGATGTGACTGGGATAAATTGTAAATTGTTCAAGTGGATTGCAATTATATGAGGGCTTTTTAATACTACTCTTTTAAAATTCCAGGAAAAAAAAGAATTACTGTCTGTTCAGTAGTGACAGAGCAGAAATAAGACTAGGCTCTCATGGGTCTAGGAAATTATGACTAAGGTGATAGTTTTCAGATAGAGACTAAAGAATGTGCTTACTGAGACTGAGTGAGGAGGTGGGGAAGGATGAGGCTCACTGCCAGCCCTTCATCTTTCTTCTGAATATCTTATTGTATTAAGCTGTCTGGTTTCTACATTTTATCTCAGGAGTAGTTGGCTAGTTCCTGTAATTGCAGCTTGCCCTGAAGATCATGTACTACTTTACATCAGTGTTCACTAGCCTAAGGGGTGTAAAGGGTTGGAAGAAAGGATAATTTAAAAAAACAACAATAGCAAATAGAATTTGTATTGAATGATCCAGTCATTCTGCTAAATTGCTTATCATATGTTATTTAATTTTCATGTCTATCCTGACAAATATTATTATTATTGCCTCTATTTTCACCCATGGGGAAACAGACTGAGAAAACTTCCATGCAATTCCTCCAACTGGCTAGTGGCAGGACCTGGGTATCAACCTAAGCCTGGACTCCAAGTTACAGCTACTGCTTTCTCTCCAGTTATACCACATGAAGAGCAATGGAAATCACGAGAAATGAATTACAGTAGATGGGGTAGAGAGAGAAGATGTGAGGGGAGGGGAGGGGGGATAGTAGAGGATAGGAAAGGTATCAGAATACAACAGTTACTAATAGGGCATTATGTAAAATTGTGGATGTGTAACTGACGTGATTCTGAAATCTGCATTTGGGGTAAAAATTGGGAGTTCATAACCCACTTGAATCTAATGTATGAAATATGATATATCAAGAGCTTTGTAATATTGTGAGCAACCAATAAAAAAAAAGAAATCACGCCCTGTTGAGAGTCACTCTAAGAATAGGACAAAGGACTGAGCCTCTGTCCAACAATGAGCAGATGCAGATGGATGCAAAGGAAATGAATGAATCCTTGTAGAAACAAATCAAAGAAGAATTCAGAAACCTCTACTACTAGATAAACAGTTCTAGCAGCAGGGAGAGGCGAAAGAGAATGGTTTTCATTCCTCCTGAGTCTTTAAACCATAGCAGAGTGTGCTCATTCTTCTCAAGCCTTTGGTGCCCAGGCTGAGCTGGGTAAAAGCATACCATCTCCTGGGACTGGATGGGCCTTCCAGATTTTCATGGTTTGTTCCACTCCATCTGGAAACTTACCCATACTCACTACCATAATAGAAGAATATTATTATTATTATTATTATTTTTTAACCACAGCACTGTCCCTGAAGGGCCTTGACTGTGCAACCATCCTTTGTTACAAAACCTAATAATTATTCTTTGCATTTCTACAGATTCAAAGATTATGCCTGCACTGGCAGACCAACTACTACATATTTACTCACAAACATCTCAGTCATATTTAAATAAAAAGAACTTTTGGAGTGGGAAGTTTTGAAGTCATCATCTGGATGGGTGAATATTTGAGTTGCAGGATTGTGAGGGGGGTAGCTCAAGAATGATGTGTATATTCACAAGCAATGAAAGCCATGTGGGGGGTGGGGCTGTAATGGAGCATCTGCCTAGTGCTAGACTTGGCATATAGCATGTTCCTCTCTTACATTCATCTACATTTATGAAAATTTCACCAAAGATGATATTAAAGTTCAATGGAGCATTTTGTAAATTCTTCGTGGTATCATTGGAGATAAGACTAAGAAATATGGGCTGAGCTAATGCAATTAGTTAGATTAACAATTACATGAATGAACATACTTAGAACATACCACCAAAGATCACATTACCTTCCTTGTCTATGGAATTCATGATTAAATAAAATAATGGAGTCTAATTAAACAAGTACAAATTATTCCAAGTAGCTGTGCGTTAATTCTTATGGAGCAAAGTAAATAATCTTATATTTTTCATGATTATATAGCTCATTATTCCAACCTGTTAAGATCTGTTTGGATTTTGGATTTTGATTTTGTTGATGCATGAGTGTATTATTCTTCTTGGTTTTTATACAAAAATTTATTAAACATGAATTTATCTAAAACATTGATAGAAATGCTCATTAGAGCAAGACTATGGGTTTTGTAATAGTCACCCTCCCCCATGTTGCTAATGTGCACCCTCTAAATATGCTCATTTGAACAGTTAATAATCAGTCTAATTGCATTAGTTTGATATGTATTCCTTTTTTATTAATGCGTTATAGTTATACATAATATTGTGGTTCATTTTGACATAATTGCACATGCAGAGGATATAATTTGCTCTACTTCAGTCCCTGGTATTTTCATTTTCTCTGGTCTCCTTCTTTTTCCTCTTCCCTTTCCTCTCTGGTCTTTCTTCTATTTATTTATAGTTATTTAAAATTTCTCAATCTTATCTCCAATGATGCCATGACAGATTTATAAAACTCCTCAGTGAAACTCAAGTGTATTTTCTCTATTACGTTTTCTTGAACTATTGTTTCTCATGAATTTGGCCACATTCAATTTAGCTAAAAGTGATTTGAACAGAAAACAATTTGGTTAAGAAGATAATGTTCTTGTTAAAAGGAAATAATGCCAATCAGTATCTTTCTCAGGCTGGTCATTTTTGTGTGTTATTGGACATAATTGCCACCAATTTGGTGCCTTATGTTTTTTTGTTCATACTCTACTTTTGCTCAGTCATTTCATTTTTTAATTCTAATAGAGTTTTAGTCCATTAATTCTATCAAGCATTGCTTATTATGTGGAATAATTGAAACAATCTAAAAGCTCAGCTGTTAATTTAGATGAATGCAAACATCTAGCAATTGATGAAGAAACTTAAAAAAGAATGCTAGCTTCCAAATACCTTGTAGTAGGGAAAAGATCATATATAATTTTCAGGAAAGCACATGAAAAACTATCACACCCTCATGTACAGTTATTCGTTGTCACTACTTGAATGGAACTATGATTAATTTTTTTCAGGTTTCTATTTACTACTTTCCTATAATAAGCATGTGTTTTTTAAACATAACTTTAAATTGTATTTGATTGTTCCACCACCCTATAAGTTTCATATAATTATCTCTTATTGTTGGATCCTTATCTTCTAAGCAATTGTTTAAAATTTCATAGTCTAGATAGAACAATTATTTGGTGATTAATTTAATGTACATAAAATTATAAAAAACAAAAGTCTAAGAATTATAAAGAATTTTTAAAGACACAGTGCTGTGAAACTGGTTCGTGTTTTATCTTTCATCTTTGAACTTCTCACAGGAGATACCTGTTTTCAACCAATGCATTGCATTGAGCAATATGGTTTTAACCAAATTACTTTAGGCTAAATAGCATGCTATCTACACCAGGCTGGTAACACATTAAGGAAAAAAAAAATGATGGGTTTCCTTTTTAGTGAACCCATGCTGGATTTTCTGGATTCTATGGCATCTCTTTTGGATGTTCAAGAGACCATTTCTTCAATAAGCCACTTTAGAACCTTGGCAATTTGAGAAAATTGAACCGCATGTATAAGTTCCTTTTGAAACTATCTAAAGACAACAATAAGGAACAGTCTCCTACTTGAATAAATGCTGACAAACTAAACTCGGAAGCTGTCCAGGCATTTTATTCCAAGTGCTTCACACTGACTGATTCTCAAGGAAATTGCTCAATTCTCCATTCTCTGGCATTGCTACAGAATCAACTCAAGAACACTACATACATTTAATATTCTTCCTTTCTACAGGTTTCCCAGTGTAATTTTTCCCTTGACCCATCTTACTGTTATGACAATTATTTAAAAAATCGATTTGATTCCAGGGGTTGAGTACTGCTTGGCTCTGCTCATGGGTCTGTCCTTATGGCACCTGGGAAGGATGTGTATAAAGTTCACAAAAGCTTCTATAAATTGTCAAGAAACTCTTTGCGAGCCCTCTAAGAGCTGCTGCCAGGCTTAAGGAGAATAGGTTACACTTAAGATGACTTTGTCTAGATGAGACTGAATGTCTGACTTATTTTCCATCTTGTCTACAAAGGATCCAGTGAGAATTATTCACTTTTAATATCATAGTTTTTTGCCTTCCTAGGGTTTGTCTCTAAATAAAATATTTTTAAAAAGGGCTGGGAATGGGGCTCAGTGGTTAAGAGCCCCTGAGTTCAATCCACGGTACCAAAAAATTTAAAAATAAAATGGTTTAATTGCTCTAATTGCATCTCTGAGCACTTGTTCATATAGAGTTGTGTGCCCATGTAATCCCAGTGAAAACTTAGAATGATTGGATTCTTCCAGTGGGATACAACATTGTAGTGGCTAATTTCAGCTCTTTTTTTTTCAGTCTTTTCTTCATTAACTAAAAAATGAAAGTTAAAAAACAACAACAACAACAACAACAAAACTATTAGCTCTAGAGACCAACAGCACGACAGTCTATCAGTGTGAGCTCTCGAGCAGAGAGAGTCCTTATTCCTAGCATATAATTCCTGTGCCTTCGTCTACCTTTTGGGAAATGTTACTCAAACTTCCCATGCTGAGAAATCAGGCTTAGCACATCCAAGATGGAAATGCCCCAGACTCCCAAGAACCTGAGTGACTCTTTCAATACAAGAGGTGTCATATTTGACAAAAGAAATAGAGAAATTTTGAATTTTATTTTTTCTGTTCCATGATTAGGCAATTTTCTCTGAAATGACAAGGCAATATAGTCCACTTCTGTTTCTCTCCCCCCACTCCTTTTTTTTTCCTTTTTATTTTATTAGAACAAAAGAAGAAATTACTGAAAATGGCTCTCTATATTGTCTAGTTAATGAAGCTAACAAGTTTCTTAAATATTTATTCTCACTTGCAAGGGTATTTGGATTGCAGATTTGTAGAAATGTAGCAAGGTTGTCAAATTAAAAATAACTCTTTCACAAGGCAAGGGTACACTGGAATGCTAATCCAAGCCCACAGCTACTCCTCAGAGCCCACATCCTGGGTGTCCTAGCTGTACAAAGTAAACAGCCCCAGCTTTGCTTCCTGGAGAACCTTCACCTTTTTGCTTGAATCACTTTAGAAGTGTGTGCTGAGACTAGCAAGGAGAGAGAAGAAAAATCCTCAAATGGTCCCTCTGAGACCCCACATTCCTTACTGTGTGACTTGTGGGGAAATGTTCTTCCTTCTAGGCCAAAGGTAGTGTCAACATTCTTATCCAGAGGGTGAATAAATGTCTTACATAAGCAGTGTGCAGTTAATCAGCAGTGTGGTGAAAAGCAGTCAAGAGAACACCTGCGGTCAGGAGAGGAAGTTTTGTCCAGGAAGGAAAATGCCCGGAGGGTAGTTTCCCAGCTAAGGCTACACCTCCAGATTTTAGGCAGGGCATCTTCTGGGCCTCACCTCAGTCTGCACACAGGAGGGAACACGTGTCACAGCAATAGGCACAGGGGACTTATACAAAAATGTAAACCACTATTACAGGTGAGAATGATTATATTGAGGAGGACTCTGCTGGTTTTGTGTGGAGGGAGATATGAATGCAGATTGATGCTGTTTGTGTAAAGGGCCACAAAAAAAAAAAAAGGTGGGGGGTTTAGGCGATCTCAAGGGAAGTTTGGGATAACCATAACTTGTTTAGTCCCTGTATAGTAGACAAAGGCAAACATTGAAAAGTAGGAATGTGTGGGCAAAGATTTGGGAAAATAGCAGCAACTCATTTATACTCTATGTCTTGTCCTTTAAGGTCTCCAAAGCTCAAAAAAGAAGATTCAGCATCTTATTTTCTCCTATTGCAGGTAAATATTTTATGGTGATGTCCTCTGGCAAACAGATCGGTTAATTAATAGCATTGAGTATTCCACCTTTGGAGTCAGGTTAAACTTGAACAAAAACATTAAAAGGTCCTGTAAATTTCCACAGAAAGATTGGATTTTGTTAACATCAGACAAGTAATTACCTTATACGCTGTTGAACTTGTTCTACATCATTTTGTGTCTGACAAATCCCTGGCTCTCAGTCTGTACTATAATAATTCCCAACTTCCCAATTTAATTTGCCACAATGACAAGAAGCTGCCCTGCACACGCCAGCACCTGATCCCAACAGATTTTCCACATCTCCCAAAGCTACACCAGTGCTATTGTAGCATTAGGGTTTAAGTAATCTCCTCCTGTGCCTAAAGCAAGCACCAAATGACATTTAGGATAAAGACCCAGAGATCTGGAATGACATTTGGTTACAATTCTACCAGGGCCAGTTTTCTCTCTCTGAGACTGATCCTCTACTCAGATCTCAAGTGGCAAAAATAATTTGATCCTATCTTAAAGCATACTGATTACACTGATTGAGAGCAGAGAGAAAACATAGCACTGTGTGGACACCTCCACACATGTGTAAAAGTTCAACAAATCTACATGACCGTTTTGTTATGGAAGACTTTTTATTTTCTTAAACAGTGACTTTTTTCTTTTAAATCACTGCTGTGTGTGCACATTTGTCAGTGAGCTGTTATTTCTTAAAGGCAAGAGGTTAGGCAGCATGTTAAAGTTTCACATTAAGCAACAAAAGAGTTTCAAGGAACGTCCTCAAATTACACCCACAGTTTCAAAGTTCAAGAATTGTGGCTGAGCACTGCTTACCTTACAATTTCAGGTCCAAAGTGGTCTTTAAGTTTAAAGCAGCACATCAAAGGTGCAGGTTTTATTTTCTTGCACAAAAGTCTCATCTGTCATAGCACCCAGCTCCCCGGGAAGAACCAGCCCCTTCTTCCCGAACGCCAATGAGGAAGCCAGAGAGCACATGTGGGCAGTGGCTTCCCTGAAAGCCTGTCACAGTCTGCACATGCTCTCTGTGATGGAGGTGCCAAATTAACCTTGGCATTAGGCTCACAAAGCACCTCATTGTGAGGCCCTGGACATCTCAAGGGAAGAAAAAGGTTATAAAAAGCTCTAGCCAATCTGAAGTCTTCACGCTTTTGTTGAGATGTGCCTCTTGTTCAGAGAACATAAAAAGGAAATACTGTCTGTTAATTAGCTTCCTGGGGAAAAAAGTACACAATATTAAGAGCCCACCCATAGGTTGAGATAACAGGCAGGCATGTCTTCTGGAATTCTGTGGCTGTTCCTGGCTGTTGTGAAAGAGTGTTCTAGTTAAAGTACCATATCACCACTTAGAAAAGTGTCCATAAGCGCTGACAGGACATTTTATTGCAAGGAAGTTTGTGATAATGAGTATGCTATAGCAATTGCTAACGATCCCCCACCAGGGCCGAAGATAAAAGGAAAATCAATGGCACCTGTGTTATAAAGTCAATCTGTGACATATTATTTCTAGTAAATTCTCCCCATTTCGGTACTAGAAGTCATTGTGAGAAGGAAGTACATGTCATGGGACATGGACATACAATGACAAGATGAATAAAATACTTGCCTGTTGGGCTGGGGATGTGGCTCAAGTGGTAGCACGCTCGCCTGGCATGCGTCCGGGCCAGGTTCGATCCTCAGCACCATATACAAATGAAGATGTTGTGTCTGCCAAAAACTAAAAAAAAAAAAAAAAAAAAAAAAAAAAAAATTAAAAAATCTCTCTCTCTCAAAAAAAAAAAAAAAATGCTTGCCTGTTGCTTTTTTACCTGCATATTTATCCACCTGCTACAGTGTGGCACAGAAAAGAGGTATTGCATCTGGAAATTTAAAAAGTCAAAATAATTAAACTTCTTCAAAATAAAAATGTCAATACTCAAGCCATGATTAGTCTTTGCATGGAGTATATGTTCAGTTATTCCACTCTCCTTGGGAGGACGCCAGCCTAAAGTTGTTAATCACAGTGAATAGTTAGTCACAGATGAAAGTAAGGTAGAAAAGTACCTGGAAGGAGAGAGTGAGGCAAAGAGACTCTCGTTCAACATCTGGTTCTGGTTGTACAAACAACCAACTCTGAATCTGGGTAAGTCTTTAGGTCTCTCTGGGTCTGTTTCTTTTTCTGTGGAGTGAAGGAGCTGAACTTGGATGAAAAATTAAATGCCTGCTAGGGCTTGAGTAGGTGCTGAGGTGAGACGGAGAACATGTGTTTGCATTTCAAGCAAAGCTACCTCTCCACAATAGCTGGTTCTCAGTTGGAATGTGGGTTACATGTACCAAATCTAATGTTTTAAAAGATGCCAAATCTAATGTTTTAAAAGAAAACAGAGATTCAGATTGTATGTGAAATCTCCTAAATTTTACATGTGATCAACTTAAAATATTTAAAAACAATGTATCAAACAAAATCTATCTGCAGATTCCCCAATGGATCACCAGTTTGTGACTTTTAGGAGAGGAGATCTTAAGTTTCATTCTTCTGGAAAAAAATAAAGAATCCAGGGAGATTAGTCTCTACAATAAGTTGAGTTTCATGACACTAAGCCCAAGGTAGAACGGCCTAACACGTTTGTGGTGAAATTGAGGACCCTCATTCTTCAAGTCGTGTTGGTGGTCTCATGATCAATGACCTCATTTGTCTGACCTTCCTTGGAAAGGGGCCTTGTAAGACCCATGGCATCCCTAGCATTCCAAGAATCTGATAAATGAAAGTAGACATGAAAATCTTCTGGGGAGAAAAGGAACTATTGTTCCAGTAGTGTAAAGATCAGCCGGATGCAGGATGCAGCACCATTGCTTTATCTCAAGACTGAAATATTGAAAGTAAAAGCAAAAGCTACAACAGGGTTTATGATAAGTAGCTATTTTCAGGAACAAAGGAAAGAAAGATTTATTAAGATATTAGAGCAGGGTGGAGATGTATGCACAACAAAGTCTACCAAATAAGTCTTTGGGAGAGAATCCCATTTGATGGGTAGGGGTTTCATCCTTGTTGAGTGTTAAGAAGGGCAGCTAAGTGAGGAGACAGGCCTGTAAATGCTCAATAGATATTTCCTCTGACTGAGGATGCATCAGGCAAAGAGAATTAACCCAAAACTGAGATGGGAGATGGACAGGCAAGGCCTCCATTCTTTCACAACTCAGCTCCAATATGAACAATTTATTTCAAGAACTTTTACCTTAATTTTTCAAACTGCCTTTCTTGTAAAGCGTCCTTTATTTTGCTTTTAATATGGTTCTTAAACTGCATTTTGAATTTTTTTTTTGTCTTGTTGTCTGCCTTTCTCACTCAACTGTAAATTGGTTGAGGTAGGGATCACCTCTCCCTCTTTCTTTTATTTCTAGGATCCAGAACATTGCATACTTGGCACACATAAGGAACTTAGAAAATATTGGTTGAATGAGTCAGTAAATAGAAAGCTAATAACCCGAAAAGTAACATATGCATTATGTATGCAGTGAAATTAATGGGATGATAAGGAAAGTCTTTGGTAGTAAATTAGATTTAGAGGTATTGGTTTTTTTTTTTTTTTCTAGGAGGATTAGAGTTTCTCAAAGGTATACTTAATATTTTTTCGATTTCATGCTATTGTGGATTTTAGTTTGGACATTATTTACTATTCCTTGTTGCGATATTTAATGATTTTGTCATAATCTGAGACTTCTAAGCATTCTTATTTATGGTTCATATACCATCTAAGGGAATGTTTTGGTCAATAATTAGTGTACAGCTGAGAGTTAACATAAATTGTCCAACTTCAAATCTCACGTTGCTCTCAGAAATGCAACAGAGGGAGTGAAGGTAATTCATTTAGCTGTGAACAGTTACGTGGCCACCAAGGACAGCAGCAGCATGCGTTATAAGGCTTTGAGACCCAAAGAGTAGGGTAGATAGAAATAATTCTTTGTACATAGCTTTGGAACTAACTAAAGCGAGCCACCACCAAAAATTTAAAGTTAACAACAGCAACATCAACAACAAAACGAGATTTCAATTGAATTAATTTCAGCCACAAGATTCTATGATTATGTGAAAGATTGAAGAATATGTAGAAATAAAGAAATAGAGGGAAAACAATGTAGGTGATTGTTCCTGATAGCCATTGCCATGTAGCAAACTAACCCTAACTTTGATAGCTTCTCGTTTATCATCTCAATGGTTCTACAGGTTGACTGGGCCCAATGAATGATTCTCCTACTTGATGTGATAGTAGTTAAGGTGATAGTCATCTGGGAGCTTATGGATTGGAATCTTCAAGAAGATTCACTAACATGTCTGTGCCTTGGCCAGGATGTCTGGAAAATGGACCTAGTTAGGCTCAACTGGGACACCAGGGCCATTGTACCTCTATTCCCTGTGTTATCTTAGGGCCTCTCTTGCATGTGAACTTTGCCATAGTAGCAAGACTTCTTACATGGCAGCTGAGGATTCCCCAAAGAACCAAAGAAGTTACTATACCTTCCTGAGGCTTAAGCTTGGAATTGTCACAATATCACTTCTACCCTATTTTGCTAGCTCTCAATATATGAAAGGACATAGAGGGACTTTAAATGCATATTGAAGTATATTTCAGGCTTGGAAGAATCCCTCCTGTATATGATGTAAACTGTATGATTACATCTACATAACATTCTGGAAAAAGAAAAACTAGAGACAGTTAAAACAAAACAAAACAAAACAAACAAAGAAAAAAACAGTGGTTGCCAAGCCGTTGGGGTTGAGTGAAGAGATGAATGGATAGAGAATCAAGCATTTTGGGGGCAGTGAAAATATCTTCTGTGATGCTGCAAGTAGCCCTTTACACATTTGTTCAAACCCGTGGATGTAAAACTCAAAGATTGAACCCTAACATAAACCATGGACATTAGTAAACAATAATGTTTCTGTTCTGGTCTATCAGTTTTAACAACTGTACCATATTAATGCAAGATGTTAATGAGAAAATGGGGTGGGGAAAAGGAGGAGGTGGGGTATGTGGGAATTCTAGGTGCTTTCTGCTCACTTGTTTTAACCTAAAACTCCTTTAAAAAAAATAAGGTAACTTAATTTTTTTTAAAGTGGAGTCAAGAATAAATTTTATAGTACCTTCCTTTGTAAAGTAGCTGTTTTCTTGAAAGTGTTCATAAAAACTGCTTTGACTTTAAAAAAATTCAAGTCATGAATTCAGTTCATTTCTGAAAGGAACTTGCGGTTTAAACATAATCTTATAGTGATTTTTTTTTTTTTTACCAAAGCTATCACCTCTTCTTCACCTTTTATCAACAAATCTTTATCTTGATCAGATTTATATAAAGAAGCACATACCTGCATATAAACTAGGAAAAAAAATCTCTAGTCATATTTTGAGAACCACAGCAGTTATTTGCTATAAACTAAAAGATGCTAATCAGGGCAGGCAGATGGAGTTTTAAGAGTTGTCAGATTTTTCCTTTCTTTTTGCTTTTTTAAAACCCAGAACACACCTTAAAATGTGAACAATGACTTTTTTTCTGATTATTTTGTGAATTGGCAATAAGACCCACCAGAAGCAGTACCATCAGTTGGCTAAACCTGTCTTTCAGGGCTTCTTCACCCCATTACCCTTCAATATCTTTCCTCCAGTCTCCTTAAACTTCTTCTTGGTGTCCGGTGCCCCAAATTATTCTTTGATCACCCACAGCTGCTGATGAATTATAGTCTATCTAGGCTTTCTTTTGATTAAACGCTGAACCTCAAAATGCATCTGCCACTCACGCTTCCCATTTTGGTCTTGCTTAGGGCTATGGAATTATGAAATTACTCTTTCTGAGTTAGAATTCCTTCATTCCTCTGAATTATCTTAGCCACTCAGAGCGGGCACAGATGGTGGTAGTTGTATCTGTTTGTACCAAACTTTGTACTTCTTGACCCATATTTTAAAGTGATGATTCTCAACCTTGGGATAAAGTGTGTGCATTGGGAGACTGGATATCACGAAGAGCTTGGAGAAGGTAGGTAAGCAGGGGTCATTGTTTCTTAAGCAGTTTTAAACCGAACATGACTGCGCTCCATCTTTAAATGGTTAAGTCTGTTTGTGGGAGAGGGCAGGATGAAGGAAATAAAGGAGATATGTTTTTTTTTCTTCTTTCTCACAGTGCTAGGGATAAAAGCTAGGGCCTTATATATGGTAGGCAAGTACTCTACCACTGATCTATATCTTGGTCTCTGAGATAACTTTTGATAAAGAGTTTTCTAGCTTATATGATTTTGATATGTTCCCCAATTTATTTAGAACTTTTGGAGCAATAAAATAATAAAATTCATTGGGAAAACTTCAAGAAATTATGAAACAATCATAAATGGAACTGAAGAAATAACGGATATATATGAAAAAAAACAATCTGGAATTCTTGAAACAAGCAAATTCTTAAAGAACTCTTACCTAGATGGAGTCAAAGAAAGAATAAGTGAATTCTTGAAAAGAGAACAGAAGAATTGGTAAATATGCAATGTTTAAAGGGAAACCGCTGAGCATGTTATAGAATTGAACAGAGACATTAATTCTTATATAGAAACTATGTAGAGTACTTAACAGGATATAGTAGTCAGCTTTTCATTGCTGTGACCAAGATACCTGACAAGAACAACTTAGAAAAGGAAAAGATTTGGCTTGGTCATGGTTTGAGGGAATTCAGTCTATGGTTGTCTGGCTTCATCACTGTGGGCCTGAAGTGAGGCAGAACATCAAGGTGGAAGGGCAGAGTGGAGGAAAGCTGCTCCGCTCATGGCAAATTCCAGAAATAAACGATTCATAAGTTTTACTTCACATGCTGTTCCGAGTAGCATGATAAAATCTTGTGCTGTCTGGCTGCATCCTGCCTGAGATGTGAATAATCCCATCATATCAATCCTGCATGTGCTATCTGCCTTGTGTATGAGTCCCTTAGTCATCTCTGTTATCAGTGTGACTTTCATGGCATTGCAGTGGTCATGTTTATAAAACGTATTTAACTTACTAACAGCCCAAAGCATAAGAGTAGTGATGCTGGCAATATGGATGTGCCAAAGAAAAGTCATTAAGCATCCCCATTAGCTGAAAAGGTGAAGGTTCTCAATTTAATTAGGGAAGAAAAAAAGTCATATACTGAGATAGTTAAAGCATACAGGAAGAATGAATATTCTACCTACTGGAAAAATAAATATTTTATTGTGAAGAAGAAAAAAGAAACTTGTGCCTATTTTGCTGCTGCACCTCAAACTTGAAAAGTTACGGTTACAGTGTGATAAGTGCTTAATTAAGGTGGAAAAGGCATTAAATGCGTGTATGTCTGTATAGGGAAAAAAAAAACCAGCATATGTCATGGTTGTTACTACTTGAAGTTTCAGTTATTCATTGGAGGTCCTGGAACATTCCTCTTGGATGCAGGAGAATCATTGTATTGATAGTGATACTCATCTGTTAGAGGCTTGAAACAGGACCACACATTAATTGACACTCCTACAAACAAAAGGTATGCTCTATGTCCCCTGCCCTTGAATCTGGGAAAGCTTGTGACTGTGTCAGTCAACTAAGTATGGGAGAAACAATGCTTTGTGATTCCTAAGGCTAGATCTTGCAGCTTCTGTCTCTTGCTCTTGAATACTTACTCTTTGGGTAATATCTATTAAGACACTAATAGTTCACAACTGCACTAAAAAATATCGGTTCATGCAGGCTCTGAGAAGCCCAAGTCACACGGGTGAGAATGCATAAGTGATCCAGTAAATGGTCCCAGTCAAATCTAACATTCCAGTCACACCAGTTCAGGGACCAGATAGAGTGTGAGAAGCTTCTGGTTGATGTCAGCTCCCAGCTATTTGCATCATCCCCAGCTGAGACCCCAGATATGATGAAAACTAGCCACCCCTGCTGGGCTGGTTGGTTGGAATTCCTGACTGTCAGTATTCATGTACCTAACAAAATAATGATCTAATACCATCAGTTTGGGGGTATTTTGTTATGAAACAGTAGATAATCAGAGCTGTTGTAAGGATTAAATGACATAACTTATATAATTCCCTGGTTCACAACTGCACTAAAAAATATAGGTTCATGTAGCATATCCAGGTAGATGTTTTGAATTATAGTAGTAGTAAGGATAGCAGCAGCAGCTGTAGCCACTAATATATCTGAGCATAACGTAGCCAGTACTGTTCAAAGTGTTTTATATGCATTTATCTCATACTGTCCTCACAATAACCCCAAGTGCTATTAGTTTCACCATTTTTCTGATGAGAGCATGGAGACTCATGGACAGGTTAAGTCACTTGTATAAGTCACACAGCCAGCAAATCAATGGTGGGATTTAAACCTAGACAATCTGACTGCAGTCCCCTGCTCTTAGACAGGCTGCAGAATGGACTAAAGCTGGGGATCCTGTAGTCATTGAACCCCAAAACTTTGGGACTAAGGGTTCTTAAGGAGTGGATATAGAGATATGAGAACCCAGTGTGGGCCTGAGAAATCTGACTAGTAAAGGGAGGGGGGCCAACAAGACAAAGCAAGGGTGCTCCAGTTTGGAAAAGAATGCATAATGAGAGCTCAAGGAGAAAGCAGCACTGGGAAGGAATTTGGAACATACCTACCCTACTCATATGGGCTCTCTTAAGGAGGAGGGAGAAGTGATGTTTCCCTCCCACAGATTTGACCACGGATGCTAATGGCACAGAACTAAGGATAACTACAACTAATTGCATAGCTGAAACATAGAAATGTTGCCAACACATACAATTAACATCTCTCCTTATTAAAGGGCAAGATCCTTTCTCTCAGGAGAGCTCTCAAGTTTATTTGCAGCTAGGAGAGAACTAATTGTTTCTAAAAAGTTTAATCTTCTCTGTTAAGTCCTGAGATATGTCAGACACAGAGGAGTCAATTTGCTCACCCCTTTGTTCCTCCAGAATGATGACACTGGAAAAGCTTTCTCTAATGACACCATGAGCTGCACAAGCGAGTTGACCATGAGAAGCCTCCTTTTTTTGTGCACTCACTCACAGGCTACCTCTGACATTTGTTGTACAAACTGGACCATTCACTTGGAAACAAAACCACGGTATTTAATGCATAGAGTTGGCCCTCTTTATCCTTGGATTCTACATTCATGAATTCAACCAACCACAAATTGTACCTATTAAGGAAAAACAATATTGCGTCTGTATTGAACATGTACAGACTTTTTATTCTTATTGATTATTCCCCCAAGCAATACCCGATAGCATCTATTTGCATAGCATTTACATTGTATTAGATAGTATAAGAAATCTAGAGATGATTCAAAGCACGCTGGAGGTTGTATGTTGGTTCTATGCAAATACTACCCTATTTATATAAGGTACTTGAGCATGGTGAATTTTGGTATCTGCCAGGAATCTGGAAGCAACCCCTTATGGATACTGAAGGACAACTGTGTATTATTCAGGCTTGTGTTCAGGACTGATTTCCTCCATCTGTACAAGAGAGAGAATTGAAACAGTGACAATGAGGTATAAATAGAGGTGAAATTCTGAAGGGAATACTGACCAGCAGCAAGGAAAGTAGAACATGGAACTTGGTACATGGCCCAGGAAGTTTATTGGGTAAAGGACCTGGGATAAGATTTCTCTGCTTAAAAGTGCCTGAGATTAGATGTGAACGGGATAAGATTGAAACAGAAAACTTATTTAAAATTAGAATAGGTCAGTGTTACCCATTGCTTTTCTTTTTTTTTCTTTTAAAATTCATCAGGGTATAAGAATTGTCACTCAAATCAAACATGATCTTAGCAATCAATGATCTGGCAAGGCAATAGTCTCAGACCTTTATTCTGGAACTTTCCCAGGCTTTCCTGTCTGCCTGAACAGCTCATTAGCTACTACAAGAAGATTTATTTTTGTCTATAAACTGCCACAGCAAAGAAAACATTCAGATCCCTCCTTAGGAAATAAACAAAATTAGCTCTGAGGGTGGTGGCTTTATACACCTGCATCCAATGACCAGTTAGACTCTCCCCTGAAGTATTTTGAGATCCTAGCATTGGGGTAAGGTTGAGGGATGTTGTAGGGCTAGGCAGACTTAAGTTTTTCCATCTCTGTGCACCAGATGATATCCTCATCAGCAAACAAAACTTTGTGAGGATTTAGCATAAAAATGTGAATCCATGGTTAAGCACAGGGTCTGGCAAAAAGGGGTCACAAAACAAATTATAGCAATTCCTAAACCCCTGTTACCTGCCTCAGTCCATTTTCCTCTTCTCTCTTTTTCAATTTTCCTTTCCCTTATCTCTTTTTTACCAACATTTAAGAACAGATTTCTCTCATTGTTTCTCCTTGAAACAAATGTGCTATGCCTGAAAGTGGAACAGTACCATTAAGAGTTCCTCAAGGGACCTTCGCCCAGCCCTTCTCATGACTTCTCTGTAGTGACCCCTCTAAACTCAGTCCTGGACAGAGGAGAGGAGAGGAAGATGTTTTGTACATTGATGTGTCCCCAGGCTTTAGGCCCAAGGGGGCACTTTTTTTTTTTTTTGGTATTCCATCTCTGTCATACACAGAAATGCTGTTGAAGCAATTCTAATAACCCCTGCCTGACTTAAACTCTAGAGCAGGTGAGTAAATTTGGAAGGTTTCCTCCTTGTATTCACCTTTCTGGACTAGGGCTCAAATGAGCCTAGTTCACCCTGGGGAGGTGGTGGTGGACTTCTGGAGTGACTCTGTAGTACTCTTGCTTCCCATGGTCAGCCCCTAGTACACAGAAGCAAGAAATTGGTTGCCAGAATTTATTTTTCCTTGTTTAATGCTGGCCCAGATCCAGTAAGCTCTCACATGAAGAAATACCAGCTCTCAGATACATGGGACAATGAAAATCCACCATAGGTCTTCAACAATAGGTCTACCTTGTGGTGACTTTAAAACTCTTGTTCTTTTTCTATCACAGGGAGTGGTGATTAAGAACATGTGTCTAGAAATCCAAAGGCTATTCCCACAGTTTGAATGAAGGACATTAGAAAACCAAGCGTGCTGTGGATTCTTCTGTTGGGATGGTCAAAGCCCCACCTAGCAATTTCTAAAATCCAAGGTTATGATATTTGATTCTGGTTCTCACGTTTGACATTAGTTGAGTCAGTTGAAAAATGTTTTATTTTTATACCAAGCATTATATGTTCCACATGTTCTATACAGTTTGCCCTCTGGTTAGATTTCATTTTATCTAAACTTATCAGTCACTGATATAATCAGCCTCAAAAAATACTGACATATTGATTTTTCTGTTTGAGGTCTCATTTGTTTTTAATCTTTATGCAGGACTAACATTTTCAAAGATCTGTTTTTCTCTTGTTCATTTCAGCATACATGAGATTTAACACATAGTAAAAAAAAAAAAAGCGGGAGGCGGGGGAGTTTGTTTGAAATCTTGGTCTGAAATATAACTATACCAGGAAAGTGCCTGGGCTAAAACTCAAAATTATATTTACTTATTCAAAAAATAAACATAGCCTTCACTGTGTGCCAGATACTCCTCCAAGTACTTCATGGATATTAAGCCATTTAATCCTAACAACTCTGAGGGGTCCTATTATTGCCCCCATTTTATGAATGGGAAAATAAGATACATAGAGATTAAGAAATTTTTTGACTATCACATAGAGCCTGGATAGAGATTTTTTTCTTATTTAATTTGGTTCTTATTCATTTTCATTATTTAGTTCTGAACCTTCAGAATAGTATAATTCATTGCCATAAAAAGAGGTCCTATATATGCCAGGGCTTTGTACATTCACTGACAAGGAAAGCATGAACTTTGAGCTGTGTTGCTCCATTTCACAAGATCCTCTGGTGATGACCAGAAGCATGCATTTGGAAAATGTCCAGCTAGATCAGGAGTACAGGGAAAGAACCAAGCCAATTGGCCCATAGGCTTTCAAACCCAGAGCCTGTGAGCTCACCTACTGAGTGGCCAGCTATTTTCAGTATTCATGCCCAGAACTGTTTTAGGTGATTTCTCCCCATAAGTGTTTCTATGTTTAACCCCTAGTCATTTGTCTTGCTAAGCTTTATTTTCTCTTCTGCTTTGAAACTCGGCTTTATCCCAGGGTGCTCCTTATTCTTATTTAGCCCTGTCTGGTCTAGAAAGAAAAGTCTCTTGGTTCTCATTTGTCAGCCACTTTGTACTAGTGGGTGGAGAGACACTTTGAGCCATTCTGCCTGTTCAAGACCAGCACATGGCACTTGAAAAGAACCTTCCTTTACTACTCAGGCAAATGGCCCTTTGGACCTTTTTAAACCAGTTCCTGGCCTATTTCCAGTCCAACTAGGAAGGAAAGGAAAGTCTTATAATGATGGAAGTAAAGTTTTAGAATCACTGGGCTATTGGAACCCTACATGATCCTGATTATTTAACCTAGCTTCTATCTAGAAGATTGGAAACTAAGTATACTAGCCCTAAAAAAAAAAAAAAAATGAACTCACATTCTATTTTAAAGGATTCTTCTCCTCGGAGATTCCAAGCCTTGATGGTCATGTGACAGACATCTTTTGTTCACTGAACTGAACCCTAGCTTCCTCTTTACCTAAGCTGGGGCTCATTCATCTCATTGCAACATTAATATAAATTTCTAAGAAAAACTTTTTGAGCGCCATCTGGATTACAGTCAAGTTCTCATACCCTGTATTCCTACAAACAAATGAAATAATTAATTTTGGGATTATTTGCTTAATACTTGTCTTCCAATACAGTATAAAGCTCCAAAAATCAGTGCAGCGTGCCTCATGCACATTATTGCATCCCAATGCCTAGCACCAAGCCAACATTTATTAGGGGCTGAAAAAGTTATTGTCAAAAGATCTCTGAGGGAAGTAAATGGACTATAAAGAAAATATGGCTACTTGGCAGCTCTTCAGCTGGCTTTTACACTAGGATATTTGGAATTAACTCCTCACACCCTCCCATCCCAATCATAAGAAGATGTCTGTCTTCAAATAAGTACATATAACTAAAATCACTATTTAATGCTTACTTTTTACCAGCTGTTCTTCCCTATGTGAATGACCCCTTCTCAGGCTAAGGTAAAAAAAAATGCTCTGCAGTGGTCAACAACCCACCAGAAAGAGAAGCCGACTGTGTCTCTACCACCTTCATTGCAGGAAGGATCCAGGTACTTAAGGAAGAAATAGCCATTTTACATCAGTGGAGTGGCTTAATTTTGGCTTGTACAAATCTAGATAGGTCTTTTTGGTCCTCTCTGAAAAAGCTTTGCCTGTTGCTATGTTTGATTACAGAGATCACAAATATTTCATAGTTGAAGAACCTGTGATTACAAGCCCCTAGATCAAAGAGACTCCCTGGTTTTTCCCCCCTCAGCATTTCTATAACCATGTAAGAAATTTCTTGTGTTATTTTGAACACAGATTTGAGAGCAATTTAAGGAAAGTCTTTGCCTGACAAAGATAGATTTGTGAGATTTAGGTAATTTTTTTTGTATTGGCTGCTTCAAAAACCTGTGATTGCTATAATAACACTTACTCTGATGATTCTATAGATGAAGTCAACTATGGCATCCTGTGCTTCCATGCCCACAACCTCCATCTATATTCCAATGTGCACATCACAACTTATTCTAGGGGTTTATTATTATATCAAATTTGATTTTGTTCTGGAAGGTGGAAAAGATCTTCTGGCCAAGAGTGAAAATTCTGATTGTGATATCTTGCAACCTGTAAGGATTAGAGTTGCTTTCTTAGAGGCTGAAAAGTAATCTGGTTCCTATGCAGAGGGATTTAGGTGATTATAAAAAGTATATGTGGCTTTCGGAAGTCCTTCCTGTTTCCCTCCACATTTCCAAGGCCCTGTTTTCTGAGGAAACAAATTCACATCACTTTGTAAGAAGGACAAACTGATCTCTAATGTGTTAAACTTTTGCCAACCTAGCATTTTCTGTTATATTTCATTTTCCTTGGAAATCTCAAGGGGCAAGCATGAAAGGTATGGATTTGGGTTAAATTTGCAACTGTGGTATGTCCCAGCTACAAAATGAGTGAGGAAAAAAAAATCAGTCTCACACATATTCAGATTTGTTTGTTTCCTAGAAAAAAAAATTGCCTCTTTCCACGGTTCAGAAGTGCTGTATCTTTACTTAGCTATAACAATCTGTCTCTTCAGAAAAGCTTGAAGGCAAATCTTTGATTTCATGGTTAACAAGATAAAGTTAAAAGAGGAAGATATAGGATAGCATTAAGAACATGGAAGTCTAATATAATCAAGTCCCATCCTAAGACTACCCTCTGTGTATTTATTTAGAGCACACATGTGCTTTGGTTTAGCTAAGGTTCAAGTGTGTCCCATAAGGGTTCATGTGTTGGAAATCTGATCCTCAGTGTGGCAATGTTGGTAGGTGGGGGTGCGGTCTTTGAGGGATGGAAACTAGTGGAAGGTCATTGGAGCATTGCCTTTGTGGGACCCTGGCTAATTCTCTTCAGACTAAGTTCTTATTAAAGAGCAAGATTGTCTCACTATATGACCTCATCTGCTTGGTGTTTCCACCCTTAAGGTGCAATCCTCCAGGACGCCCACACCAGAGGCCAAACAGATGGGCCTGCCCCATCTTGGACTTTCAGCCTCCAAACTTGTGAGCCAAATAAAGCTCTTATGTATCACTTTCCCTCAAGTATTCTGTTACAGAAGTGAAAACAGATTAATGCAGCATGTAAGGGATTATGTGAGGAGATGAGCAAGGAATGGAAGGAGAAAGAATGGAATGGAGTCCCGTTCAAGCCACAAGCTCTCCTCCCTCACACTCATGAGATTTTCCCAGTGGGATTTTTTCTAGTTCTAGGTCTGATATACTTTGAAATATGCATACCAAAAACATCACAAATTTCTTCTAGCAAACCTTTCAATAAAAAGTCTCCCTTAAGAGGAGTAGATGAACTCTAGATAAGGCAGAGGGGTGGAAGGGGAAGGGAGGGGCAGGGGATTAGCAATGATGGTGGAATGTGATGGACATTATTATCCAAGTACGTGTATGAAGACATGAATTGGTGTGAACATACTTTACATACAAACAGAGATATGAAAAATTATGCTCTATATGTGTAATAAGAATTGTAATGCATTCCACTGTTATGTATTTAAAAAAATAAGATCAATTAATAAAAAAATAAAAGGTCTCCCTTAAATTGAAGCTCTTCACTTCTGACACCAGAAACTGTTTAATCCCTCATAGCTGCCTACATGTAATGGAATATTCTGTTCTGCCCTGGCCCCATGAGTGAGAACAGATATCACCCACACTCAGCTCTAGCTTTAACTAAGGGAACATTAATCCAGATTTTCCTCTCTTATGAGGAACCCATAAAGCCACCTTGACCACACAACAAAGGTTTTTAAAAGCCCCCCAGTAAACAAGACAAGAATGTCCTCTTTCACTACTTCTATTCAACATCATCTTTGAAATTCTGGCCAGAGAAATTAGACAAAAGAAAGAAATTAAAGGGATACAAATAGGTAAAGAAGAACTCAAACTATCACTATTTATTGATGACATGATTCTATATCTAGAAGATCGATCCAAAAAATTCCACCAGAAAACTCCTAGAACTAATAAATGAATTCAGCAAAGTAGCAGGATATAAAATCAACACCCATAAATCAAATGCATTCTTATCCACTGAAAGAGAAATTAGGAAAACTACTCCATTCACAATAGCATCAAAAAAAAAAAATCAAATACCTGGGAATCAATCTAACAAAAGAGGTGAAAGACCTCTACAGTGAAAACTACAGAACACTAAAGAAAGAAATTGAAGAAAACCTCAGAAGATGGAAAGATCTCCCATGCTCCTGGATAGGCAGAATTAATATTGTCAAATGGCCACACTACCAAAAGCACTATACAGATGTAATGCAATTCCTGTTAAAATCCCAATGACATTCTTCATAGAAATGGAAAAAGAAGTCATGAAATCTATTTGGAAAAATGAGAGACCTAGAATAGCTAAAGCAATCCTTAGCAAGAAAAAAAAAAAAAAAACTTCCCCTAAAGCAGGAAGTATCACAATACCACACCTTAAACAATACTAGAGCTACAGTAATAAAAAATGGTATGGGATTGGCACCAAAATAGACTTGTAGACCAATGGTACAGAATATAAAACAGAGACAAACCCACATAAATATGGTTATCTTATACTAGATAAGTGTGCCAAAAACATTCACTTGAGAAAAGATAGCCTATTCAACAAATGGTGCTGGCAAAACTGAAAACCCACATGTAGCAAAATGAAATTAAACCTCAGTCTCTCACCCTGCACAAAAATCAAGGGGATCAAAGACTTAGGCACTAGAACAGAGACCCTGAGCCTATTAGAAGAAATAATAGGCCCAAGTTTTCACTGTGTTAACCTAGGATCAGACTTCCTTAACAAGACTCCTAAAGTGCAAGAAGTATAATCAAGAATCAATAAACGGGATGGATTCAAATTTAAAAGTTTCTTCTCAGCAAAAGAAACTGTTAATAATGTGAGGAGAGAGCCTTCAGATTGGGAGAAAATTTTTACCACATGCACCTCCAATAAAGCATTAATCTCTAGGATATATAAAAAAACTCAAAACACTTAACACCAAAAACAGCACAAATAACCCAATCAATAAATGGGCTAAGGAACTGAACAGACACTTCACAGAGGAAATACAATTGATCAACAAATATATGACAAAGTATTCAACATCTCTAGCAATTAGAGAAATGCAAATCAAAACTTCTCTAAGATTTCATCTCACTCCTGTCAGAATGGCAATCATCAAAAATACAGGCAACAAGAAATGTTGGCGAGGATGTGGTGAAAAAGGTACACTCATACATTGTTGGTGGAACTGCAAATTGGTGCAACCACTATGGAAAGCAGTATGGAGATTCCTCAGAAAATTGGGAATGGAACTACCATCTGACCCAGCTATCCCATTTGTTGGTTTATACCCAATGGACTTAAAATCAGCATATTATGGTAATACAGCCATGTCAATGTTTATAGCAGCTCAATTCACAATAGCTAGACTATGAAACCAACCTAGGTATCCCTCAATAGATGAAGGGTTAAAGAAAATGTGGCCTATATTCTCAATGGAATATTACTCAGTTTTAAAGAAGAATGAAATTATAGGATTTGCCAGTAAATGGTTGGAATTGAAGAATATCATCCTTAGTGAAATAAGCTAATTCCACAAAACCAAAGGCTAAATGTTTTCTCTAATATGCAGATGCTAATTCACAATAAGATGTGGGGCACTAGAGAAGAATAGCGTTACCTTAGATTAGGTAGAAAGAAGTGATGAGAGGAGGGTAGGGGATGTGGGGATAGGAAAGAGAGTAAAATGAAGCAGGCATTATTACTGTATGTATATATGTGACTACATGACCAATATGATTCTGCAATGTGTACCCTCAGAAAAATGAGTAATTATATCCCATCTATGTATGATATATCAAAGTGCATAAATGCATTCTACTCTTATGTATAACTAATTAAAATAAATTTAAAAATTTAAATCCCTAAAAAAAGTTTCTGATATCAGCATACATGTATGAATCTGGAAAAATGAATGCTACTATTATGTATAATTATAAGGCACCAATAAAAATATATGCATAGATTTTTTAAAAAGCCCCCCAGTAATATTAATATTGCATTTTCGTTCAATTTTTTTGTGTGTGTCCTGCAGTTTTTCAGGCACTTTTTTAAAGCTTAACACCCTGAGTGATTTTCTTGAATTATCTTCATTAATAACTCTTTGTCCTGGCTTTGAACATGGTTACCAAAAAGAGAATATTTTCAAAAAAGGAAGTAGTAAATATTCACCTAAGAAAAAATGAAATATACACTGGGTTTTGACATGTGGGTTTGCTCTGTACTTTAGAATCCTTCTCAAAGTAAGTTGTTCAAGGGACTGTGGCTGGGTCTCCATACCATCAGCTGCAGTCTGCCCAATGGTTTTGGAGGAACAAACTATGGAAGGATTCCTTGCCTTGGAGACTCACTTCTGAGGATTTTCTTATGAAAATTTGCATTTGCTTTGTTTTCACAGAGTAAAAGAATTTGATGAGACTTCAACTTTTTCCTTTCCCACTGGAAACTTTTTTCAAGTTTTATAAATTTTGATAGCATATATGTGTATATGTGAGTGTGTGTGTCATATAGAAGCACACATATATTATATACACTTAGCACACAGACAGTGGCTTTATGCTGTTCTCACTGTTATTTTTTTTCTTCTTCTTCTGCTGAAACTACCTTTCCCCCCATATAACCTAGAAAAGGATACGTGTCTAAAAACTCATTAAAGGACGGCTTAGTACACCAAACAGGACATTAGGCTATTGCCATGTTACAAAAATATGTATACACAGGTTGGTGGTAAAGAAAGCACTGGGTTTGGCATCAAATAGAAGCAGGTTTGAACAGAACCTGACACCCTTTTCAGTTCTATATTTTAGGGACAACTTTTTATTTCTATGAGTTTCGGTTTATGTATTCACAAACAATAATTAATGATTCTGACTATGTCAGGATATTTCCTATATTCTGAAGATGGGAAATACCATTTGTAAAATAACCAACATTGTGCCTGTCATAGGTTCACACGTTAAAATAAGAGCTTTAATGTTGACAATCGTGATAGTCCAACATAAATATTCCAGGAATGACTATGCAGTTTCGGTGCAAAAAAGATGTTTGTATGTGAAACTTTGAAAGACACAGTTCATGAAGTGTGAGAGAATTCTTGTCCATCATAGGAAAGCCTGGGTCTTCCAGCAACTGTGACATACCTGTAGCTAGCATATGGTAGAGTGCTTCTGAATACCAAAAACCAGTCATGATACCAGTGTGCACAAGCTTGGATAAAGGCCCATTGGTCCTTGAGGAGCCTTAGTCCAGGCCTCTCAGAACTCAGATCCAAAGACCTTTTCATAGCTGTGTTGTCCCTCTAGAGAAATACCTTCATTGCCCATTAGAAGTATCACATATCCTAATTTCTTATCTCTCCATCATGCACAAAGCACCTATACAAAGTGTTCTTATTACAATGGGCATCCAACAAGCTAGAGGTGTGATTTATACTCAAATAGTAACTCTGGATAAATAGCTTGTATCTGATTGGCCTATAATCACCTTAAGTCATGCTGATTGTTATGCCGATTATCATCTTGAGACTTACTGAAAATGAGTTTATAAATCCATTTACTAAAAATGAGGTTATAAATTCACCAGTCATCCAACTAACCAATCCATACTACCATGCAGACCTCGTATTCAGATGCAGGTGCAGAGTACAGACTGTCCCTACTCACTCCACATCCTCACAGTGTTGAATTAGCAACAGGCTCCAACCTGCTCCTTATTTCACAGCCCACAGATCTACTCCAATGCTTATCTAAGGCTTAAGCTAAACCAAAGCCTGCTTAGCAAAGCTGTGATATACATCCTAATTTTTTCAGGACTTTACAGAGGGTAGGTTATATTTTCTATTTTCTCAATCACTGGCTAGAGTCCAGTTGTGAATTCACTGATATCTAACAACCTAATATTTATTTTATTGTCCATAGTGTATGTGCCTAATGTGTGAACTTGGAATTCCTAGTATGGATACTTTCTGAAATATCTACCCTTTCGATATTACTTTGTTTTGAGCTTCAACTCTGTCTTACAGTAGACAGCAGTTATAGTTTTCTTTTTCTTTTTCTTTTTTTTTTTTTTTTTTTTTTGCCCCAATACATGCATCATGAGATTGGGGCCTTTCCTGATCTCAGCTCCCTAAGTCTTCCAATTAGCCCAGGGTCCTTGCTTACTCTCTAACTATCTGTGGATGAAAATTCTAATCACTCTGTCAACATCATCACATTTGCATCACATTTGGTTTACAACCTCCAGATAGATTTTCTAACCACCTGCATTTTACATCTTCTGTGAATTAAGTCCCCATCAAAAATGCTTCCATAGCACATCTTGCATGTCCCTTCATTGCATTTCTCCTTTGTCTTATAAGTGTTTATAAATCTTTCTCCTGAAAACATGAATTCTTGGAAGGCAAGGTGGGAGGTGTCTAATTCATCTTTCCACCCACATCTCTAACATGCAGTTGATACTCAAGAAAGAAAGAAAGAAACAGACAACTAAGGAGCCTTTCAGACATCAAATTCTTTAAGTCTGGAATCTATTAATATTGATTTTATCTAATTCTGAAATCAACAAAATTCCAGAAGTTAAAGCAAGGAATGATATACACATTTTTTTTATTTCCACTGCTTTTCCATAATAATGAGTTATTGTTTTACTCTCTTTCATTAACAACAAAACTAAAATAGAAGCAGTGTCATTTCTTGAGTACTTGCTGATAGCTGTGTACCATGCCAAGGTGCACATGCATCCTACATTATCTCTGCTTTAGGAAACACAAAGAGTGATGTTTCTTTTCCATCCAGGTCTGAAAGTGAGAGCTCATTGGTTGAAGGAGAAATATTATCTTCCTCCAAGAGTCCATATGTAGAACTTCTTGCTCTGTTGGCAAGACTTAATCCCTGAGCACATAAAACTTATACTATTATTTTTTCATGTACTAGAAACAAACCAAAATCAAGATGCAATTAAGATATGGATCTGCTTTTCTATCATCATCGTGGAATAGAAATTCCAATCTTATTAGTATGTCATAGCTAAAGCTATTACATTTAGTTGACTGTTCAGGCATGAAATGGGTTTTCAATGCCTTTCTTTGGGCTGGTAGGCATCAGGCAGCTTTGAGCAATGCCCACTTAAGTTCTCAGGGGAAAAAAGGGACATCCATTCGTGCAGTTAGATTATCTGAATCAACCATGGCAATCAATAGGAAGGCAAATAGATGGGTCTGCCTTCAAATAGCGGTCGGCTACCCTAATTAGAAGGCTGGATTCCCCTTGTTTGTATGGCAAATAATCTGGTCCTTTGGTCTGAATATACTTTACAAAATAGGGTTGAGAATTCTTAGTCCAAAAACACATACTAATTTTTAGATTTCAGACCTAGAGTCCATATGCAATTTTCTATCATGGGGAAGTAACATCCTAGAAAATGAATATAATTTTCCAGGAAAAAAAATCAATATATATCCTTATATTAGTAGAAAGGTAGCAAATTGTCTCTTTTGCCTCAATTTTAAATTTTATTTTGTAATCTTTCTTCCTTTCAAACATAAAATCCAGAAAGAATGTTAAGATCACGCTGACTCGAAGCTGGATATATTCTATCAGCAACATCCTGACCCCAACTTCCAGTTGAGAGAGAGGACACCTGTGAAAATGCTTCAGTGAGGTGGGCTAGCATACAATAATAGCAAATTGAAATTTGCTGCTGTTCAGAATTTTTAAAAAATATGAGCTATTTTGACATATTTGCTATTGGCAAAGAATGACAACCTTGTTCCCACAAAATAGCATTCCTCGTGCAGGCTCTAAGAGCTTCTCCACAGACCATAACTCATCTCTGTGCAGTGGAATAAGAGGGGGCGAAGAAGGGAGTATCAGATTGAGAAGAATATACTCAAGTGCCTTCTTAAAGTGCCCAGGTTCTTTAGAGATGGGAAAAACCTCAAATCCTGTGTTAGTCAGCTTTTTGCTGCTGTAACCAAAATACCTGATAAGGACAACTTAGAAGAGGAAGAGGTCTTTTTTTTTTTTTTTTTTTTTTTTTTTTTAACTCATGGTTTCAGAGATTTAGTCCCTGCTGGGACAACTCCATTGCTCTGGGACCAAAGTGAGGCAGAATATCATGGCAGAAGGATGTGGTGGAGGAAAAGCTGTCCCCTTCATGGTGCCTGGAAGCAGACAGGGGAGTGGGAAGGCACCACAAGGAAGAACACTCCTTGCAGGGCACATCCCCAGTGAGCCACTTCCTTCAGCCACACCCCACTTGCTTACAGTTACCACCCAGTTAGTTAATTCAAACCAGGATGGAATAATTAGGTTGCAGCTCTCACAATCCAATCATTTTACCTCTGAACACACCTGCATTAATATAGGAGCTTTTGGGGGACACTTCATATTCAAATCATAACATACTCCAACGCCCCATTTTTAGTCTTTAACATTTAATTTGTTATCTTTGCTCCTCATCTGAACCCTTTTCCTCCAAATGGTTCCCTGCCTCTATACATTCTCAGGCTTGTAACCTACACATCAGTTTAAGTCTGGAAAAATCCTTGTTATCAAAAAGTAATGATAAGGGCTGGGGATGTAGCTCAGTGGTACAGTACTTGTCTAGCATGCATCAAGCCCGGGGTTCTGTCCTCAGGGCAGGAAAAAAAATAGTATGTTGACTGAAAAAAATCATGTATATTAAAATATTTATAATAATTCTACTTTAAATATCTCATAAACCATTGGGCCACTTTCAGTTATCACCAGCTATAGTTAAACTTTTGAATCCTATCACTGTTGCATACATAACATCTGACTTAGAACCGAAGTGGTCAAAAGTTGCTGAAAGTCTTTGCCTCTTCCACCACCAATTGGTACCCATGGACATCCAAAATCTATGAATACCATTAAGTGCTGTTTTATTTTCCCTCTACTTTAATTAATTTCATTTCTGATTAAGGGAAGTCAAAACACAAAGTCTGTTTTGATCTAATCCAAATATGATAAATAAGCAAATTTAATGAATTTCTCCATGTATGTTAAACATATTCTTTTATACACATGAAAAGCCATAGATTAAAACATATTCTTTCAAACACATTGCAGTGTTTTTTCCCCATTTGAATAAAATTTGGGGTCAACATACCAAAGCTATCTATATTAAAAGCAATTTAGCTGGGGTGAATAACTTGAACAAAATTAACTGCCTATTGCAAAAGAAAGAGAAAGAGAGAATGAGAGAGAGAGAGACTCTCAAGGTTGAGCAAGATTTATAGTCTTTCTGCAACACAGCAGGCAGCATTTTACACAAGATAATGCTATTCCCTCCCCTTCAATAAACAGCTATCAGTTCCTGAGTCATTCTGTAAGCATTTAACAACTGGACTCTAAATATCATATACCATCTGTCACCCAAATTTATGAAATCCTTACCAACATCACTTCTTGGACTTAAAGTTTCTGCCTGTTATTCCCTCTCCACCTCCTCTGGAACATAACTAAAAAGGAAACATGCTTGCATAAACCTGTGGAATTTTGTAATAGGGACAAGAATAAACTAAAACTTCTTTATGATAATTTATTCTTGACAGTTGTATTAATAACATTTTTCTGGTTAAGAACAATGATTAGGCTTTTCCAAAGGAAAAATTCAGTAAATCTTTTTTAGCTCCAGTTTAACCAAAATCTTCTTTATCTGAAGTAGCTCCAGATGATTCACTTAGAATTACTTTCATATTTATGTGTGTGTATTATATACATATATATGTTATATGAAATATATAATTGCATTTATAAGATTTATACATAACATATAAATAAGTTAAGCTTTTAGAACCCTCACAAATTTTATTTGACAACATTCTTGATCACACACTAATAACATTTAGAATTAATCATTGTGCCAGGCCCATGTATTAAGTAATGTTATCTTCCAAAGTGAGTCTATACATTGGGATTTTTTTTTCTTTTTGCATTAAGGTATAGTTTACATTACACCCTTAAGGTATAGTTTACATTATACCCTTGTTTCAGTGAGTTTTGAGAAACATATGTCACCACCTCCACAGTCAATTGTATTCCATCACCCAAAATGCCTCTTGTACTGTGGCCAACCGTCTTCCTGTTCCTGCCCCTAACGGCAGCTGATGTGCCTTATGATGATTCTTTAGCTTTGTCTTTGAAAGAATGTAATATAAATGGTATTTTAAAGTGTGTAGTCCTTTGGATCTGGCTTCTTTCATGTAGAAAAAAAAATGCATTTAGGATTCTTCCATGCTGTTGCATCTATCATCTATTCCTTCTTACTGGTGAGAAGGATCCCACTATGGAAAAGTACCACTATTTGTTTATCAATTTTCCAACTGAGGAGCATTTGGGTTGTTTTCAGTTTTATGTGATTATATGGAAATTGCTAAAAAAATTCACATATGAGTTCTTGAACAAATGCAGGTTTTCATTTCTCCTGGAATAAATACTTAAGTGTAGAACTTCTGGGTCATATGGTAAGTGTTTGCATAAGTTGATAAGAAACTGGCAAACTGTTTTCCAAAGTGTCTGAACCATTTTCCACTCCTACCTACAAAGTAAAGGAGTTCTCTTAGCACAAAATCCTTACCACACTTGGCATTATCATTGCAATTCTGTATTTGTCATAAAAATATCTATGAATCCTTATGCAGATAATGCAATCTTTTGTTTTGATGGATGTGATTTTATTGCAATGAAAAAAAATCACAGGAGAAACAACATTATCTTTTCCCTATTTGAGTATTATGCTTTGAGCTAACTGACTTTCTTGGTTTCTGGTGTTTAACTTTATATGAAATATTATCTGGTGCAAAGTCCATAGTGGAACCTGCTGCAGATTTTTTCCATGTCTTCTGGAAGCACTGCCAAATTTCCTTGGCACTTAGAGGAGTGATTCTTTCTTTTTACACTTTGGATAAGTTAGTATATGTCCAATAGTGGAGTGTAATGTGTAAAAACAGAGCAATCTTAAAAACTAAAAACAAAATAAAACTCAGTGGAGATTCTCTGACCTGTAAGAAACTGTATCTCATCTATTTTGCCACTCTTGCTATCCTCTCCCCAGCCACCTAAATTAAATTCTTTATTTGCAATTTGAAAACTAACTGCCTTATTATAATTCATGTAACTAAAAATCTCACCATTTTAAAGTGTACAATTTAATGACTTTTTAGTATATTAACAGATTTGTATTTCTAGCCTAACTAATTTTAAAATGATTTTATAACTTTAAAATGATTTCCAAAAGGAAACCCACACCCATTAACAGTCACTTCCCATGCTTCTCTCCACCCAGCCCCTGGCAATCACTAATATAGTTTCTGTGTCTCTGGATTTGCCTATTCTGAACATTACAACACATCACTTTTTGTGTTGGTGTCTTTCACTGAGCATGTTTTCAAGGTTCATCTATGTTGTAGCATCATCCCATTACTTTTTAAAGCCAAATCAAATTCCAGTGTACAGGTCTTAATTCATAAATAAAATTCCATTCCTATTTGTTTATAATCTCAGCAGCTTATGATGATTTGAGTGTTTCCATTTTCTATTATGAATAATGATGCTATTAACATTCAGAGACAAGTTTCCTGTGGATGACTCTTTTAAATTATTTTTATACTTTTATTTTTTCATATACTTATTGGTGCATTATAATAATATATAATTGTGGGATCATTGCTATATATTTGTAAACACACAGGATATAGCATATAGTTTGACCAATATCATCTCTCAGTATTCTTATTTTGAATGTTTTAAATTCTTTTGAGTATACATCTAGAATTGCTGAATTACATTAAGACATAACTTATCTATTATAAATGATACTCATTGTCAGTGAGTTTTCAGAAACATGTCATCACCTTCACAGTCATTGTAGAATAATTGCATCACCCCAGAATGGCCCCTGTACTTGTGGCCAACCTTCTCCCTGCCCTTGCCCAGCAGCTTCTGATGTGTCTTTTGCCCCCATAATTTTATGTTTGAAAGAATATTATAGATGGCATGATATGTGAGCCTCTGAGTCTGGCTTAGACTTTTGAGTGAAAATGTTACTCTTCGTGTAACTTTTACACTCTAAGTGTAATTTAGAGAACTGCAAAAACGTTTTGCAAAATATCTGCATCATTTTACTCTCCCACCTGTGATATGTGAGGATTCCCATTTCTCTGCATCCTCACCAGAATTTGTTATTCTCTGCCTTTTTAGCCATCTTAGTTGGTGTTAAGGGCATCACGTTGTATTTTCATAATGACTAATTACGTTGAGCATCTTTTCATGGGCTTATTTCCAATTACATATATTCTCTGGAGAAATGTCTATTATAATCCTTTGCCATTCAGTAAGTTAGATTATTTGTGCTTTTATTATTGAGTTTAAGAGTTCTTTACATAATTTATATACAAGTCTTTTGTTATATATATAAATTCACATATTTTCTCCCATTCCATAGGTTATCTTTTCATATTCTTGGTGATTTTCTTTGAAGCACAAAAATTTAAATTTGATGATATCCAATTTTATCTAGTATTTCTTTTTTATTTTTGTCAATTTTTCATAACTAAGAAAACATTGCCTAACACAAAGTTATGAATATTTGCTCATTTATTCACTTCTAAAAGTTTTAGTTTTAGTTCTTACTTTTAGATCTATGAGTAATTCCTTATTCAACTTTATTTACTTTTCTAGAAAGCAAACTCTACCCATTGTTTCCTTAATTCTCCTGAGCCACGTTGGAGTTTACTGATTGGGTTGGTCAGACGCAACTGTTTAATGATGCCATGTGGTTTAATTCAATACCAATTTACTTGTGCTTCTACAGAATTATCTGTCCTCTCATTTCCATGAAGGAAAGCAAGCTACCAATGCAAACTCTCAAATGAATGCTTGTTTCTTCTGCAAAATATTTTTCCCAGCAAAACATTATTCTCTTTTTGCTTTTATCCATTATTTCAGATAAAGTGAAATTTATATTCAGTTAAAGACATCACTGCTGATTAGATTTCTATCCTACAATAGCTTAAGGACCTCTGGTAATTGAAATGATGAGTTAGAAAATGAGGGTGCTCCATCTTCTAACCTTTTTGTGTCCCTAAAATGAAAATAGGGAGTGCAAATACCGAATATTGAAACATACTCGTATTATTCAAGACATCAAATAGCTTTGCACCAATTATCTGGAAAATTACCTGTCTTTTTTTTTTTTATCTTTTGCTTCAGCAAACAGTGATCTCACTAATAAATTACTTTTTCCCTGTCCTAGTTTCCTTATGGAAAATGAGGACACTGGTACTTATTTCCCTCTCATTTCAAGGGACTAATGCTGTGTTTAAGAAATAATAAGGCTTTTGCTTTAGAACTTCCAGAAAGAGAAAATGTGGAGAGCCCAGAGTGGCATTGGTACCAGGAGGAACCTTCACAGTGTTGCCGTATGTGGTCAGATAAATAAACAACAAATTAGTTTTTTCAAGCACAACAAAAAAATTTGGGAACACAATGCCTGAGAGAGGCGTATTCATTAGCTCTTCTACCATACCTGTCAAAACAGGATCTGCTTAGAACTAAGCAGTTAGGACAATCTCAACATCTTGCCTTTGTATAGATTCTGCAAATTGGCAAATCATTGCTCTCTGCTGTGTTTCCTTTCTGTTCCACTCCTGAGGAAATCCTCTTAGCACAGTACTTTAAAAATTTATTAAAAATTTTTATTTGGTCATTCACCTGCAAATGACTGTATATCTTACTGCGACAAGATCTACAAATTATAGTTGTATAGAAAAATACATTTATATATCTATATTTGTGTCCTCAGACAATGAGCTAATGAGTACTTCCTTATTCAGCTTTAATAATAACTTTTATAAATTTTAGGACTGGTTTGATTAACTAAACTAGACAACTGTACTTTTCAGACTATTCCTGAAAAGATCTGTAGTGTTATCGCTGTGCTTTTGTATTATTTCTTATTTTCAAATAATTGAAAATGTAAGAACAGACCGATTATAGCTCATGAATCAAGAAAATGAAAATATCATGAGATGCATGCATGAAGAAGGGGTGGATGATTGTTGTGTGTGCTTTTTCATTTCATAACATAATGGAGAGTTGCTGGGTTTTATACATTAGGCCTAAAAATTTCCTTGAATTCTTTTGTAGGTAGGTTGCTGTGAACAAAACAAAGCAGAATTTATTCTGACATCAGGTTTATTACAGTCATGGGTTTATAAAAAGAGTGAAAGAAGAAAAATATTCTTATGAATAAGTCTTGAAAAGGTCCAGAAGATTACTCAATGAAGATTTTGTGTGGAAATTAGGGAGGGTTGTTCAGTCTCCCCCATCATCCTGAAAGTGAGTGAACTTATTTTGAAAAATATAACACTTGCAGCTAATTGTGGTATTTGGGGCTCTCACTGCTGAGAAACATTTACTGGAATTTAAATTTGAAATAACCTGATTACTTTAAAATGAAAATTTTACTTTAGTAACATGTAACCTATTTAATATTCATTTTATTTAATGTCAAAGTATCCTTCACATTTTGGTCTTTTACTTTTCTGGTGTCTGTTACTCTTTGAAGCCACACAGTTCCTTCTCTCTTAGATGCTTATTTATGTGTCAGAGAAAACTGAAGTTGTAGATCTCCAAGTACAAAAGAAGGAGTATTTATTGTCATTTCAGCACCCTTTGGCTTTCTTTTCTGCTATCCAAGGAGCAAGCCATCAAAAATTAATGTTGAAAGATGACAAGTTTCTTGGCTATTCAAGTCAGTAGCAGAAATAATAATTTTTTCATGGACTTTGTACTTCCATAAGTGTGAATTATTCATGAAATGCCAGTTGGGGTAAAAGTCAGCTCAATGATAGATTTGAATCAGCAGCAGGAAATTTGCTAAGGAAAGCTGCAATACAGTAGAGCCTCAACATTTAGTCGTGCTGCTAAACATTGCTTCTGCTTCTTTACTCATGATTTCAAAGTCTCGAAGTTTGTAAGTTACAGTTTGAGTGAGAACCAATTATTTTCTCAACTGGCATTGACCCTTCATATTGAATTATTGAAGAGGGTACCCCCTAGGGATCTGTCAAAAAAGAAGAATGGCGTTTTGCCCAAGAATTAGTGAACTTTTATTTTCCACGTCCTAAGCAGGGAGATTGACAGGAATCACAGAGCAATCAATGACACCCTTAGCCCTCCATACATGTATTTAACCACATTCTCAGAAATCAGCGCAGTGGTTGATCTCACTCACTTTTAGTGATGGGGAGAACAGACAGTGGGACATTCATGCTGTCCTTCAGAGGATCCCCTCAACTCGGTGTGTTCTTATTTGTTTGAAAGTAGTAATGTACTACCTAACCCATGTTTTCCCTTTCACCAGGCCTCAGAAAGGAAAGGACAGATGATATACACATGTATCTGAAGAAGGGAGGTACCATGAAAAGTCACGCAGTCTGCTTATTCCATTTGAAGGGTTTTTTTTCCCCCCACAATATGGTGAATCTCTTTGATTTGGCTCCAGTAAAGTACCTTTTAGCAGTCTGCAATTAAAAAATATCAGAAAAAAGAACAAGAAAGGCATGTAGAAATCCAGTTTTTTTAAAGGCATGTTGAGTGGTGGAAATGAGAGTGCCCCCCAGAAACCCTTTTTTTTTTTTTTAAAGGGAGAGTGAGAGAGGAGAGAGAGAGAAAGAGAGGGAGAGAGAGAGAGAGAATCTTTTTTTTAATATTTATTTTTTAGTTCTCGGCGGACACAACATCTTTGTTGGTATGTGG